>NC_141691.1:1050586003-1051183406 GCF_964263255.1 Lissotriton vulgaris | reverse complement strand
TCACAGGCCTTGCACCTGCAAGGCAGTGAAGGCACGCCTGCGCCGCACCACCCTGATGGTGTCCCGCCTTCAGCAGGAGCTCGCCTTGCTCCGCGAGGAGCATGATGCCCTGGCCCAAAAAGTGAACAGCATCCCACCCCTAGTGTCCCTTGCCCCTTTTTTAGAGACTTTTGGGGGGTGGGAATTGGGAGTTGGGTTTTTGGGGACTTTTGAAGGACAATCGTTGGGGTTAGGGAGGGTCTTGCGGGAGATTATTTTGTTAGGGATATAAATATACTTTTTCAAACTTTATCTGAGCATACCTGTTTTTTACTGCTTGCCTGGTGGGTGGGGGTTTAACGTTGACTGTTTTCCTGAAAGTTTAGTTCCATTTTCTTCCCTTTAAGTGTAAATGCCCAAATGTTTTCAACACTAAGTGCCTCTCACAGACTAAGTGAAGTGAATCCAAGAGTCCTAGGACTTTAGTAGTACTACCTTCAGGCTCTCGTCTCTCGTACTAATACTCCATTATACCCCCAAACCACCAAACGCTTATCTTACCTGTAATTTGTGTTTGAAAGTAGGGCTAGGCCCAGGGCTGGCTCCACGGGAAACACCGAATAACGTTGGCAATCTTGGTCGGATAAAATTTCCTCATAGCGGTGGTAGTAGTGGTGTGCCACAGTGGCAGTTGCATGCCTATGAAAAAAAAGAAAATGAAATCTGGTTTGTCCTCCTGAGCAATTCAACGGTACAACTGAGAATATAGCAGGTGACAGAAGTACAGTAGAGCAGTGCCACATTGTAGCCTAACAAATGGTAAAGTATAACTACTAATTCGGTTGAAGTTCTTTCACATTAGCAATGGTTCTTTGTCAAGCAGAGTAAGAATATATCATCGACAACTGTGGAAAGAAAGAATGCGACAGTACAGGGCCTGTGTGGAATTATTGATAACTATATTCAACATAAGGTCTCTGTAGCCAGATACCCGAGAGCCTTGCTGGTCACTATAAATCCATTCACAACAACACTCAATGGGGTTGGTCTGGAAGGTGTCACGTTTACTCCCCGTGATCCAGTCGATGCAAATATGGTTCCACCTCCAAATGTCACCAACACCCAGAAGTGTAAACACAGGGTGTTCGAGGCATTAGGCGAGGGAGAAAAATAACAAACTAAAATAAAAAATGTGGGATGGGTAAAGGTAGGGTCAGCAGGGAAAGGATACCTGTAAGAGAAGACAAGACAGGCATCAGTGAAGTGATGTCCTAACATACAAGGGTACTCTCATATAGTCTCACTAAATAGTCTGCAAGTCTCCCGCCTACTCATGGGAAATGTAGTTTCATAGTACGGTAGGCGCTTAGGGGCTGCGTAACCTGACAGAAGGTATAGTAGATAGAAAAGGAGAAATTGCTTTTTTTCTAGGTGTCCCCTCACTCACCAGGGTTGCCCCTTGGTGACATGCTTCATCATTGGGGCCATCCCAGTCCTCTACGGCCTGGGGCGTGCTGCGACTTGCGAATTACGTAGGAGCACTTACAAATGACTATGTGTGGTGCAGATAGTGGAGTGGACTAAGTGATGTGTTAAGGGATCAATGTAGAAGCCGAGAGAGAGCAAAGAAATGCAGTCACAGTCAGAGAAAAAGGCAAGGGATACTGTATCTATGTGTGGTTGTAGTGGTCCTGTTGGAAGTGGTAAGTAAGTTGCCCGCAGAAAAAAAAATCCTCCTATTAGCGGCACTCCTCCATTGCAGCCGACGCTTCGTCCACCGATGTTGGTCACCAGAAGACACCCTGTCCACTGCCTGCCTGATGCTGAATTGTGGCTCGCTACTGTGAAGCCTGACTCCATCCTTTTTTCCCCATTGCAGAGACTGAAACCCGGCCTGTAATTATTCAACGAAAAACAGGAAGTGATATAATATTACAACACCACTGATAAATAAATATAAGGTATGTAGGCTGTGGAGTGCAAAAAGTCACAATTTGTTTTTCCTAGTAGACAGACAGTACAATGTTTTTGAAAGTGCGTACTCTGAGTCACCTTTTGAAGGATAAGTAAGTATGGGCAAATTAATGTAGCGGATCTTGCCCCTCAAGCTAGGTGTACTGTAAACTGTGTTTTAGAACAAAAATAGATCTTCCTAGCAGTGCTCCCACCCAAAAAACGAGGCCTAGCAGAAAACTGGAGACAAAACTTACTTTGAAAGTAAAAGTAGGCCGAAGTACCCTAATTACCCATTACCCCCCGTGGATTGTATTCAAACCACTTGCAAGCAACCAAGCAAAAGTAGCCATAGCCAGCATCGCTCCAAGACTCGAAATCCCCCCCACTCAAACACATGCAATAGAAATACTGCTAACCCTAACGAACCCTAAGTTAAGAATAGTGGCAAAGGCTTTCTTTAACTATGCCAAATCCCCCCTTTCCCACCATGGATTTTCTTCAAATGACTTGCAACCAAAATTACACATTCTCACGAGTGCTCTAAGACCCCAGAACTCAGTTTGAAAAATCTAGAACACCCCGATACACATGCAATCCTGGTGCTAGGGCTAACCCTAACGAACCCTAAGTTACAAAAAGTGCCAAAACTAAAGGCTTTTCCGCGCGGATTTTGTCCCAACCACTTCTACCCGGTATTAGACCTTCCCAGGAATGCCCCAAGACCCGGCAACCCACCCGCCAAGAAGCATAACACCCCCAAACAGGCCAAAAGAAAAATCTCATACTTGCAATATTTCTGGGCCTTCGGTCCAAACGCGCTGCGTAGCTAGGCCATAAGTCGGGGTTGGCACGACGGATTTCCTGAAAAGCAAATGCAATCAAGATTAGAGTGTCCCAGCAGTGCTCCCAGACCACGAAACTCACCCGCAAACAGACGGAACCCCCCTAAGAGCACCTCAAAGGCAAGCAAGTCATCAAAAACACAAAAAAAATTCCGCCTGGGATTTGGTCCAAAACACTTTTATCCGGTATTAGAGCTTCCCAGCAATGGCCCCAGAGCCGTCAACCCAGGAGAAAACGAGTAGAAGACCCCCAAACAGCCAAAGAGCAAAAGTACAAAAATGGGGACTTAGTCACTTTTTCACAAATTTCCCAAATCACTCCGCGCGCGCTCTGCAGCTAGGCCCTAAGTCCCCTCAGCCACCATGGATTTGCTTCAAACCTCTTGCAAAGTAAAGTATATATAGCCAGCAGTGCTCCCAGACCACGAAACTCACCCGCAAACACCAGCAAGCCCCCCAAACAGGCCCCCGAAAACGCTACATAGAGCAAAATGTCTGAAATAGCCCAAAAAAAAATCGGCCTGGATTTTGTCCCAACCACTTCTACCCGGTATTAGACCTTCCCAGGAATGCCCCAAGACCCGGCAACCCACCCGCCAAGAAGCATAACACCCCCAAACAGGCCAAAAGCAAAATCTCATACTTGCAATATTTCTGGGCCTTCGGTCCAAACGCGCTGCGTAGCTAGGCCATAAGTCGGGGTTGGCACGACGGATTTCCTGAAAAGCAAATGCAATCAAGATTAGAGTGTCCCAGCAGTGCTCCCAGACCACGAAACTCACCCGCAAACACCAGCAAGCCCCCCAAACAGGCCCCCGAAAACGCTACATAGAGCAAAATGTCTGAAATAGCCCAAAAAAAAATCGGCCTGGATTTTGTCCCAACCACTTCTACCCGGTATTAGACCTTCCCAGGAATGCCCCAAGACCCGGCAACCCACCCGCCAAGAAGCATAACACCCCCAAACAGGCCAAAAGCAAAATCTCATACTTGCAATATTTCTGGGCCTTCGGTCCAAACGCGCTGCGTAGCTAGGCCATAAGTCGGGGTTGGCACGACGGATTTCCTGAAAAGCAAATGCAATCAAGATTAGAGTGTCCCAGCAGTGCTCCCAGACCACGAAACTCACCCGCAAACACCAGCAAGCCCCCCAAACAGGCCCCCGAAAACGCTACATAGAGCAAAATGTCTGAAATAGCCCAAAAAAAAATCGGCCTGGATTTTGTCCCAACCACTTCTACCCGGTATTAGACCTTCCCAGGAATGCCCCAAGACCCGGCAACCCACCCGCCAAGAAGCATAACACCCCCAAACAGGCCAAAAGCAAAATCTCATACTTGCAATATTTCTGGGCCTTCGGTCCAAACGCGCTGCGTAGCTAGGCCATAAGTCGGGGTTGGCACGACGGATTTCCTGAAAAGCAAATGCAATCAAGATTAGAGTGTCCCAGCAGTGCTCCCAGACCACGAAACTCACCCGCAAACACCAGCAAGCCCCCCAAACAGGCCCCCGAAAACGCTACATAGAGCAAAATGTCTGAAATAGCCCAAAAAAAAATCGGCCTGGATTTTGTCCCAACCACTTCTACCCGGTATTAGACCTTCCCAGGAATGCCCCAAGACCCGGCAACCCACCCGCCAAGAAGCATAACACCCCCAAACAGGCCAAAAGCAAAATCTCATACTTGCAATATTTCTGGGCCTTCGGTCCAAACGCGCTGCGTAGCTAGGCCATAAGTCGGGGTTGGCACGACGGATTTCCTGAAAAGCAAATGCAATCAAGATTAGAGTGTCCCAGCAGTGCTCCCAGACCACGAAACTCACCCGCAAACACCAGCAAGCCCCCCAAACAGGCCCCCGAAAACGCTACATAGAGCAAAATGTCTGAAATAGCCCAAAAAAAAATCGGCCTGGATTTTGTCCCAACCACTTCTACCCGGTATTAGACCTTCCCAGGAATGCCCCAAGACCCGGCAACCCACCCGCCAAGAAGCATAACACCCCCAAACAGGCCAAAAGCAAAATCTCATACTTGCAATATTTCTGGGCCTTCGGTCCAAACGCGCTGCGTAGCTAGGCCATAAGTCGGGGTTGGCACGACGGATTTCCTGAAAAGCAAATGCAATCAAGATTAGAGTGTCCCAGCAATGCTCTCAGACCATGAAACTCACCCACAAACAGACGGAACCCCCCCTAAGAGCACCTCAAAGGCAAGCAAGTCATCAAAAACACAAAAAAATTTCCGCCTCGGATTTGGCACAAACCACTTTTAGTGCTTCCCAGCAATGGCCCCAGACCCGTCAACTCACCTGCAAAGAGGTAGAACAACACCCCCACAAGTGCTGAGTCTTTCTTCATTGGGCGTAAACCAGCCCTCTGCTTTGATGGAAATAGGAGTCTGGAGGAGGAGGATAGAGGAGCATGTTCTTCTGAACTTGTGAACCTGAGGAATGCAGACTGCGGCACCTTCAAATAAATTAGCAAACAAGTGAAGACAGTTCTGCTGATGGGCTTGTCTTTGTGATAATCTGATTAAAGTTTGAATTATATTAACTGTGCACAACAAAGAAAGACAGACACACAGGAATAAAAGTGAATAAGGATGAAAAAGAAAGTTATTGATTCGTTGTCTCATTTTCAGGGCTCGAAGTCGGAATCACGGTCCAGGAATAAGAATAAGGCTTCGTCATCATACTCTGCGAATTCAGCCCGGGTGAGGTCAGTGCCACCTGACAGAGTAGAAATTCCCTCATCTATGGTGCTGGCCACCTCCTCTTCATCCGGCACGCTCTCTCGTACTCTTATATCTGGTGGTATGAGGTGCTGATTCATCTTGATCATTGTTAACCTCTCCACATTTTTGGGCGAGAGGCGGCTCCGTTTGGGAGTTACAATCCCACCAGCCGCACTGAAAACCCGTTCAGAAGACACACTTGCGAGTGGGCAAGACAAGTAGTTTAAAGCCAGGTTGGTGAGCTGTGGCCACAATTCTTTTTTCCCATGCCAATACGCCAATGGGTCAGAATTAACATAGACCTCTGTGGAGTCATTCAGATAGTCCTTCACCATCGACTCAAGGTCCTCCTCCAAGGTTCCTCCACTTTGCGTAGCTCTTGCTGTGCCTCTGGCCTTTTGAGAACCAAACCCACGCAGAGCTAGCCAATCCTCTTCAGCCTCCAATGTTTCTGCTGTCTTTCGTGCAGATGATGCGGTTGCCGGTGTCTTTAACGGCTGAGAGGTCACTTGTGCCACAGCCACAGGTGCAGAAGTGGATTGTTTTGACTGGGGATGGCCTGCTGATGTACTGCCATTTCCTTCAATTTCCAGCCGTTCTGTTTCAAACTTCTTGGCTGACAAGGCTAGCCAACGTTTGTACTTTGTAACATCTTCATCAGCAAAAGCAAAGAATGCTCTGCCTGCCAGCGCCTTTTTGTAGCGTGGATCCAGAATAGTAGCACAAATGTAATGCTGTTCTGAGTGGATCTTTTGAAGACGTTCATCACCTTGTAGGAGCTCTAATAATTGCTCAGCCAGAAGCAAAGAAGAGCCTTTCTTTTTGTCATCTTTTCGAAACACAGAACACACCTCCTTCAGTTGGTCCTCCAGCATGTACAACAATGGGATAGCTTTTCCCAAATTAGAGTCCTCCTTGCTGACTGCACGCGTGAAGACCTCAAAAGGACGAAGCATGCGTGTTAGGCTTTCAACTATGTTCCATTGCGGCCCACCCATCCTCAGCTCCTCTATACCCTCTTTCAAGAAATATTGATCGAGTTGCGTATACTGCTCATACAGACGCTCAAGCATGTAGAAGGTTGAGTTCCAACGTGTTACCACCTCCTGGATGAGTGCTTTCACTGGCATTTGACATTGATATAGCATGCTCCTCAGCTGCTTGCGGGCCTTAAAAGAATGCCTGAAATGCTTGCAAATTTTTCGGCAGTTCTCCAATACACTGCACGCTGCACTGTCTTTATTACCCAAGAATTTTTGGACAACCAGGTTTATACAGTGCGCCAAACACGGCACTCTGAAATAGTAACCGTCCCTCATGGCCTTAACTATATTGGAGCCATTGTCCGTGGAAACATAACCAACCTTGCGTTTTAGTGGGGACAGACAGTTAAGGACCTTTGTGTTAAAGACATCCAAAATGTTTTCTGCTGTGTGACGTTTCTCCAAACCAAACATGGCTAGTGTTGCATGTTTCCGAGCACCTTTAAAAACAGTGTTAGTGTCAACACCTGAGTTTAGCTTTGCTTTAGCCCCTGAAAAAGAGACCCAGTGTGCAGTGATGCACATGTAATCAGCGCCTGCGCCACTGGTCCACATGTCTGTTGTCAGATGTATAGTGTGAACAGCACTCTTCTGCAAAGCTGCCCCAATCGCCTTCAGAACATCTTCATGTAGTGCTGGAACCGCAACTCGGGCAAAATAGAACCGGCTAGGAACCTTCCATTTAGGGCAGAGCACTGCCACTAATTCTAGAAAACCAACCCCTTCGACAAAAGAAAAAGGGAGAAGGTCCAGAGCTAGCATTTTAGCCAGCTTAGTGTTATACAGACGGGTCATTGGGTGGTTGCGTTCATATTGCGCTTCTGTAAACAACATCTTTTTAATGTTGCCCTGGACCAATGATTTACGGGATGATGATCTCTTCGACCCAGTTACGCTCGCTGATGAACTTTTCCGCATTGATGTCTCACTCTCTCCCACACTCTTAGTGTGGCTCCCATGGGGTGTGCTGCTGACATGGGAACTGGGTGTAAGTGAAGTGTTTGGATCGTCTTCTTCTACCTCCTCGTCATCAGCAGATGACAAATCAACGTTTTCATTACGTGCAATTCCGGCTTTCTTGACCGCCTCTAGGTGCGGAAACCATTCGAGAGGGTGCCTTCTCTCAAGATGACCTCTCTGGCCTCCGGTACCATAGTTAGAACCAAGCTTACCACGACTATATCGAAGCTTACAAAGGCTACAAATGGCTACGTTTGCCTTTTTTGGGCAAACACTAAAGAAGTCCCAAACTGGAGACTTGAAATGTCTTCGGGGGCCGCCGCCGGAGGAGGCGTCGATACTGGTGGTGGTGGTCCTGCTGCTAATGACAGATGAAGTGGAGGATGTGGATTGCCGAACTTCAGTACGTTTTGCACTTTCACCACCACGAATTGAGGTCGAGGACGAGGTGGGTACCTTCTTGCGAGGAAGAAATATGGAAGCGGTAGGTTTTGGTGTACTACTTAACTCCAAATCTAATGATTCCATTTCCATTGCCTCCTCGCCGACATCATCATCACGCTCAGCAGCTTCTCGGGATAGGGTCAAAATGTCTCTTTGCTGCATGCCCGGTGGGGCTGCAGTGACCTTTGTGATGACTGCCTCGTCGTCATCGTGAGAGGCTTCATCACCAGCAGTATCTGTCACTTCTTGTTGAGCCTCATCACACTCCATAGGTTTGAGTTTTTGGACGACCTTCCTTTTACGCTTAGGTACCGGTGGCAGATCATGGTGTGCCTCTGCCTCACTGTCAGACCGCAGTTGTCGTGGTTCCCAAGACAGATCACTTGCACCAGAACGAGGTGGGCTTGAAGAAGATGTAGACACCCCCCTTGATCTTTTCCTTGCTAGGGATGTGGAAGACAATGAATGATCATCAGGAGGAGTGGCTTCCAATGATACCTCAGCTTCATTGTCGATTTCCAAATGTGCCCCTACTTCGGGAGGAACAACTATTGTGGGCACTTGTGAACGTCCATGCACCTTTGCTTGCGCATCTCCTTTTGCTGCCTCTCCTTCCACATGTACTTGGGCGTGTACTTGCACATGGTGTTGTTGTTGCGGCTGTGGTTGTTCAACACTTGTCAGATGAGTTACAACAACCTGTGTTGATTCAGGGACATTGCTGCTACTTTCTTGCGATGAGCCAACATCACTGGTCGATGGTGATTGGAGAAGTACACTGACTGCCTCTGAAGCACTCAAGGGCTTTGACTTAAGTTGGCGTGGTGGTGGAGGCACTGAACCCAATGGAGCAGGGGTGCTGCTCTCAGGTTGGTCCCCAGCAGATCCTGCTGCTGCAGGCGTACTTTTTCTTTTGCTCCCAAAAAAAGTGGCGGGTGACACACCAGCCTCCTTGGTAACTTGCTTCTTCTGCTCCTTACTAGCAACTTTCTTGCTAGAGGAGCTACGGAGAACTTTCTTTGGGGGCGGGGCCATCTTCTTCAGAGCAGGTCAGACAGCAGGCCGCAGTTGCACGAATTGTAGAGTTGTCTGAGGCCAGACGTGACGTCGCGTGACGTTATGCTGCACACACACACCGCTGCAGGACTTCTTCCTGGCACTGGTGGTTCTCTTGAGTCTTGTGCACCTAAAAAAAATGGAAGACAGAGGAACATCAGTTCAGTTATAGAGCACAAAAAAATCGAAAAACACTGCAAAATCAGCACAATCCCAATCCATCCATGCCCTCCATAATGTTTAAATTCAAGACAACCCACAGAAAGACTAGGCCCATGCAAGACTCACTACCCCTGGGCATAAATAAAGGTTGAAAAGTAGGCAAAATGGTTGGAGGCCTAACAACAAAGCCTGCATTCAAAATGGCCACTTGCCTGCCAAGCACATGGCCAGTGCCTGTAGCTGCACTCAAAATGGCCACCAGCCACATGGCATGTCCCTCCCCATGAACACCCCCAAAAATCGAAAAACACTGCTAAATCAGCACAATCCTATTCCATCCATGGCCTCCATGATGTTTAAATTCAAGACAGCCCACAGAAAGACTAGGCCCATGCTAGACTCAAATACCCCTGGTGAAAAGGCCCCAACAACAGGTCAAAAATCGAAAAACACAAAATTGTACAAAAAAAAAAATTCGAAAAACACAGAAAAATCAGCACAATCCCAATTCATCTATGGCCTCCATGATGTTTAAATTCAAGACAACCCACAGAAATACTAGGCCCATGCAAGACTCACTACCCCTGGCATAAATAAAGGTTGAAAAGTAGGCAAAATGGTTGGAGGCCTAACAACAAAGCCTGCATTCAAAATGGCCACTTGCCTGCCAGCACATGGCCAGTGCCTGTAGCTGCACTCAAAATGGCCACCAGCCACATGGCATGTCCCTCCCCATGAACACCCCCAAAAATCGAAAAACACTGCAAAATCAGCACAATCCCATTCCATCCATGATGTTTAAATTCAAGACAGCCCACAGAAAGACTAGGCCCCATGCACCACTCACTACCCCTGGTCAAGGCCCCAACAACAGGTCAAAAATCGAAAAACACAAAATTTTACACAAAAAAAAATCGAAAAACACAGAAAAATCAGCACAATCCCAATTCATCTATGGCCTCCATGATGTTTAAATTCAAGACAACCCACAGAAATACTAGGCCCATGCAAGACTCACTACCCCTGGCATAAATAAAGGTTGAAAAGTAGGCAAAATGGTTGGAGGCCTAACAACAAAGCCTGCATTCAAAATGGCCACTTGCCTGCCAGCACATGGCCAGTGCCTGTAGCTGCACTCAAAATGGCCACCAGCCACATGGCATGTCCCTCCCCATGAACACCCCCAAAAATCGAAAAACACTGCAAAATCAGCACAATCCCATTCCATCCATGATGTTTAAATTCAAGACAGCCCACAGAAAGACTAGGCCCCATGCACCACTCACTACCCCTGGTCAAGGCCCCAACAACAGGTCAAAAATCGAAAAACACAAAATTTTACACAAAAAAAAATCGAAAAACACAGAAAAATCAGCACAATCCCAATTCATCTATGGCCTCCATGATGTTTAAATTCAAGACAACCCACAGAAATACTAGGCCCATGCAAGACTCACTACCCCTGGCATAAATAAAGGTTGAAAAGTAGGCAAAATGGTTGGAGGCCTAACAACAAAGCCTGCATTCAAAATGGCCACTTGCCTGCCAGCACATGGCCAGTGCCTGTAGCTGCACTCAAAATGGCCACCAGCCACATGGCATGTCCCTCCCCATGAACACCCCCAAAAATCGAAAAACACTGCAAAATCAGCACAATCCCATTCCATCCATGATGTTTAAATTCAAGACAGCCCACAGAAAGACTAGGCCCCATGCACCACTCACTACCCCTGGTCAAGGCCCCAACAACAGGTCAAAAATCGAAAAACACAAAATTGTACAAAAAAAAAAAATCGAAAAACACAGAAAAATCAGCACAATCCCAATTCATCTATGGCCTCCATGATGTTTAAATTCAAGACAACCCACAGAAATACTAGGCCCATGCAAGACTCACTACCCCTGGCATAAATAAAGGTTGAAAAGTAGGCAAAATGGTTGGAGGCCTAACAACAAAGCCTGCATTCAAAATGGCCACTTGCCTGCCAGCACATGGCAAGTGCCTGTAGCTGCACTCAAAATGGCCACCAGCCACATGGCATGTCCCTCCCCATGAACACCCCCAAAAATCGAAAAACACTGCAAAATCAGCACAATCCCATTCCATCCATGATGTTTAAATTCAAGACAGCCCACAGAAAGACTAGGCCCCATGCACCACTCACTACCCCTGGTCAAGGCCCCAACAACAGGTCAAAAATCGAAAAACACAAAATTTTACAAAAAAAAAAAATCGAAAAACACAGAAAAATCAGCACAATCCCAATTCATCTATGGCCTCCATGATGTTTAAATTCAAGACAACCCACAGAAATACTAGGCCCATGCAAGACTCACTACCCCTGGCATAAATAAAGGTTGAAAAGTAGGCAAAATGGTTGGAGGCCTAACAACAAAGCCTGCATTTAAAATGGCCACTTGCCTGCCAGCACATGGCCAGTGCCTGTAGCTGCACTCAAAATGGCCACCAGCCACATGGCATGTCCCTCCCCATGAACACCCCCAAAAATCGAAAAACACTGCAAAATCAGCACAATCCCATTCCATCCATGATGTTTAAATTCAAGACAGCCCACAGAAAGACTAGGCCCCATGCACCACTCACTACCCCTGGTCAAGGCCCCAACAACAGGTCAAAAATCGAAAAACACAAAATTTTACAAAAAAAAAAAATCGAAAAACACAGAAAAATCAGCACAATCCCAATTCATCTATGGCCTCCATGATGTTTAAATTCAAGACAACCCACAGAAAGAATCAGTCCACCCACCACTGAGTACCCCTGGGAAAAGGCCCCAAAACAGCAAAAAAATCGAAAATCCCAAAATTTTAGTTGCAGCAACTGTAATGCCCCAAACAAACTTACTTGTAAAATTTCTAATCCAACAGTGATCCAAAGAAAGTCAAAAAGGCCTCAAATCCAAAGATCCAGCAGCATCCACAAAAGGTAATCCTTCCAGGTCCACATCCGAATGAAAAGTGACCAGGAGATGGACAAAGCACTGGGAGGAGCCTGCTGAACAGGAACAGGAAGTTGAAGACTATGGGGCACTTCCTTCCTCCCACCCCCCTGCCCCCCTCCCCAAAATGGACTCCTCGCTAAAAAAGTGCAGGCAAATGTCAAACTAAGGAGTTATTCACATAAAAATCATCATTTCTAGAAGGTTTATGCTGCTTGCTGGTGGATTTCTTGTGCAGAATTGCAAATTTATATTTTCGCGCGCCGCATCTCAAATCTCGCAATTTGCGAAGTACCGCGAGACGTGATCTCGCCGTACTCGCGTTGACAAACTCTCGCTGGCAAGCCGCGATGACGTAATCGCGCTCGCCAATTCCCGCGGGATCACACAGCAAGATCCAAAATGGCGCAGCACTCGCAAACTATCGAAAAAAACAACTCGGCAAACGATGATAAACGCCGCGCGCCGCAAAAATTGTATCACCAACGCCGCGCGCCGCCAAAAAAATCCGCTGCGTGCGAATTTGCGGATTTTGCGGGAAATCCGCAAATCTCGCGGATTGCGGATTTCCCGAAAATCCGCAAAATCCGCGAGCGGAACGGATTTTCCGCCCACGCTTAGAGGCAGGTGGGGATTGCCAGATCTTGGGAGGGGTTGGATATTTTTCCATCTTGGGTGGAAGGGGTGCGGGATGCCGGGTCAGGTGATGGTGGGGCAGGTCTCGGCCGTCAGCGGAGCATGGTTGTTACGATTGGTTTGCCAAGTCAGTTGGATTTGAGTAGTGAGGAGGAGGTGGGGGAATCTTCCCCCCTCTCGCTGACGCCCGCGGGGTGAGTGTGAAAGGGGTCAGCCAGGTGGAGCCGGTTAGAGGTGCGTGGTCAGGCGCATGTGCTTCAGGTAGGCAGGAGGATTGGGGGCCTTTACACGCGAGGGACCCGCCACATCAGTCCGAACTTTTTCTCCACAGGCCAGGAAGTATCGGGGAGCGGCAGACTCGGTAGGGCGAAGTGCGGCCCATTGGCACCGAGGAGAAGGGAGGGTGGAGCCTGGCGCGCACATTCCGTACAATTTGGGGATCCCGGCGAGGCCAGCAGACAAAGGTCCAGCGCAACCTCGCTGGCCCCAACAATAATTCCGTCATGTCAGACAGAGTGAACAGCAGAAAATGTTTCTAGGTTTGGTCAACGTTTGGGGGAGTATCGGGGGTACAGTGGGCTCCCCCGCCAGGTGTACAGCAAGGGGCTGTTCAGGCCCATACAGGTCATGAAGGGTCCGGTAAGGCCAGTGGTATGCTGTTGGTGTCTGGCCCTTCACAGATGGAGGGGGCCTTGGTTCTAGATTATAATGAGGACAGCCCCGAGGAAGGGGAACTGCGTGACACAGAGGCTGGGGGGACCTTCTCATGCTTCTCATAGTTTCTTGCAGGCACCGGCGGTGGTGCAGCATAAGAGGGCAGTGGTGTCCGGACCTAGAAGAGAGTTCGGCCCCTCGGTGAGGGCTCCTCGGATGGTGGACAACGTGGAACAAGTGTCATGGTGGTCGGTGCCTGGACAGGCCCCCTTGTTAGAGCCAGGTGAGATTTGTGAACCACAGGCCAAACCAAAAATGACGTCTGTGGGGACGGGGAAAAAGACGTTAGGGAAAGAGTGAGGGGAAGCTTTACAAAGGTCGTTATGTTAAGGATCAAGGGGTGGGCACGAGTGAAGGGGAAGGAGTATTGGGCGCAAAGGTGGAGAGTGGGATGAACACTGAGGAAGTTGAAATAGTTAAAGAACCTTTACATAGCAAAGAGTTGAAGATTAAGAAGCTTCCTTATATGGGCGTGACAAAGCCTTTAGGGGCACATTTGATGTTAGCAACAAAGGAACGGATTTGGAAGGGGGAATATGTTGACATTTTGAAATTATTGCACAGGGAAGTAGGTTCAAAAGAGGGTTCCAAGGAGGAAGAATACGAGTTGGCTAAGCGTCCAAAGGTACCTTTAACAATTAAAAATTGGACAGCAGCATTTTTAATTTATGCCAGCGTCTACTGCGAAAAGTTTACAGAGCGCTGCATGGCTATTTTCAAATACATGGACGTCATCAGAAAGGCTCAGATCACTGGTAGTGGTTTTGTGTGGGCCCAATACCATGAGGAGTGCAGGGCCTGTATGGCTTGGGATCCGGAGGCAAAGTGGGGGGAGTTGGATACCGATCTGTGGCAACACACGAGGGCGCCCCAGCAGGGGGTAAGACGATTTTCACAGCTAGTAGATTGCCGTTAGTATACCGGCCCTTTCAGGGGAAGCCCATCTGGGGAGGGGTGTGGAATGCAACAACAGCACAGACTGAGGTTGGGGCATGGTGGGACTTTAACAAGGGCTTGTGCCCCAGAGAATACTGTAGATTTCGGCATGAGTGTTCACAGTGTGGTAAAAAACATCCCTTGGTCAAGTGTTGGGGGGCAAGGAATTCAGGCAGTCAGCAGTGGCAACAGCCGAGTACCAGCGCTACAGGCCCTCTCACCAGTCACAGGGTATCAGAGGGGGTAAAGGTCTACAGGGGACTGGGCCCAAAGGCTCATACTCCGGTTAAGCTAGAACAATTGGCGGAAGGACTACAGAGGTATGGGAATGTGAGGGTGAGGAAGATGCTACTTGAAGGTTTTAAGGAGGGGTTTCGCCTTGGTTACAACAGGCCGCGACTGCGGCGCTGGTCAAAGAATTTGAAATCAGCTGATGAACAGAAGAACGTCTTGCTGGAAAAATTGAACAAGGAGGTGCGGGAAGGGAGGATGGCAGGGCTATTTGATGACTGGCCTTCGGAGGACTTGATTGTTTCACCGATTGGGGTCGTCCCCAAGAAGGAGGCGGGTCAGTACAGATTAATTCAAAATCTATCATGGCCAGAGGGGTCTTCAGTCAATGATTTTATTGATGAGGAGGCGGCCGCTGTGTCATATTCCTCGGTTGACGTTGCTATGTCGGTGGTAGTGCCCGCGGGTACAACTGCAGAGATGTCAAAATGCAATATAAAATCTGCATTAAGATTGCTTCCAGTCCATCCAGATGATTGGAAAATTCTGGGGATCCGTTTTGCTGGTAAATGGTACGTGGACAAAGCATTACCGATGGGTTGTTCAATGTCCTGTGCTCTTTTTGAGTCTTTCAGCACCTCCTTGCAATGGTTTTTTACACAGCGCACTGGTCATTAGTTAGTAACACACTATTTGGACGATTTCTTTTTCGTTGGTTCCCCGGGCTCCATGGAGTGCCAGGCAGCCCTGGACACGTTCCAAGAGCCCATGGAAGAACTTGGGGTGCCGTTGGCACCAGAGAAGACAATGGGTCCTTGCGCGACCATGTCTTTTCTGGGAATTGAGATTGATTCAGTGGCAATACGGGCTCGCTTGCCAGTTGAAAAGAAGGTGAAGATGTTGGAGCACTTGGAGACAATGCTAGCAAAACAAAAAGTGACAGTGAAGGAAGTACAAGTTCTGCTGGGCCATCTTAACTTTGCTTGCAGGGTGGTCAGGGCGGGGAGGACTTTCTGTAGGCGACTGGCTCGGGCATTGTCCGCACATCATTTGCCTCACCACTGTGTCCGTTTGTCAGCTGGGGTTAAGGAAGATCTACGTATGGGGTCAGTCTTTTTGCATTCTTTAAATGGAGTTCCTTTAGCCAGGGAAGAAGACTGGGAATGGGACGTGTAGATTTTCTCAGATGCAGCGGGCAGTGAAGGATTTGGCCTTTATTGGCAGGGCAGGTGGTGTGCGGAGCAGTGGCCAGACCGGTGGAAGGAAGGTGGGAGGAGCATAGCCTTTTTGGAACTCTTTCCAGTATTGGTAGCATTGACATTGTGGGGGCAAGATTTGGCTCATAAGAAAGTTCTGTTTCGGATTGATAATATGGCCGTGGTGGACATCATCAATAGACAGTCGGCCAGAGATTAACAGATTTTGCTGTGAGTCTTTGTGTTAGGTTGTCTCAGATATGACATCAGTTTCAGGGCCTTGCACATCCCCGGTGTGGACAGTGACATTGCGGATGCTTTGTCTCGTTCGCAGTGGGAGAGATTTCAATGTGCTGGCCAAGGATGCGGACAGGACACCGACCCCCATGCCGGATAACTTGTGGTATGTAGGCAATGTAGGGTCATACAATTGGTGGTAGGTTCATTGTTTGCGTCTACTCGGGTCGCTTATGCGCTGGCTTGGAGGGATTTTGGGCATCAGGTGCTTGTAAGCGGGAGCCTGGCTGGCGGCGGTCTGAAGATGTTATCCAGTTTATACTTGATTTAATGGACAAAGGCCTGTCCAGAATTACTATAGCTGGAAAGCTAGCAGGTATTTCATTTATGGGAAAACTCCTTTGGGGTTACTCTCCTTCCGCAGGGGAGGTGGGGAGGAGAATGTTGAAAGGTTCGGCTAGGGAGCGGGAGTTGTTGGGTTCTAAGTTAATTAAGGGCATAAGGTGGCAGGATGTGCGTTTGTCAGAAAGAGTAGTTCATATTTGGTTGCCCAGATCTAAAACAGACCAGAGGAGCAGGGGTAAAGGGATTTGGTTAGAGGCGTCCTCCCCAGCTGGGACGTGCCCTTCACTGTGGGCCCGGCGTTGGTGGGTGTTATCCAGTGGGGGTGTTGAGGTCGGTGTTTTTCAGCATGCCGATGGGTCTCAGGTCACGGAATACCAGTTGCGCATGGCACTTCGTAAGGCTTTGCGGAGTATTGGTTTGGATGGGGCACAGTATGGTACTCATTCTTTCAGGATTAGGGCAGCAACTGAAGCGCACAATCGGGGTTGGTCTACACAGGGCATTATGAGCTTGGGGCGTTGGTCTTCTAACTGCTTTCAGCGCTATGTGAGAAATGAGGTGGGGAGGCGCTTTCGTCATCCTCTTTGTCAGAAGTCTGATACTGCTTTTCACGTTTCAGGTTCAGTGGCTGGCCCCCGCTCGATGGAAATGACCATCTGGATTGTTTGGCATTCTTTCGTAAAATGGGCTCATGTACAAGCATGCCATAGTTACTTTGGGTCCTTGCTGGGTTTTAATAACCGTTTTTTTAAAGTTGTGTGGAAGGGTAAAGGAAGAATGCTATGAAGGGAGTTGATTCCTGCGCTTAACTTGTGGTTGGTCGGCGCCAGTGCCCAGATGTACTGTTAATTCATTTGGGTGAAAATGATTTGTGTGGGGTCAAAGGAGTGGTTTTGTTGATGGCGATGAAAAAAGACCTTACACCTTTGAAAGAGCAGTGGTCAGGTTGCCATGTTTTGTGGACAGAGCTGGTTCCACGCAGGATTTGGAGAGGTGCACTCAAGCCTAAAGGGATTGATAAGGCGCGCAAGAAGATAAACCTTGAAATTTCCAGATTTTGTAGAGGTCTGGGTTTTGCTAGAGTGAATCACAGAGACATTCGCTTTGATGCTGTTGAGTTTTTTCAGAGTGACGGTGTACATCTATCCAGGATGGGTATGGATTTGTATCTTTTGGAGCTGAGAGAAGTCCTGTCTAGGTGTCTGAAAGTACAGGAATTTGCCAGTTAGGCCATCCGTGGTGGAATTACATTCCTTCTTTGCACTGTTGGGGAGCAGAAGGGGGGGGTAGTCTTCTCCTCCCCGCTTTCTGGGTGGCGGGGCTTAGTGATGTTTTTGCCAGGGTTGGCAGGATTGTTGTTGTTCATTTGCTTGGTTGTGTCATCGATAGGGTGAGTTGGGCAGGCTAAGTTGTTGGTGTGGTTCCATAGGTTGAGGGGCCAAGAGTTGTTAAGGGGCAAGCAGGGGCGTTTGTGTAATGGTTTGTGGGATTTGATAAGTTTAAACGATTATGTAGTCATTTGTATTGTTTGTATTTTGTAATGATGTAATGTATGGGTGGGGGCGGGGTCAATGACATTTTATGGGTGGGGACGGTGATTGGGGGTTACGGAAGTGTGTTATTTAGTGAGGTTTTGTTTTGTAAGGCGTTTGCCGAGGTTTTATAATTTTTATTGTGCACCTGTTTCAATAAAGCAGCCTTTTACACACAAAAGCTGGTTTTGGTCTGCTCCCCCCCACCCCTCCCTCCCAAGCGGGGCTTAGGGAGGGCAGCCGACCGCCGGGAGGTCCCCCCCGGGCAGTTTGGGAGGGGCGGGGGGAGGGGTTTTTTCAGACCTAAGGCGGGTTTTTGTAATTGGGCTTGTTTTGGTGTAGCCCAAAGGGAGCCCGAACATAAATGCTTGGGGCTCCGCCTCCCGGCCACCATTTTAGATTTCGGTGACCTGGTGGCTGTGATTTAGTGTTTTTTTCCCTATCTCCCTCCCTCTTTTTCTTAGGTTTTTTCTATATCTGTTATTCGGTTTTTCCAATTTTTCCTTTCGGGTGGTTTTTGTTGGAACAGGTGGACATGGGTTTTCTGGATGGTGTATTGTCGCTTGGGACAGGTGCAGTGCGGAGGTTAGTGGTGTTTTTGCCAGGGTTGGCAGGATTGTTGTTGTTCATTTACTTGGTTGTGTCATCGACAGGGTGAGTTGGGCAGGCTAAGTTGTTGAGGTGGTTCCATAGGTTGGGGGACCAAGAGTTGTTAAGGGGCAAGCAGGGGAGTTTGTGTAATGGTTTGTGGGATTTGTTAAGTTTAAACGATTATGCAGGGATTTGCATTGTTTGTATTTTGTAATGATGTAATGTATGGGTGTGGGGCGGGGTCAATGACATTTATGGGGTGGGGGCGGTGATTGGGGGTTAAGGAAGTGTGTTATTTAGTGAGGTTTAGTTTTGTAAGGCATTTGCCGAGGTTTTATAATTGTTAATGTGCACCTGTTTCAATAAAGCGGCCTTTTACACACAAAAGCTGGTTGTGGTCCGCTCCCCCCACAACCCTCCCTCCCAAGTGTGCCACACATAACGCCTGGTGATTAACTAAGAGCTTGCTGGAGCTCCGTTGTCATCTCGGCAAGGAAAAGGATGCTGGCGAGCAGAAGGATAGCGAACATGATCCCTATCTTGCCCCCAATCAATACCTGTGGCTGTCAAGTTACGAGAAAGTGTCACTTCTAGACGATGATATGTCACTCATAATTACACTGAAATTACGAAAGAGTCACACATAGCAATCTGGAATCTTTGCAGCTATGCCTACGAGTTACGTGATGCAGAAGACGAGCTGCCAGCAGGTGACATGCTCATGTTTCTCCACCATAATTTGTGTAGAAAAACACAAACCATGAACTCAGCCAAGTTACGAGTGAACCATTCTGGTGGCACATATGTTCCCCTTTACGATTTTTAAAGTGTTAATTTGCTTTTCAAGCAGTACAAATCGTGTAGCTATTCAAAAGTGAAACGCACATTAAGCGTTACTCTATTCTAAAGTGTTTTCTGCTCAAGCGGATTTTGATAGTATCACTTATGCCACTTTCATTCTTGCCTGGACCCCAAATGTTAAAGCAGCAAATATTAGTTGTAAAAGTAATCCCTGACCCTTCTCCCCCAGTGGTGTAAGTGATATAGGGCTTGTGCGTTTATGTTTTTAAAGGCGCTTACTTGAGTGGATGCCAAATCCCTTAGCGTGTAGGGGCTAAGCTTCTCTTATGTATATAGCATTATATTGAAAACGGGATTTAGCCCGTTCATACATTATCACTATGTAGGGATTGCACAAACAAGGTATTTGAAAAATGGTACTGTATTTATTTAATCCCCCACCCCACTAAGTTGTTCGAAAATATCTCACTTGGTAAGCTGTTCAGCGACAGTCCCGCATTGCCAGCTTTCATTTTAAAAGAAACTTTTTTAATCTATCTTTTCTTCATTGGCCTTACTGCCATCTTGGGGCATAATTGACCATTGTATGCTTTGTGGAATCTCAGAATTACCATTGATTTTCACCTTCACTTGCTCCCTCTCCTTAGCTGTGCTATCAAAACACTCAAAATGGAAACATCAATGCAAAACTGCTTGCTATCTATATAAAACTCTGAAGTCCATAGACAAAAACTAAAGTAGTCTGTATTGCTAAAATTATGGGATCTTAATAATTGCTGAGATTAATCTTCTGAGATGTATACAAAATATTTGTGCCGAACCCATTGAAGGTATCTGTTGAACTACAGTATTCAGAATTTTGGGTTTTGTTCTACTTTGCTAGGTGCTAAAAGGTCCAGTACTGTAGTGTCTAAGCTGTTGCTGCCCCGTTTTAACAGCATTTGTTTTCTTGACACACAGTTAAGGTGGCCACTCCTGAAGCCCCCGAGCGTTCAGAGGAGCAGCCAATGGAAACCAGCGAGGCCAAAACGACAGGGTTAGCGGATGTGAGTTGAGTTCCCCCCTTTTGAAAAAATAAATCCTGGTCATTAGTAATTGGTAAGTGTAGCCGACCCTTTTTTTGAAAAAACATTTTAGATCAAATTGCCCTGCATGCTGCTATAATAACATTGTGCCTAGCACTACATCGCAGAAACAATTTGTCTTCAGTATATACAACAGTGATTTAACATTAGGTAGGCAACACCATAATTTTAAGGGCCTTCCTGTGTACACTGTTCATTATACACTCATGGGTCTTTTACTGTCGCAAAAAGTAGACCAACATAGTGTTCCTGCTCTTTTCACTCTCCTTCCTTGTGTCTCACGCTGCTCTTCTCCTCAGTCTCCGTCCTTGTGCATCGCGCTGCTCTCCTCAGTCTCCATCCTTGTGCCTCGCACTGCTCTTCTCCTCAGTCTCCACCCTTGTGCCTCAAGCTGCTCTTCTCCTCAGTCTCTGTCCTTGTGCCTCACACTGCTCTTCTCCTCAGTCTTCGTCCTTGTGCCTCACACTGCTCTTCTACCCACTCTCTGTACCTGTGCCTCACGCAGCTCTTCTCCTCACTCTCCGTCCTTGTGCCTCACGCTGCTCTTCTTGTCACTCTCTGTCCTTGTGCCTCACGATGCTCTTCTCCTTTTCCTTCCTTGTGCCTCACGCTGCTCTTCTCCTTCTCCTCCTTGTGCCTCACGCTGCTCTTCTCCTCGGTCTCCTTCCTTGTGCCTCGCGCTGCTCTCCTCAGTCTCAGTCCTTGTGCCTCGTGCTTCTCTTCTCCTCAGTCTCCGTCCTTGTGCCTCAGGCTGCTCTTCTCCTCAGTCTCCTTCCTTGTGCCTCACGCTGCTCTTCTCCTCAGTCTCCTTCCTTGTGCCTCATGCTGATTTTCTCCTCAGTCTCCATCTGTGGTGTTGCACACGGTTATATCTGAAACACCGGTGTGGTCATCTTTCTGTTGCCAGCTTCTCTAGGTTGCTATACAGGGAGTGTGGTGTTGCATGTGTTTACATTTGAATTATAAGGGTGTCATCTATCTGTACTCTTTTACTATGCACAGGTTGTGGTGTTGCACAGGCTTGCATCTAAAAAACGTTTCAATACTTTGTTTACATCTGAAATATCAGGGTGTCATCCAGGGGCGGATCGTCCATTGGGGCGTTGGGGCGTTGCCCCACTAACCACATGGCCACCGGTACGCAGGAAGACTAACTTCACTGCCGGGTGCGTCCTGACTCGAAATCCGAGTCAGTCAAGAGGATGTGTCGCTGAAGGGGGTGGGGCAGCACTGGAGGGTTGGGTGGGGTTTGTTGTTGACGTCACTTCACTGAGTGACAGCAGCAGGGCAGGCCCAGTGCGCATGTTCAGATTTGGATTGGTCATTTTTCTGCCCAGCCCGAACATGCGCACTAGTATCACCTGAGGGCCCTCCATTACTAGAGCGAGCGAGGGCTGCAACTGGCCAGAGGACGCAGCCCCCACTCTCCTATGGGCGGGGACAGTCCATGCCCTAGCCAATCCTGGTGCTGCTGAAGCAGCGTCTGCATTGGCTGAGAGGGTATGCTACGGGGCACCAGCCACTCACAAAGGCGGACCAGGCACTGGAACACACAGCAGATGCAGTGCGGACCTGGCGGTCAGGTGAGTTATCACGTTTTTTTTATTTTTTAAACTTTATTTTTAACCCCCACGGCCCCCCTCACTCGACGGCCCTCTCACGCGACCCGACCCTCTCACGCGACCCGGCCCTCTCACGCGACCCGGCCCTCTCACGCGACCCGGCCCTCTCACGCGACCCGGCCGTCTCACGCGACCCGACCCTCTCACGCGACCCGGCCCTCTCACGCGACCCGGCCCACTCACGCGACCCGGCCCACTCACGCGACCCGGCCCACTCACGCGACCCGGCCTTCTCACGCGACCCACCCCTCTAACGCGACCACCCCCACACGTAATGGGAAGCCGAGACTGTGCATACATCCATACATAGGTCTTACATAGATTAAAAGAAGCTAAATCAATCCAGGAAACGATCTTTTATTGTAACATATATATATATACATATATATATCTAATCAAGCAAACACTCCGACCACTTCCACCAAAGCCTCGGCGGCGAAGAAGGAGAAGCGAACCTCTTTTTATCAGGCAAGATGTTCTTTATTCAACCATAAATATCCAAGTCAGCAATCGACAGATGACGCGTTTCGGGCTCGAGAGCCCTTGATATATATATATATATAGCAAGGCAAGCAGTCATGGTGTCTTTAGAAACAGGTGATCCTAAGGGTATCCGCCTGCGTTATCTGGATCCAAGTCCCGTTCCATAGTTTTTCGCAGCTCACACATGGCAGCTGCTGAGTCAGTATGAGTGAACTGCTGCAAAATGTTTAATCACTCTGGCTGGGCCTCTAATAAAACGTTTGAGCCTTACACATTTAACCGGCTCTTCTGACGAAGACCTAATGGACGCTGGAGCCAGTCCAGTTCATCCATCACACGTGGTTATTTATTACCCACCCTGCCGCTGAAATGCTATTTTCCAGCTTCGGCCGAAGCTGTTGCCTTTTTTTTCACATAGTGCGAGCGAGGCAGAGGGGAATGCATGTCTATTTAAAGAAAGAAATAAACACTCCTGCGCTACTCTTTTGTAATGTGTGATGTAGTCAAAGAAATCTCTAAAGTTTCTATTCAACCAATTTTTGCATGATGTTAATTCATCCAGTCTGTTTTACTGCAAGTGTTGTGTAATGATGGCACACACAACACTGTAAAATAGTTAAATGGTAAACAATACAACGTGTCACTTATTTATTTCCAATAACCTAATAATTTACATTATTACTTTGAAATTTACATTGGGAAAACACAAGAGGAAAGGTGACCTCATGCCAGTGAGTTGAAAGACTTATGTAAGAGGCATCAGTTGGAAATAATGAAAGTTCCAGTCAGACTAGGGCGGGCGGCGATAGCAGGGTGTTGAGGGTGAGGTGGATTGTGGTTTGCTGGTCACGTTTTTACAGCCTGCTGCCACAGCGCAGACGATGAAAGCAGACCGTGTAATATCGGCAGTGCGGACACAGGCTGCCAGTTACCAGCAAATCACTCTCTGTACAAACTGCCAGTCTCCCCTCCCTGGCGGAATCTATGAGTTATTTTTTCCCTCTCTTCATCACTGTACCAGGGGCCTGGCGGCACCGCACTTCTACAAGCTGCACCGCACGCTGCTGCTGGCTCACCTGCCAGGGAAGACCACATAGCGCCCTGCACTTGTGGCTTCTGAGAGCTAGCGCACTCCTGTGCAATGCATTCTAGGCGGGTTCACACACTGCGCCTGGCGCTGAACTGCAGGAACGGGCCTACATCTTTCATACCAAGGGCTTTGATTCATTTATCTCTTCCTCATAGTTCCTGGGAGGATGGGCTGTGCTGCTGATTCACCGGAGACCTCTCCTTTCACAGGTAAACGCCCCCTTTCTTGTCTTTTTTGTAAAGTTTCTATTAGTTGCTATACTAATGCATATATGCATTTCACATTTATTTACACCGGAGGCGTATTGTGTACTTGAAGACATTCTATGTCACCATCACCTTTGGGTAGGTGTTTTGACCCTCGTGCTGTGCCGTATGCCGGTGACGCAACAGGCAGCACAAGCCAGCCAGCCAAAGGATGGATGGCACATAACTGTCCAAAACTGTGGTTCTTCACATTGCATTGTCAGTGGTGCTGAAGCTTTTCATAGGTGCCTGTGCTAAGTTGCAGCAGGTCTGCTGATTTCTGCTGGGGTGAGGGGCTGCTGCGCTTATCTGTGTAGGTCAGTCACTGACAGACCTGCAGAGATTCATTGTTGGGACCTTTGGGTTTTTGATGGCACGTGGGGCCACTTCTCTCTCCTTGTGATGGCTCATCTGTGCTTTCTACTGTCAGTGCATTTTGTTACATGGCTTCTCAGGTGATTGATTAGGGACTCTCTCTGTTAAGGGCCCTGGTTTTGAAAATGTGAAAAGTAAACACTTCAGCTGTTGCTTGTGGTCTTCATGACAAGTCCTGCGGGAAGGGCACCTGCTACTTACACACATCTTCCTAACCTGCTGTGGAGTGGCTGTAATTTATACAGCTGTTTATGGCGACTAACGGCCGACTCCTAAAACATTACAACACACTATGCCTTATAAAGATTAATCAACCAGTTCAAACGTTTCAGTGGAAAAAGAGAGGTTCTTCTGAAGATGAGCTGGAAGAGTTGGGATTAGGTTGCGTTGGTTGCGAGTGGTGCACATGTTTACATATGTTCCCGAAAATTAATCGAATCTCAAAAGGATTAAGAACAGTCTTTCTATTTCAGTTCCTTGGTAGAAAATGGCCGCCTTGGCCGGGTATTAAAGCACCTCAGAGGGATTCTGAGACATTCTGTACAAAGCAGCATAGCGTCATTTGGCAGTGATGTCATTGTATATACACAAATAACGGTGTGCTGGTGTGAGCTAACCTTTTCTGCTTATTGCCCGACAATAGCGGTCTGAGATTAAAGGTTCATGTCTGTACACCCAGAAGATGTGCTTCGAAGAAGAGGTTGAACTCTGAACAGAGGGTGGCTCGTATTTGGCCTCAGAATGACATTCTGCAAACGGGGTCTGGGCAATTTACATACAATGGTATTGTAAATGTAATCTAAAAGATGAACAAGAAAGTCTAGGTACAATCGTTAAGATCAAGTTTGCAGAGTTTAGTTTACATTTTGGGGAGAGCTATATAATTAGCTGAGAGCTATGAGGGTGATATCACTTAACACTTTTACCAGAAATCTGTATTTGGGACGTGCCCTGTACTGGTCAGATTCATCCAGCTTGATGGTGGAATGAGGTAACTAACACTGATACGAAGATTTTCATGACCAAGACAAAACTGCATTTGCCAACTTGGTTTTGCCCCTACCATAGCAACGTAGGCATTTTTAGACTTTTTGTGAAATCTGGTGCCCCTTTGTGTAGGGGGTTTTCTGTTGGATGCCTTTAACTGCTTTAACAACGGGAATGCCTTGGTCTGGGTACAAATACCAAGGATCTAGTGGCAAAATGTGAAAAAGCAAGCTGTGCATACAAGGTCCACAACTAGATAGTTGCATTAGTCAAGTGTGTGCATCACTCAAGTGTTAGTTATTTGTCCTCAAGACTGGGAGGTGGGGCATTTCTTAGGCTAAGCAATTGGAACACAGCAGCTGTGACAGTGGAGGAGATAATACATTTATATCTCATGAAAAAGATACATTTACGATGGGTTCTGGTGGCAGGTAAAGAAGAATGTGAAAGGCAATGTCTGAGGAAGAGTAGAATCGGGAAACTCAAACATTGGAGACCATTGGGCCATCCACAGTTTAATTTCTGTAAGGCACTCTGAGACATCTTTTAAGGCAGAAGGCTACCAGACAGCGCAGCTGTGTGGTTTCAAAAGACTTCTTGGGGACATTCTGAAAGTTTCCCCGGCAATGCAGTCCACACAGTGCGTACAATTGGCTTCGTATTTTTAACTTTCATTTGCTTGCTTTCTATTTGCTGGCTTTATTTGTTTTAGGCTGCCCGGCATGTCTGTGTTCCTCCTGTAGAGCATAGCCTGTTAACCACCTATCTGACTTGCTCCTTGTATTCTTCCATGTGTGCTCACTTTCTGGGAACTCTGTTTTCTTTTTCGTGAGGTGCTGTGCATGGCATGTCCTGTTCTTTGTGCTACAAGCACAATTTCCAAAGTTCTGTTGTTTTTTGTTAGCTCCTGATAGTGGACACAGTCCCCCCTGCCCGGGTTTATTGATTTTTGCTGATGTCTGTGTTATACACACACTTCTCTGTCCCCAGCTGCTTCCGTGAGTTGTTATGTCTGTGATGGACCCACAGTTTCCCTTGTTCCATTGTTTTTTAGTTCAGTGTATTTGTGTTACATACCTGATTTCTTCTGCCTGGTTTTGTCTGTTTATTTGCTGATGTTTGTTTAATACATGCTGTTTTGTTGGGTCTATTGTGTTTCATATTATCTGCATATGTTAAATGCCACTTAGAACATCCTGAACCTCTGAGGGTGTGACTTCTTCCTTTTCCTCTGCCTCATTTATCTTAAACTGTTAACACCCAGTGACAAAGCCAATCATACTGACAGGCTTTAGGCATATGTCGGTTGTTGTCCCATTTATCAGGATAAAATTACATCTCAGAGAGAAACCTAAATACCGGTCTGATTGCACACTATGGGACTCACAGACATGTATTTGGCATGTTCCTTTATAGGGAGCACCCACTTTTTTCATCTCACTTAAAGACCTGTCTGCACATATTGCTATATGACTGGTAACAGTCAGCCTCTGTGGGTGCTTCCCAAAGTCTGGTTAGAGCATATTTTTCCAAAGTTAATGCTGCATGCAGTGCAAGACACTGGGCAAGCATACATTTTAAAGGGCTAAAGTTGGCATGCAGAACAATTTACATATTGCAGTAACTGTTGAACAAATTAATGCAAAAAGATACAGGGCAGTTTTTAATGTGTTTAATATTTCAAGACCATACGTTCCCACTTCTTAATAAGCCTTGCTTTATCGCTGCATTCATTTGCTTTAAAATGCACCATTTGCCATTCTTTTTTACATTTCTTTCTCAGGAGAGGGACTCTCCCTAGACCCAGGTTTGTCGATTGAACTTGTTCACATCGCTAACTAGTGTTATTTATTGGAAAGGGTAGAGCCAACGCAGTCTTGCTTAGTACCCTAGCCCTCTTCAGAATTCAGACTTGCTTGGCATCCCAGAAATTCTCTGAAATAATGTATGAGTTTTCTTTTAAGAAGGCCTAGAAGAACTGAATTTTGTGTCCATTTATCACAGAAATAGTGCTGAAAATCGCACCAAAAAGATGCAATTATTTTTAAAACTTCTTCACGGGGGAGAAACCCCCTGAACCACCCTTAATACTGTCGACCTCGCTTTCTGTGCAAGCTCGCGTGCGTTGATTCATTCTGCATACGCTCACCACTTTCAAATTCCACCAGCCTCCACTGAGAGTAAATCTTTTTAAACTGCCCAGTGCCAACCAGTGACTCTGACATGCCCCAAGCTAAGGACAGAGAGGATCTCCTTCAGATACCACCAGCACAGAACTGGAAGAGTGCGCTTCTGGTGCAGGTACGAAGAGTGTTTCTAAATCACTGTTAAAAATAACAAAATGTGGTGTGAATCACATTAATGTTTGTGTGTGAAATACCTAATTAAGGTAAAAATTCGGAAGGTAATTTACAAAAATGGTTTATGAAATGGGATTGTGTGTAACTTATTATATTCTTTTTGAAGTAATCTTAGTATTTGTAGAACATATTTTACAGATTAGTTTTTTCAAATGCCTAATAAAATTAACATAAAAATGAGGAATCAAATATTAATTCCAAATGCATTATGTTGATTTTTTTGCAAGATAACTGATTATTCATTAACAATTTTGAAGATATTTTTTTATAAAAAATACGGTTTATGGAATGGCATGGAACTAATTACAAAATAACTACTTATGCTAATGCTAGCTATTATGGAATAATTTTTATTGTTTTTTTCACACAGGAGGTGTTTTTTAATTAAAATAAAGGTTGCGGGAAGCATTTTCTTTTAGAAAATATGTTGCACAAAGTTCTGCGATCCTAAGTACAATGCTCCATACACGGCCAAAATGAACCACAAAAGGGTGTTGATGACTTGTGAGTTTACGAGACAACAAGCTGATACAGACTGTATGACGTAGAAAATAATGTTTCCTACCAGAGAGAGTAAATGGCGGGTATGGAGTGGTATGTTAAAAGGGCTGAGCAGTGACTCTGCGGGTACTTCCGAGTGCAGTCATGAGGCAAAGAGGATGAGGTGGAGCAGGCTGATTGTCTACATCATTCTGTATATTTGGGAGTACCGTGCTGCCCACAGAGGAGTGTAGGCGAGTCTAATCTGGCAGGACACTGCCAGTCCTCAGCTTTTAGTGAGCGCTGGAGATCCTCTTTTAAGAGCTTAAAACCAAAGAGGTTACACATACGATTTTAAAAAAAAAACCAGGCGATGTGTATAATGTGAGGTTATTATGTTTGACAATTGGTGCGATATATGTAGTTGATGGACCACTTGTGGCGGTTGTTCCCGGCTGTGCGTTCCCAAATGGGGCTAGATAATGAATGTGGTCTGATCCCCCTGGGCCCCTGGACTAGCCTTTAGTGTTGTCAGGCTTGGCGCTCACAGCATATCCACAGCCCCCCACTTTATAAACAATGAGGGTCCGGGCTCACCGACCCCCAATAGGCGCCTCGCCTATGTACTGCTTTGTGATGTAAGGGGGGCTGGGCCATGAGCTGCGGGCTGCCGTACACACCAATACCTTATAGCTCTGTGTGGATCCGCTCACTCCGTGCCGCACAACAAAGATCGCACCGGCAGGCCCCGCCGTACCACCGCCTTAGTGCGCCGCCCGGGCAGAATGACCGCCACGGCTCCACGTTGCGGTGATCTGGGTCTCATGATCCGGCGGGCCACCCACTCTCAGTGGGGGGACTGAGTGGTCACACAGTCCTGTTCTGTTTGGCAATGCCCAGTAGCGGCCGCCATTCCTGTTTGCTGTGATGCCTTCAGTCAGTCCAGGAAGCGCGCGCCTCGCTGGAGGGGAGAGAGGAGGGGGCCTGCACGATTGAGTTGCGGGAGGGAGCGGCTGGTGCTGCGATAATGGCTGAGATATGCCAGCCACTCGCTCCCGCGAGGAGATCGCCAAACGTGCACGCGTTGCAATAGAAAGCAATGCAATGGGATAAAAGCTCATCGTGACATGAGGTCCTCTCCTAAGTAGCGCATGTGCGTTGCGTAGGCGAGACCTAAAAAATTAGCAATAGACTGAGGGGTTGTTGTGGACAGGACAAGCTTTGGAAATACTATTGGACTTTTCCCATTTAGATTGTGCTAATAGGAGTATCCAATACCTGAATTTAAAATGTAATTATCTAGGCAAGGAACCTTTTATAATATCAAACGCTGCTTCATACAATGGAATGATCTTGAAGGAATTGGTCTGTAAGACTACCTGTCTTGCAAGTTCTGAGCTTATCACCCCAAAATAGTCCCTACACCCATCTTTAACCAATTGTCATGGGTAGCAGGGGGCCTCTTCTGGGTTATCCCAAAGATTTTAAAAAGCTAGAGCATAGAGCCTTTTCTTTACATAGGACAGCCAAGGAATTCTTAAATGGTCTGCTGTTTTAAAAAGTTCCCTCATTGCCTTCCTATAAGGCTCTAGTTCATGGGTTGACCAGAGCCTATGCCAAAAGACTACGGGCCCCATTTGTCCGCCCGCAACCGTAACGGTAAACGGGACCGACCACCAGATGTGCGGTGGTCCCGCCATGCCCAATAGGATGCACCCTGGCAGTCTCATCCCACATATTTTACATTGCGGCGGGCGGTGCTGTAAGCAGCCGCTGCCGCAATGCAAAAGATGCATGATGTGCATTGGCATGCACAACGTGACAGGCACCGTGCGGTGCCTACCACCTTGTGTATGCCAATGTAGGGAGGATACCATAGGTACCCCCCATGTGCACCCCCCACCTCCCCAACACTCAGGGGCCCCACAACGGGCCCCCACAGCCAAAGCCTGCATGCCTTTCCATGGCTGCATCGCCACCATGGTAAGGACAAATTCCGCACATATCTTAATATGGCTGGAGAAGCCTGCTAGGCACCGCCGCCATGTTAAGGCCCATGACAGCGCGGCAGGCAATCGTAACAATTTCCTGCCTGCTGTAAAGCGGCGGACAGTCTTTCCGTCCACCGCTGTACCCCCGCTATTGTAATATGGCGGGGGTAAATGGAGTGCGTGCGGGGAAAGATGCGGGGAGGTGGTGATCAGCCCCACATCATAATGTCCCCTTAAATGTCTTGACTTTATAGTAGAGGAAATCGGGTACAAACTCATATCTTGAAGCAAGGGGAGTGTGAGCATGTTCTGTGGGAGATTAGTAAGGTGCCTAAGAAATCTGGTCTCTACCACACACAAGTCTGCAATTTCTGCATGGCCCCCAAGCTCTACACCATAAAGAGCAGCGCTTTTTGCCTTCTCCTGATGTAATTCTAGAGCTGCATTAGATGGCAAGATTTTAATGTTTTTTTGCCATTTTCTGTATTGCTCGTGTCTCCTGATGCAGCTTGAGGGCCCTTATATTAATATCAGCCTTCCAAATAAAGTTATGAGTAATGTCACTCCAAGATATACAAAATCTTTGACCAATTAAAGCGTTGTGTTAGAAACCTGCAGTCTAACTTGCAAGGACCTATAATGATGCAACACCATACACTTAGTTTTACTGACATTCAGTTCTAACCCACAATCTGCAGAGAACAATAAAAAGCAATCTAAAATAGCTTGTAGTCCCCAGGTGTTTTCGAAATAAGTAGGGTGCCATCTGCAAAGAGTAACATGGGTATTTGTCTGGGGCTAACTTTGGGAGCATCACTGTTATCAACGTTTAGTATATGTGCCAGATCATTGATGAATAGAGAGCAGAGGGTTGGGACTAAATCACAGCCCTGCCACTCCACTCCTCTCTATCCTCAATAGATCTGATTGTTTCCCATTTTCCCCACGGGCATGGTTAATTTCATGGAGTCTTATAAGGATGTCTAAAATATTTTCACTTGTTATTTTGGGAACTAGGGGACATAAGATCCCGTAGGGCATCTAATTCAGAGAGTCCTATTTTTCTATACGCTGAGAATGTGATTCTTGTATTAACATATCAGGACAAAATTAAAAAAAATTCAGATACTCAGCCAGTAGACTTAACACAACCCCTTGAAAATTAACCAACGATAGTGAAAAAAAAAATAGAAGGACCACAACAAACATTGCACAGTAGAAATTCATACACTAAGTCAGCTGATCCCATACAAGAACAATAATAATGGCATAAGGTACTGTTGTGAATTGACCCTTATGGGAACAGTCCATCCTAATCTGCCAAGCCAGATCTTCCCTGGCCCAGAAACAAGCATCCTCGGACTGGTTTCGGGTTAACACCCCTCATCAACCAGGCTAGCTTGAATCTATGGTTGAGTCTAAACTGGAATGGTGTGGCGTGCAAACAAACAATGGATTAAACCCAGATCTGTGATTGAGGGTGAATGTTAATTAATTCAGCATTCCGTCCATCTTCTGTTCTTTTTGCATTTGTCTTCTTAAGTGGGAAGGGTATACACTGACGTGGGTCCCGTGCTCGCTATGCCGCCATTTTCAAGCAAGCCTGGCTGATGAGGGGTGTTACCCCAGCCAGTCCCAGGATGCTTGTTTCTGGTCCAGAGAAGGCCTGCCCTAGCAATTCGGGCTGGGCTGTTCCCATGGGGAACAGGGTCAAGACTGATTTGCATATGGCTGGGTTTAAACTGAAATGGAGTGGCATGCAACAAAACAATGAATTTAACCAAGATCTGTGACTGGGGGTGAATGTTTGATTAAGTCAACATTCCATCCATCATCTGTTCTATTTGCATTTAAATCAACCAGATCAATGTCTTGAGAGGACATAAGCCGAAGATCATATACATTAAAAATATATTTAATACAACCTGATGATTCAGGTAGGAGTGGTTACTAAATGTAGGAAACAATTGAATGAATTTAAGAGTGAATGAGTGATACCAGAGATTGATGATTCCTGTGAGATGACTAACTCACCATTCCCTAATCCTATATAATTTTTGGGCAGAACGTTACAGCATTTGGATTAAGAATAGAATTTCCGATGTCCTGGCCTAAAAAAAAGCGGTGTTACCACCATGAGGATTCCCCCTAACATCTTCTGCAAAAATCACAAAAAAAGGTGGCAACACCTCATCACTTAAGGTAACTGCTGTCATGAAACTTCTGTCCTGTAAGGACGTTGGAGTCACAGAGACCTCCTGAGTAGAGGTCCTCCTTTCCTCCTGTGCAATTTCTTCAGCAAAGTCAAATTTCCTCCTGGTTTCTTTATATCCTGCATACTTTGGCTCATTTACTCTTTTTCTGATAGTTACGGCCTGATTTAGATCTTGGAAGACAGGTTATTCCATCACAACAGTGACAGATATCCCGTCCGCCAAAATATAACTCCCATAGAATATAATGAGATTCATATTTTGGCGGATGGGATATCCATCACTGTTGGAGTAACCCATATGCCAAGATTGATATTGGCCGCTTAAATATTGCAGATATTAATGCAAGATCAAGACAGTCATTCTTTTTATTATTTATTCCACTGACAGGCTGAACAATACTCTCTGTTTCATTGTTTGAATTAGAATTAATCAATGCCACCCCATAAGGAAAGTTTACACTAGAATTCAGATCACCCATTTTCTCAGGTCTAGATCTCTTAACAGGGGTAAAGGAGACCTTAGGTCATGAAGGCTATAGTCCAAGATCTCGATTGTCACTAGCTCAATGTTCAAGACAAAATATCTTGAGCTAAAGGAGAGCAGCTTGCCTTCCAAAACTGGCCTATTAACCTGAGGCAAGCAGTTCATGAAAAGCAAAATATCTTCATAATCAAATTTACAGTTACTGGGCAATGTATTGATAAGTGCTGTCAGAATTGTTGAGAGCATTGACAATGAATGCTCTTGAACTTATTGTTGCTTATTAGTCAATTTCAACAAAGAAGATAAAACCAAGTGAAACGAGAACATCATACTGGAAATTGGATGACCCATTCTCTGGGGAAGTGGCACATTGCCACCAGGTTGAGAAAAAGAACTCCTACATTCCAGGGTTGATGAATACTTCATTAGGAGTTGATCTGAAGAGAGGGAATCCTTCATAAAAAGATCAGATTTGTTAAGAGTGTCATATTTTATTCCCCCCCCCCCCAAAGGAGGAGGCACCTGGACACCTAACTGGCCTCTATCCAGTGGCCTCTAGTTCCTATTTGTTCTAGCATGATCCAGCTGCCGCCTTTTGACAAAGTGACACTTCTGCTGCCCAGGTTTTCCCACTCAGGGTTTTCCCGCTCACTGTTCTTCCTACCAACAGAAGCCCCATAAACCCCAGCACCAACTTAATGCAGGCCAAAGTACAAAGGGTAGCAAATTTGCACACATATATGCCTGACCCGCACCTAGATTCGGAAACCCTGGCCCCATGATCATCCAACACAACACAACAGCCACAACCGGATCCAATAAACTCTGCCACTTCTCCTCCTCCATCCTCTATGATCCAGACAGCCCACACCATTAAACACACAGCTGCCACGCATTCCCCAGCACCACAGTAGGACCATTCTTCTACACCCATTGCAATTTCACTAACTAAACCACCGACGCCCACATCACCACCTCCAACTGATGCACACCACCACCCCGCATCAACTATCCCACATGCCCCTCAACATTCGATTCCTCCAGAAACACTCCACCGAAATCTGGGACCTCCTCAACAGCAACACACCTGACCTTCTTTTCCTAACAAAAAACATGGATCACCCAGCTTCCAAACTCAGACATCACTGCAGACATCCCACTTGCCTACAAAATCATACACCAGGACCAAACCCACATAACAGACGGAGGATATGCGATCATCTACAAAAATAAGATCAAGTGTATTACCTCCACTGATTAGGACACCAACCTAATGCAACATCTCCACTTCAAAATACAAATGAGAACTACGCCGCCCTTTAGGGAACCCTTGCCTACCGTCCCCCGGGCCCCAGAGTAAAATTCTGCAACTACATTGCAGACTTCATCGCTCCTCTCTCCATCAAATCAACCAACGACATCCTCCTCTGGGACCTCAATTTTTACCTGTAAGCCCCCACTTACCCCAACTCCACGGCTCTCATCAACAACCTTGGGCTCACCCAACCCTGCCCATTAAGCCACCCCACCAGAAAAACCCAAGGCACCATCAAGACACTGTGGCAAAATGTTTGAAGAAAACTGGAGCAAGACCCTACAGGAACATCCACCCAAACACTAGGAACCTCGATGTGGACACCAAGCTCTTCAATAAATGGTTTGCAGACTGCGTCAACTGCACCCCTCCCACCAGTAACAAGACCTGCTAAAAAACAACTAACATTTCAGCTGGTACACGAACGACCTCAGAGAGTCCAAGAACCACTGCAAACAACTTGAGAGAAAATGGAGACTCAACATAAACACCACTGCAAGATCCACAAACAAAGCCTCCCTCAACCTGTGCCACCAACAACTACGAGATACAAATAAAAAGCCCTAACTCTCAAGATCCAAGCCAACTCCAACAACAGCAAAGAACTCTTCACCATCGTCAAGGAGTTCTTCAATCAAGCAGCTTCCAACAATGGCATCATCCCATCTCAAACACTCTGCAAAAACCTCTTAAACTTCTTCAAACAGAAGAGAATGCCAAGATCTACAACACATTCTTATAGCATACCAATACAAACTCCCCCATCAGCTAGATACCTCTTTCTTCATCAAAAAGCTTCACCAAGCCCCTCTCGTAAAAAGAAACTACTGCCCTGATGAATACCATGCCTCCTCCTCCTCCTCAGACCCATGCCCCCACTTCATATACAAACTTCAAAGAACCATGATCTTCCACACTCTCACCACTATCATCATCACCCCCATAAACACAGCCGCTTAACTGTCTTGCCAAAAAAAATCAGATATCAACTCCATATTGAAGAAACCAACGGTGGAACCCAACACCCTCAGCATCTACAGAACCATCTCACGCTTGCCTTTTCCAGTTAAAGTAATTGAGAAAGTCACCTATACCCAACTTGCAGATCCCCTAGAACTCCATCCTACAAAGCTCTCCACAACACCATTCCAGCTTACCTCAGCCACCACCTCAACTTCCACCAACCCACCAGACACGTTCGATCTGCGTCCCAGGAAAGGGCACACCTCCCTCACATCAAGAAGACCAGAAATAGAGGACCCTCCTTCTCATACCTCGTAGCCAAGACCTGGATTTACCTTTAGAAACACCTCTGAACCTCCCGCTCCCTAACGGACTTCCAAAGGAACCCCAAGACATGGCTCTTCTTGGCATGATCTCCTGGATACCTTCACAGGTGATTACACACTCTCTGCAAATTCACATAACATAAAAGACCAAAATGTGAGAAAATTCACGTGATTCACTGATGTTGTTATTATCATTAAAAGGTGGCAAAAGGGTAGTTCATGTCCTCAACAGTTTATTCAAATTTGGGGGCAATATTATCCCTTTCAGGCGCCCGGGTGACTTACATATTGAACCTTATGCTACAGCAAATTAGATAACACTATTATCCCCTAAGGTCCTAAGAATCACAGTAAAGCTAGCGCTCTATGCAGATGATATTGGGTTACACACTGCTAACCCAGTTCTTTTAATAGCCAATCTGGAAAAACATGCTGAAGATGTTGGCAATATTTCTGGTTATCCAATCAATAAAAAAGAAATAGAGGTAAAGTCATGGTGAATCATGGAGAATATTCAGAACTCAAAAAGTAGATTAGATACCTGGCTATTCAAATCACACCCAATTTAGAGGACCGATCTATGAAAAACATGAATACGGTCTGTGGACGTTATAAATAAATAGATGTTATAAAAAACAATGTCAAGATGAAAAAGGAAAAGAACTTGCAAGAAATGGCAAGTATATTTTAATACACTTTATTCTATGTGGAAACATGTGAGGTTCTGTAAATTACGAATTTGTTCGTGCTCAGCCTCCATTTTGAGATCGCCGCCATTTTGTGTTGCCCTCACTCAGGCAGCTCGGGGAACGCGATGTTTTTCTGTTGTTTCTGCTTTGCGTGTCAGGTGGCTTCCTCGCCTATGTTCACTAATGAGTGTCAGGGTCTGGCCGAGTACACTAATTCCTGTTGAGCTGATTAATCCCCGTCCGGACTACATGTCATTTCACACCATTGTTTCCCTTAAGTTATCTTATCTGCTGTCCTTCGCTACACATCTCATGCATTCTCCTGTTTCTCGACTGTCCTTCTGCGACACACAGCTGTGTTTTCTCTGCTAGTAAACCGAATTGTGTGGATTCACTTGTGATTTACTTAAAGGGTCGAATGACAAACAGAACCGGGAACTTGAGTTGCTTTGGCTTTAAAACATTGTCTGTAACATTTGCTTATAGCTCATGCTCAAGTGTGATTGCATTTTTGCATTGTGCTGTATGATATATAAACCTGTGCGCCACAGAGTTAAGTGGCAGTCTCTTTTGAACCTCGTTGTATTGACGACTTCTAAGACCACTGTACTAGCTGCAGCTAATAAATACCATCTTCTACGCCAGACGAAGAGTCTGTGTCTCTGTTTTGACAAGACAGGTGAATCCCGGGGATTTAGGCGTACCCTGCACCACCGGGCCTTAAGGCTGCGGTTCTCCACATGCTGCTTTTAAGAGGAACCGTTTTCTTACTCTCTTAAGCAAATATTGAACTCTGCAAAAGTTAGTTAACTCAGGTACTGAGATGTCCAAAGTGTAAAATACAGAGGGCAGATGACAAACAAATGTTCATACACTCTCCCGAATTATCACCCTTCTAGAAAGATATAAATTAATGATATCAAAGGAGAAATCTGTGGATAACAAATTAAAAGAAGAAATGTCTTGGTTTTTATTTGGTAGGGATACAGTGTTAAATGCATTGCTTAACCAGATCCAGAAGAGAGCTTTGTTCTATATGAACCTTTGCCAATGAGATAAATGTGTGGAAAATGGACATCATCACATCTTTCACCCCCTGTAGATTGGACTAAGGGCCTAATTACAAGTTTGGCGGTCCATAGGGCTGCAAAACCCATGGTGGGCTGGCGGCTACCACCACACTGGTGGTCTGACTGCCGTATTAAAACTTCAGTGGTCAGGCCGCCATGGGACCACTTTAACCGTCAGGGATCCACAATCCCTAGAAGGGGGTGCGGCGGTCTGGGCCAGCAAGCGAGCTAGTTCCCTGTTTCCTCACTTCCGGTGGCCGAGTTTGGCGGCCATTTTGGATGGACGGTCTAGTCTTTGGGCCATATCCCGGCTGCATTGTATAAAAGAGATCCATGGCGCTGCCGCGCAGCGCCTGCAGCGGGCGCGCCAAAGACAAGCCCGTCTGCGCCAGTACGACGCCAGAAGGCCGAGATGCTGCCTCTCCTAAGAGGGGTACTACCACCTATACCCGGGAGGACCTGCTTGAGCCGAGGACTGCTGCAAATGGGTGCAAGCTGGCTGATGGACTCATGTTGAAGGTCATTTCTGCTGTTCAATGTGTGGCCTTCAAGCCACATATACTTTTCCCATATGTCACCGCCAGCTTAAGCCTGGGTTACATGCAAGCATTCTCAGTCTGAACTGCCGCTCACTAGTCAAACATCATGCCAATGTTTTTGACTTGCTGGAGGAGGCTTCTTCAGATGTTCTCTTTCTTACAGAGACATGGCTCTCCGATGCCATGATAGCTGAACCCGACCTGGCGCTCCCCGCAGGCTATAGGATTCTGTCATTAAATAGAGCATCTAGAGGGGGGGGTATAGCGATAATTTATAAGTCCGGTTATCCTTGCTCCTTCATCAAACAGTTGATTATCAGCTGTGAGAGCGCTTATTTTAAGGTTACCTTGAGTTCAAACTACACTATGTCTGGGCTCCTTGTGTACCGACCTCCGGGAACTTCCCCAGGTTTTAGAGAGGCCCTTGTAGATACGGTTAACTCACTAGCAGTTAATACCGCACATTTTACGGTGCTGGGAGACTTGAACCTCCATTTAGACAACATCGAGGACACCGACAGAGCGAGTTTCGTAGCTGACCTTGCAGCGTGCCAACTGCTGCAGATGGTCATAGGCGCCACGCATGCGGCTGGTCATTTATTAGACCCAGTCTTCACCAATATATCCCATATTACCATGCATGCGCCGGCTAAGATGGGTTGGACCGACCATTTTTTGGTCTCGATGTCCCTGTATGGAGTTACTCCCACCTGTCCAAGGGTCGGTTGACTTCGCTGAAGCGACCCTTGTATTAGCTGGACTGGGATCAATTTGAGGCTGGCTTCCTGGCCACTCGGTCCCATCTGCTGGAGGACATCAATGAGGCATACAGGCTATTTTCAGAATGGATCAGGTGACCATTAGACAGCCTTATTCCCATCAAATGGTCAGGTAGTCGTGAATCCAAAACAAGACCTTGGTACAACATGGACCTTGCTGACATACGTAAGAGATTCAAGAAGCTGCAGCGGATCTGGAGAAGGGATTTCTGCTCGGTAGCTAAGGACATCTATAGGGCAGCAATAAAAAAATACCATAAAGCCATTACCAGGCACAAGCGACTTTCTTCTCTAATCAAATCCGCGAAAGCTCCAATCCCGCTAAGAGCATGTTTTCTATACTCGCCAGTCTGCAATCTCAGCAAAATGGCGTCAGGTCTACTATCAAGTCTCACAAGCAGTGTGAGGAGCTGGCTACCTTCTTTGTTAAAAAGGTGGATGATATCTACAGCTTCTTCCCGACCGTACACAGCAATCCATCGGCGGCATTCTGCTGTCAGCAGCCGAATATTCTCCATACCTTTCCCCCGGTTTCGATGTTTCAGCTGCGATTGCTGGGTAGTAGGACTAAGTCGGGCTCTCCTGCTGACTCTCTTAAACCTGACCAATTCAAGAAGGTATTGCCAACCATCTTACCCTCTCTGATTCAGGCGAATAATAAATCTCTCAGTACTGCTACATGCCCAGGGTCTGGAAACAGGCTAAAGTAATTCTGTTGCTTAAAAAGCCTGCTCTCGATCCAACTAAAGCAGAAAGCTATCGGCCCATTTCTTTGCTTCCTTGGGCAGCTAAAATTACAGAGGCGTATTTGAACTCCCTTCTGTCGGATTTTCTTACCCTCAACAACATACTGGATCCCTCTCAGAATGGCTTTAGGGCAGGTCACAGCACGGAGTCAGCTCTCCTGGCTGTGACAGAAAATCTCTGGTCGGCCATGGATGAGGGGCAAACGTCGGCGCTGATTCTGTTGGACTTAAGCGCCGCCTTTGACACGGTATTGCATGACATTCTGTTGAGACGCTTGGCAGAGGTAGGAATTACGGGTCAGGCACAGGAGTGGCTTACCTCATTCTTTCACAAGAGGTCATTTTCAGTACCAGCCCCCCGTTTGTGTTCATAGCCCCCTTCTGTTTAACATTTATGTTCAACCTTTGCCCGCTGTAGCCTTGAGTAGGGGATTGCCATGGTCTCATATGCTGACAACACTCAGTTAGTGGTGGCACTCTCCAATAACACCGAGCAAGACACCCTTAAGTTTCAGGGTGATCTTGCGGCAGTGGTCGAGTGGATGACTGCTAATTGCCTCCAACTTAATTCCAACAAGTCGGAGGTATTGGTGGTAGGCAGAGACCATGGTCTGTGGTGTGATCTCTAGTAGCCAGCAAGTCTGGGCACGCCTCCCTCCCCCAAGCAAGTGTTAAAAAGCCTAGGGGTTTGGTTGGACTCATCTGTAAACTATTGAGTCCAAACCAAAAAAACTGCAGGGATTTGTTTTGTACTTCTACGGGGGCTCAGGCCATTGATGGGCTTCTTTGATGCCTCTACACATCTACACATCAGGTCATCATTCAAGCGATGGTCTTGTCTAGACTTGACTATGCCTGTTCCTTCTATTTAGGGTCAAATAAAGCAGAGGTTCAGAGGCTGCAAAGGACACAAAATGCAGCAGTCAGAACACTTCTAGGCTTATGCAAGTCCTGCTCTGTATCCAGTGCCATCCGTCGGTTCCATTTCCTTTAAGGTTCTGAAATCTGCCACCCTGCCTATTTTGGCCAATCTTCTTTCACCGTATATTCCATCACGCCCCCTTCGGTCAGAGAGCCAGCATTTGGTGGTGGTCATTCGGATTCGAAGATTCCAGGCTGGTGGCCGCTCTTTTCGTTACAGAGCTGCCACGCTATAGAACACACTTCCTGTGCAGATTTGGGGTCTTAATAACTACCTGGAATTCAGGAAAGCCATTAAGACTCTTCTTTTTCCCACTAACTAGCTGATGTTGCCCTGTGATTTGTCAGTCTTTCTCTCAGCGCCGGGACGCCCTTTTGCTGCGGCAGCTGTTGCGCTATATAAGACACCTTAACATAACATAACATAACATATGCTGGTGGTGCCACTGTGGCACCACCAAGCCTAGTACGACTTTCCAGACAGCCACACTTTTCATGGCGGCGATCTCGCATTGAAAAGTGTGGTGGTCAGGAAAGTAAAGGGGCCCTGCACGGCCCCCTGGTTCCCCTGTGCATGGGCAGGCATGTAGCGCCGGGCACATGGTGTGCCCTCCTGTGTACATCCACCACAGTTCCTGTATGCCATGGACTGCATCTGTCCATGCCGTGCAGGAACAGGTTTTGGCGTTCTCACTGCGGTGCCTTTCTAATACTCACCACCTGGGACCGCCAAAGAACTGCCTGCCAGACCAGGAGAAAGCTCCTAATCTGGCGGGCAGTTGAGTTTGGTGATGTGGGATTGGGGCAATGTTGTGTTGGTCCACTCCCACACTGCCAAACTCATAATCAGGCCCTAAGTCTGTTAACTATATTAGTAAACTGGCTATTGCATGTAATCCCAAACATTTAGCAAAAACATGAAGAGATTATGTTAAATGGCAATCTGCCCTAAAGTGTTTTATGATTACAACTTGTATTGCTGTGCCAGATGGTCAGTCCCCAGACCTAAGGGGCGATGTCAGCAAAATACCAAAGTCAATTTTTCCATGTTAAAGGAACTATGTGAATGTACAACGTAGATAAGAAACTGATGGTGAAATGAGGATATTAAAAAATATCCAAAATGAATAAGAAATCCAGGACCCAAATGAAGCATCTTTTAAAAAAACGCAAAATACTCACCACCCACAAAACATCTAATTCATAAAAATAACAAAATAAATACTAAGAACTATAAAAATACATATATAACATACATTTAAAAAAAACCTTACAATAAAATATATGCAAAATAATGAGGCCTACTGCACTCATCTACCACAACTAAAACGACAGCCTAACATTTAGCTTCTGAAGAACTTCAAAACAGTAACCTATTCTAGCTAATTTAGCAGTAAACATATGCACTATTTACTAAAACTCCTGAAAAGACCCTACAATTAGACTTACCCAAACCAACAGGGCACTGTGACCATATAAAAGCTCAAACAATGCAAAATGAGATTAAAAGACCAAGAAATAAAGAAAGCGGAGTAAAAATTTCCTGTTAAACATAGAAACTAACACTTCAGATAAAACAATATAAAATGAAAGGTTATTGTTTATGTTTAATTTCAACTTATAAACAACTTAAAAACAGTAACCAATTCTAACTAATTTAGCCTTAAACATACCCACCATTTCCTATAAGTCCTGAAAGGACCTTAAAATTAGGCTTACCTGACCCAACGGGGAACCATGACCATATTAAAGCTCAAAAAACTCGAAATTAGATTAATAGACTAAGAAATAAAGAAAGCAGAGTACAAAATTGCTGCTAAATGAACATAAAAAAACTAACTCTTCAGATAATGCAATTTAAAATTAAAGGTTATTGTTTGTGTTTGATTTTGTATCACGAAAGAAAAAGTAAAAAAAATTAATAAAATGGAATTTTAAATGTATAACAATTTATCAGTTAGAAAAATGAAAATCTAATAAGAAATACTTACAAATTAGGCATATTTATGTTTAATACTGATTAGAATATAAAAAATAAACACATCATTGTAAACATGTTAAAAATATGTGTTTGTTAAAATTATATCTTCTGTTTTTGAAAATTTACTGTACACAAAGGGCTCGATTCCGATCCGGTAAAATGCGCTCCGAATCGTCGTACGGAGCAATTTTCCCCGTACGAATCGTACCCGTACACGTCCCCGTACGTACGACGAAGTACGATCCGTACCAGGAGCCAAAGACCGTACGAGTCGTACAGGACTCCATACGACTAAAATATCCGTACGAGTCTCACTCGGAACCCGCTGTACGTGACATCGCTACGGTTCGCGGCTGGTTTTTACGACCCAGCAAGTACGATTCGTGTCGGGTACGCAACGTACAACCCATTTTTTTACGGGAGCTGGAAACAGCCGTAAACGCATAGTTCGCGCCGAAACAAGTACAGAACGCCGCGTACCCCACATGATCGCCGGGGTACGCGCCGTACCCCTGCGATCATGTGGGGTACGCGGCGTACACCGAGCGTACATGGGGTACGCACCGTACCCCATGTATGGTGGGTGAACGGTGCGCACCCCATGTACGCTGGGTGTATGCTGCGTACCCCACATGATCGCAGGGGTACGGCGCGTACCCCGGCGATCATGTGGGGTACGCGGCGTACGGTGTGTATGTGATTGAGCGCTTTTCCGTACGAATCGCCCTTACCTGACGCCGACCGTACGAATAGCGTCCTGATCACCCGGTCCGGATCGTACTCGCCGGGTCGTACAGTGTGTTTACGAGTCGTACGGAAACGGCTACGAATACGATTCGTACGGTGGATTTTTTTTACCGGATCGGAATCGAGCCCAAAATGTTGATTTTTTTTACAATATGTGAAAAATAGAAACATGTAGGTAAAGAAAATTATGAAATGTAAACATATAAATATATATGAAAATAATATGTGAACATCTTTGTTACAATGAATACCTTTGAAAAGATGCATTAAATATGTAAAGACACATACAAAATAAAACATGGAAAAACATTTAAAAATGTAAAACTGCATTAACAAAAATGTGCTACTACTGTAAAAATAAACCTTATGTTAAAAAAACAGTTCTCATGATTTGAAATAAAATAATCTATTATATTTTCCATTTCCACTCCAACCTAAATCATATTGGAGAAATTTTTGGACTTCAAGGAGGCCGAGCGTACATTTACTATTCCCGCTCCAAGTTAAGCAACAATGGGGAAAGTGTTGGTTTTTGAGAGGAGTAGATTTACTATTTCAACTCCAAACTAAACAACAAAGACTTTGAAGCATACTAGTAAACTAAATAAACAAAATATATATATATTTGTAATACTAAGAATATAAGAATACTTTATCAAAAATTCCAAACAATGTAAAAGTTATAATAATGATACAATTTTTTATTTATTTGCAATACTACAAAATATTTAAAATATAAATTTTCAAAACAAAAGTGTATACCCTTTACAATTATTTGGTATTATTACAAATGTAGAAAACATGTTTTACACTACACGTAGTTTATGTTATTACAATATATAACATCAATATACAAATTTACAAATATTTATTAATTAAAATGAAAATCAATACACAAATATTTTTTTCAGTACTAAGCAAATAAGTATAACACAAAGTTACAAATAAATATCAAAATGCACTACAATGTGTTCGAATAGCTTAGAAAAAAATATTTTTCGTATGAAAGTCAAAAAAGTTAAAAAAATATATATATAGTAATAATTGCTTTTTAGAAAAATACCAAAGGTCACAGATGAAAGAAAAACAAAAATATTTTAAAAATAATATTTTTAAAAATAATAACTTTTCAATAACAATTAAATAAAATTACAAAACAAATTCTAAAACATTACCCACCATGTTCCCTATAAATGTTACATACCACATTAAAAACTATATAACACTACTTAACCAGTACTACAAACAGTTACAAAATAAAATACTACAAATAAATACTTTAATAATTTCTTAATACAAAATACATGTTCTGTTAAAGATGTAAAAAATAGGATTATTTTTTAACTTAACTTAAAAAAGTTCCCACCTCATACACCTATAAAGACAGCATGTTGTTCCTTAAATATTTAACCATTTGGAATGATAAAAAAAATACTAAAAATAAAAAATGAAAATAACAACGATATATACAAAAACAATTATTGCATACAACAATATTATATACAATGAAGAACCAAGTAAAGGAGATGTTTGTGGCACACAAGGAGGAGGCTAGGCTTGTAAATATGTTAGACTCTATTATGGTTCAATCCTATGTACTATTGCTGACTACAGAAGGGTTGGAGCCCTATCTGACATGGGTAAAGTAATTAGAGCTCAGGTTTTGTCTCACTCTACTTAGAATGAGTAAGATTCACTTTTTAGTGGCCTTTCCTGTGCCTGGTACCTGGTTTCCAAAGTTTCCAAGGTTACCATATTGTCCTTGTGTTGGGAGATCCCATCACGCTACCAAGCATTGTATGCTGGTTTGCTATCTATATTCTGCTTTAGGTCACAGTTTCTCTGCCCTATACTTAGTGGGAGATCTTCTAATAGTAATCAGGAGGGCTTACTTTTCCTTCAGCGCCTTGAGTCTCCGGCCATGTGTTATTCAATTCAGAATTTTAGCGCAAAAGCTCTGAAAAAGAGAAGAAAATATTCTGTGTTATTCGAGTGATGTTAGTGTTTTAATATTGAAGTATGCTTAGCGACAGCGAGGGTGAGATATGGAAAAAATGGGGAATGCACGGCCAGGTTTGGCATTGGAAAGGGAGTGAGGCAGGAATGCGTCCTTGCCCCATTTCTTTTCAAATTATACATTAATAGCCTGGGAGATTATCTGGCCGAGCTTCCATATGATCACCCCAATATTAATGGACACCCAGTACCATTACTATTATGCGCGGATGACGCAGTTTTAATGTCAAGGACACAAATAGGCCTGCAGAGAACAGTTACCCATTTTGTTAATTATATGCATGCAAAGGGGTTGCCGGTAAATACAAGCACAACGTTCAGTATGAAATGTGGGAAAAGAACCTCTAAGAACGGTAACATCTTTATTAATGACAAAAAAGTTGAGTGTATTAAAAAATGTGCCTACTTAGGGATACATTTCGATGGAAATGGTAACTGGCCAGCTGCAATATCTGCCCGTAGAAATATGTTCATAAAAGCCACTGGGGCATTAATTAGTTTGTCAAGGCAGTTGGGCTCTCGACCGATCCCAGAATTATTGGCAATCTATAAAACGAAATGCGTTTCAACTGCAACATATGGGGCGGGAATCTGGGGATACACAAATACAAACACGATACAGAGCAGTGAAAACAGTTTTTTGCGCTATTTATTAGCTGTCCTTAGTCCTTACATCCACTGCTACATATATCTGTCACACAGAGGTAGGGTTGAGCCATATTGCAGACATCATAAAATCTAGCCCTCTATTGTTATGGCACAAGATATGGAATACTCCAGAGGCATATCGTGTTTGACCAGCAGAGAGCAGCAGAGGACCACAGCGAACGCCAGACGTCGGACACCAGTCGCCATTCCTTCCGCGGTGGACAGCGGCGAACAGCGAGACTGCGAGCAGCGGGGGCAGCGGGGGCAAGTCTCGTTGAGCCCCACCGAAGTCTCCTGGAGTCCTCGGGAGTTTTAGCAGCACTCCTGCCCATCTCCTGCCTGGCTCGCGTCAGAAGGCAAAGGGAAAACTTCTCCCACTCCCCACTCCCGGCTGTTTGCTCCCGGCACCCGCGAGCCGCTGCAAGCTGAAATCGGACCTCACTAGAGGTCCGTATCGAATAAACTAACGAGCCGCAGAGGAGAATGGCGAACAGAGCGGGTTAGAGCTACGGAGACTGAACAGAGCCCAATATTGAAGCCTCAACCACGAGGATTGTGAGGGAAATCCAACAAAACAGCAAACGGTCCCGGTGAGTTGCTTTTAAGACCGGTTGGCAAATTGCGGCTTCTCTCACCCGTGGCTCCCCCCCCCCCCCCCCCCCACTCTGCCCCTGCTCCTGTATCCTGTAACCTATGCTGCCAGACCCTCGGCAGCGCCACTAAACTCTAACACCATCGGGACCTCTCATCCTTGTTTCATGCCCGTTTGAGTCTGTCTGCCAGGATGCAGGGGGTCTGAGGCTGCCAAAGTTCCCATTGCGGCTCTATAGCAGCGAGGGGTGCAGGGGAGAGGGCACAGCCCCGAGGCAAACCAAGGCCCTAACTTACTTATTAAACTGAATAGAGTGCTGGAAGACTTTTGAAGCACTAGAACCGGAGGTGGACCTGGGTCTACAGGAGCTCAGAACACAGCGCCTCAACCTCGCTGACAGAAGCCGCACAGTCCATGTGTCGCTGTGTGAGAGGAGCATGCAGGCGGCGATCTTTAGGGTGACAACTAGCATCGGCTAGATTTCAGTACAGATACAGCGATTCATTGTTCTCATCGCCGCTTTTCCCTCCGTCAGGAGCAGCCACTCAAAGGAGGAGAGGCGAGGCGAGACTGTAAAGACGTGACGTGAGCGCGGCTCCCGATAGAGGCGGCCGCTAAGTAAGAGCCGGGGGGTTCGACCTAGGCAGGCCCGACTAGGTCCGACCTTGTCAGCGGGTCTCCCCCGAGTGCTCCGCTCATAGTCTGCTCCTCTCACATCCTTATTCTCAGCACTACTCTGAGCCTGTTTCTACGTTTCCACACAGCCCTCTCACAGATTGCTCCAGATTGCTCCAACGCTCCCATCTTTCCCTCCCCATCAAAACCGTACCTCGAAACCTCCCCATTCTTCTGTCTTCAACCATCGGCAGAAGAGCAAACGCATTAGCAAGGGGCGGCAAATAAGGAGGGGGGCAGTTATTTCCACCTCTCCTTGGCGGTCCAGGGCGGTTCACAGCCCGCAAACACCATCATGAGGTCAGGGAAAGTCAGGGAGCCCCTGGAGACAAAACCAAAATCCACAGCAAAAATGAATGATACAACTGGAAACGAGAAAGAACACAAGAAAACGAAAATAAATGCAAACCCTGCCATTAATACAGAGGGGAACTTTTTGCCATTAGAGCAAACATCAGGGCTTTATCAAAGCTCAACAGTGCAGGGCTTGTCAGCGGTTTTATCATCAGAGCCTACAGTAAAGGCGCTACAATCTATCAAAAAATCCTACCAGCCTAAAATATACACAAAATTTGAATTTCTAAAGGACGCAGGCTCAGCCATCTTCTCGAGTAACAACCATCTGCAGGGCTTGCAAACACCATTACTTCCAGCCACTGCGAGCCCAGCACGCCCACCATCACCCGCGCCTGAAGCTATAAGTCCATCTGCCCTGGGTAATTATTCGCAAGACCTTACGCAAATTAGCTTTGCGAAGCACATGAGTGCAAACACTCCTCTGGAGAGCTCAAGCGCAAGCATAAGCAAAGAGACACCTAATTTTGCTGATGAGTTCAACCGGAATCAGAATTCCTTACCCTCTCATTCAGACAGCAAGGCCCCATACAACAGGGAAATTGTGTTACCAACCCCATTAGACGATCTCAGCGCCGATGTGAATGCGTATGAGAAACCAACCTCAGCACAAAAACCAACGAATAGAACAGACATCTGCCCAACTGATAGGGCTTCTGGGAGAGGCCCACAGACAGGCCTACAGACACAAGAGCAGCTCTACACAAAGGAAGCACCACTCAGCCCGGCGCTGGCTTCACAATCCTTGGGCCAAACCCACAGTACCCCTATTAAGTCTCGCTCAACGGCTGAATGTGCAACACCTCCCATAGACCAGGGAATCCACGAGGCACTAAGTCAACACGACCTCTGCCGTAAAGCAGAAGGCAAGGCTACAATGTCCTATCTCAACACACAAGAATGGGAAGACATGTTAGCAACCTACACACCAGACCACAAAGATCCCCCCGCCCTTGATCCATTTTTGGCAGTCAAAAACACAAACTTGCATACCAACACCGCCAAGGAGAACGGGCGGGGGAAAGAACAAAACACCGGAACATGGAATTCACTGCTAAATACCATTCAGTTAGCAGTAGATGCATTACAGTATCAATCTGAAAAAATGGAGCTCCAACTCACTCTTCTTAATACACTGGCTGTTTTCACAGCCGGCATCGACGACAAGCTAGGGAACTTAAACAACTTAATAGTGAGAGCACAGACAAACATCTACGCAAGTTGCAACTGCAGCCAGGCACTGGACAAAGTAGCCACACTGCCGACTATGTTAACTGACCTAATAGGAGACCTAAGGAACCTACATAGAGGAAACGCAACTGCAGAAAAGGGCCTCACTATACATGACGATGGAACGCAAAGGAAGGAGGAGTTACCCGGAAACAAAGGAGAGCCAATAGTCGATCACATTCCCGCACACAAAGAAACAAGCCAGATGGGACAGGATCTTCCAAAGAAACCCAACGCCAAGCAACGGCGCCAACAAAAAAGGGAAGGGTGGAAGCAAAAAAACTGACACTGAAACATCCACTTCCAAATACTTCCCAATTTTCTTCGGTTCGAAGGATAAATCTCCTCCTAACATCATTAATGCCCACTCCATAGAGGGCGAAGATCGCTCACCCCCCAGTTCAATTCAGCAGCAGCACAATACAATTGGCAACCTGCAGAATCAAGAAGAGCAAGGACTTCAAGGACTACCAGCAAACGACCAACCAGAACAAACAGTCACATACAGAGACATGGCAGTAAAGACCAAACAACTCATACAGCCAAACTGTGATAAGAATACGACAAAGAGGGACCTCAATGACCACTTGGGAGCTCCAACACCACATAATATGGATCCTCCGCTTCAAAGGGAAAAGGAACTAATTGAAGCAATTACCACTCAAGATACGCCACTAACATCAGTAATTACCTGCCCACTCATGCCAAACTCTGAGGTTGGGGACAGGAATAGAGAGACTGGCCAAACTTTAAGCCAAACTCACGTAGACCACCTTAAAGACACAATAGTTAAGACTATCTACCTGGATCCAAGCCAACTGGAACATCCACAAACAAAGTGGTCTTCTGAAGCACACATATCACCAAAGCAAATGCTCCCTCTTAAAGTAACAACACACACAGCCAACTGGCATGGCGAAGACACAACCCCGGCAACTTACGAAGCTCCTTCAGCTCAGGGCTCGTCAGCTCTATCACTTTATACAACAAATAAACATCAGGAGGAAAGAAGCACTAACCAAGCAACGGAGATGCTTGTTTTCCTTCCAGAGTATACGTCGCAAGGGCAGCACGATACGCTAAATCGCGGCAACATTCTCAAATTAATGGAACACATTCCCAGTCTGAAGGGAATAAGTTCGAACAACTTAATATCTGTTGAATTCCTGCCTGCCAAAAACCCAAATAGTCCGGAAGCAACCAAAACCACTTGGTCCTCCAGCATCGTTGCAGACTTAATTGCAGCAGAAGCGGAGCAATTTAAGTCTTGGGGCATTAAGCTAGTCCCCGTACCAAAACCAGCTTATCCCGCACCACTACAGAGGAGGACAAGCCCAGAACCAGCGACAATACAGGCAAACACTCTTAGCGTCCTTAGAGGTGCCTTGAGCAGCTCGCCCACAAAAAGAAAAAACTTATCGTGGCAATACTCGGGAGACAGACCGAGGGTATCAGAAGTTCATCCAACAAGAGGGCGTAGGCCAATGCCGAATGACAATCAGACACACACCCTTCCTACGACCAAATTTTTGAGAGGAAGCCAGCCAAACAACAATACATGCAGACCATGGGATCGGACAGAAGCTACACTGAGGGGAGCCCCCCATCAAAATCTAGCATTTACAAGAGAAACACTGTCTCGAACAATCTTCTTACGCCCCGAGGAGGCATGATGCCACCAACAGACAACAGACGACACAAAGGGCAGTGCGCCACTTATAGGCATCTGCTCGTGGAACATAAATGGCCTCTCGTCAAAAATGGATGACATGGATTTCCAAAAGTATATTTCTCAATTTGACATAGTTATGTTGCAAGAAACGTGGTTAACATCCACACAACACATCATGGGCTTCACTTGCTTTTCATCGGCAGAAACTAGAGTCAACAGATTTGGTCACCAGTCAGGAGGCTTGGCTACATACATATCTAACACAACAGTCTCATCGGCAGTTCTTATGAAATCTTCCACATCAACAACTTTATCAGTAAAGATAAAATTACAGCTCGGCAACAAAGAAGAAGAGATATGCCTGATTAACGCATATGTTCACCCCAAACATAGAGTCAATGACTCTAACTCAATTTCAAACCAACTAGCGGAGTATGTCGCTCAAATGGAAAAACCACTCCTCCTCTTGACTGGGGATTTCAATCAAAACATGCTCGGTTCATCAACAGAAGAAGAGGCTCTGGCTTTAAACAAAATTTACACCATACCTCCACAAAACTCTCCGCTACGCAGGAAAAGGTATTTAAACAATGCTCTACTCAAAGACCTAGAACACTACAATCTTCGGGCACTAAACGGAAGATTCTCCACCGACTCTCTGCCTGTAGAAACATTCTACTCACAAACAGCGAGCTCCATCCTGGATTATACATTTGCCAGTTTGGCCTTATTTCCCCACATCCTGGGATTCAGAATGGGGGACAAGGGTGAAAGTGATCACCAACCCCCAGGAATGCCATTTAACGGCAAAAATGCCCACTGCATTCAAGCCAGACAAAATGATAGGGGCTATTCATTCCATCAATCAAAAAAGACTTAAATGCACGCCAACCAATCTAACATCTCTGGCAGAAACTGCCCTTATATTACATAACACGCTACAATCAAATGTGGTTGGGCACATTCAATACTGGGAGCTATACACTGAGTCTCTGCTACGAGATCTGGCCACCAAGCCCATCCAAAAAAGCAATCTTCCTAATAAGGGCACCACATCCAACTTAAAAAGAGGTCAGAGAGCACAACTAAGGTCACACAAAAAACAAATTAACTCGACCCTACGGAAGCTAAGATCATCTGCAGAGAAAACAAACCTTCGGATAGAGCTGAGGAAACAAAGAGCGGAACTCAAACGCACAAAATGGAACATAAAACAAGAGGTTGAAAACGAAACATGGGCAAAACTGCTATTTGATACCAAAAGCAGTAATAGCGCACGCTTTTGGCAATCGGTGAATAGGATTCTGCGTCCAGAATATAAAGAACCAGGCTCGCACATCATGGAACAGACATGGATAAACTACCTTTCCAGCCATTTCAACAATCACCTGGAACAGGCAGGAACCCAAGAATCCAACAAAAAAGAGCCCCACCGCATAACGCCCTCGTCGGAGTCTCAGATTAAGAAGGAGCAAGGCCTACAGGAAAGCATCATGGTTGCATCAGCCTCTCAGCAAATAACACAAATATCAACACAAATTCGCAAGGGCAGGAAAGAAGGCGCTCCAGGTCCCAATGGCATACCGCCAGCTTTATTCAAGGAAAAGAGCACAGAATGGGCCACTATCATGCAACCGCTATTCTGTGAAATTAGACTTCTAAATAAAATCCCAGAATCCTGGAGAGGGTCGACAATCGTCCCCATATATAAAAAAGGCGATAAAACGGATCCAAACAACTATCGTCTAGTAGCCCTTCTTGACAACGAGGCAAAATACTTTGCGGGTACAATCTTGGACGAGATTGTCTCATGGGCAGACTCCAATGAGATTATACCTTTGAACCAGACCGGCTTCCGTAAAAACACTGGAACAACCACAAATATCCTGGCCATCTCACTAATGATCGACGCAGCAAAAACACGGAAATTGCCGCTGCACATGTGCTACATTGATTTCAGTGCGGCATTCGATAACATCGATAGAGACAGACTCTGGAGGAAACTGGCACAATGGGGAATACCGCATTCCACGTTAAGCATGCTGAAGCTTCTCCATTCCGACAACTGGGTGCAGGTGAAGCTAGGAGGCGGCACACATTTATCATCTAAAGTCCGCACCACCAAAGGCCTTAAGCAAGGGTGTGTGCTCGCCCCAACACTGTTTAATCTGTACATGGCGGATCTACCAGGCGTATTAAACACTTGCAATTCCCATCCCCCGAGGCTGGGAGGGAAACCCCTGAGCAACCTTCTGTACGCAGACGATGTCGTGCTACTGAGCCATACCTACATCGGCCTCAAGCAACTACTAATTCAAATGCATAGTTATGCCATGGAAAACAAACTAAAAATAAATTTAAGCAAAACTCGCACTATGTCAATAAACATACACAAAAAGCTGCAGAAGATATGGACACTGGGCGGCCAAAATATTGAGCCAGCTTCGGACTATAAATACTTGGGAGTCATCTTCGACCAAGATGGTTCATTCTCACAGCAAATGCTGGAAGCAAAAAGGAGAGCGTCTTGTATTGCCGCCACATTAAAAAGCATAGCTAACCAACTAATAGGACCAATTTTGACTCCTTACTTGAAAATCATCCAGGCTAAGCTACTACCATCCATCTGCTACGGCAGCGAGGCTCTACGTGGGAGAGATGCCAAGAATCTGGACGTAATCAAGACAAAAGCCTACCAAACAATGTTTTCGCTCCCATCCTATACATCGCCCGCCCAACTCAGGCTGGAATTTGGACTACAAAAACAAGCTCTTGCAAGACAGGGAGCTTACATCATCTGTTGCCACAAACTTCGTTCTGCTATTACTAACACTTTAAATGAGCTATTATGGCAAGACATTCAAAGCAGGGACGCATCTCAGGCAAGATCTTACCTGAAGACAGCCTTGGGGACTACCAAACTAACTGCGATCTGGGATTTGCAACTCGGCCACAAAGCATTTAAAAAACTGGTCTGGAAAACTGTCAAAACTCTTTCACTACTAGAGGATAAAGAGTCATTCGCTAAAAGAAACCATGCATGGATGACCATAAACACATATAAATCCCTGACACCTCAACCATACTTCAGCCAGGGTTATCCCAAGACAATAAAACTGAAGTTTCTGAAATACAGACTAGGGGTCTTGCCTACCAGAGAGCATTTGCCACCATGGCTAAGGAGCAATGGCCACGAACCCTGCACCTTCTGCAATACAGAGAAGGGCGACATACTTCATATGACTTGCCTCTGCCAAGAGTTCAGGCCAGCACGCCAGCTGTTCCTAAAGGACCAACTTAGACAGATAGGAACTCGCACTAGAGGGCAAGCAGTACTGGCTTGTCTTAACCCTGCAAACACAAAACTGAACTGCAGGTATGTAAAGTTCCTTGCGCTAATTGAGCAGAAACTGCCAAAAAACATTACACAGCATATAGACACTAATTTGAACTTAATGACACCTGCTCTTACCCAAAAGTAATGCATCTGGAAATTTGTATTGGGCTTTTACTGTTTGCTCTTTTAATGACGTTTTAAAGACACAACTTCTTTTATGATATTTAATCTGTTTTGTAAAATGTTTGCACTGGTTTTAATTAACTATGCATAATAAAATTACCTTACCTTACCTTACCAGAGGCAGCCTTCAATCGGGATGTCATCATAGACTGTTCAAAACTTGATAGTGGATATCGCATCCCATGGTTTAGACATATCAAGGAGGCCACAGATGAAATTGGTCAACCGGAGATATTTTTAACCCCAGAACGCATGAAAATTACCTCCAGGAAGTTATTAAAAAAGGTATATATGTCTCATCTGGAGGATAAGCGTTGATTTGCGGAGAAAGCTAAATACTCTGTTATGGAAAATCACAATATGTTAGTATGCCCCGGAATTCAGCCATATTTATTGCATGTTATGCGCCCTTATGATCGCATGCTACTGACACGCTTTCGATTAGGCATTGTGCATAGAATCATTACATTTCCAACGATGAATGACTGGTCACGTACCATAGCATTATGCCCCTGTGACGGCAGGTCCACACAATCAACCTTGCATGTAACTTTATTCTGCAGATTTTATACATTGCCAAGAAAAATTTCTTTATTACCGATTTTAAAACAGTACCATCTAAGACAATGCAGAGTGGCACAACTAAAGATACAATGCATGGAAGATGAATTTACAATGGAATGTATAGTGAGCTTTTTAAAATGTGTGTTTAGATTAAGAAAGACAATCAGAGTGTAAAGTAAACGCATATTTTTATCCACTGTCCTTGAAATTTTTTTACCTGTGCTTTTATGTTTTCAATGAAATACGAATAAAGCAAATTTGATTGATTGATTGATACTTGGGATAGCTCCATTTATGATGATTTTTATAAAATTGTCCTTATTTACTGACCATGACTTGTTATTCCATGCATCGTGTAATGGGAGAGTATAGAAATTTCTTGATTGATGTGTTATAGCTTTACTGCGATAAGATGCTCTGGACAAGAAGTGTAGGGAGCAGAGGCAGACTAAGGGGGTCATTGCGATCGCAGACGGACTTCAGTCCGTCTGCCATTGTATCATATTTGGAACCGCCTTCATAAAAGGCGGCAGTCCCAAAGGGCAAATTACGATGCGACCACCACAGTGGTGGTGGCATTGCCCATGTTTTGCATTGTGGCGGGTCCTACGCTTTGCAGCACCTGCCGCAAGACAAAACAGACACCCCACACATATCCCCGCACTATGTGGTAGGCACCATGGGACTACAGGGAGGTCCGAAAGGTGGTCGGATACACACCACCTGTTGCAACTGTGTCTGTCAGAGTTTCTGACCACCACCCGTCCAGAAGCCATTATCATATGGCAGATGGAGATCGCTGTTATGATGGCGGGGGGACCACCACCGACAGCCAGATACTGCGACATTTTGTGCAATCTTATGTCTGAGATTTTGGGAATTGAAATATAGTTGACATCGGTGCTGGTGTTGTTTGAAGTGGGCACTGTTTCTTTCTGACTTCTAGGGAGAACTCAAAGATGTTTGATGATTTATCTTGTGCTGCTGGCCAGAAGGGAGATCTGTAAACGTTGGTTAGATCCGAAACCTCCTTCCCCGGAGGATTGGCTCAAGGTCATTCATCAGAGCTTTGAAATGGATTTGGGGACTATCTCGGGAGTGGCTGAGGCTATTTAGACTGATTTCTTGAGATGGAGTGGCACTGTGCTGGTCCCCAATGTCAATCTATCCAATGATTCCATATGACACCAAAGCAGTATGGGTGTTTTACTCCAATTTGGGGAGGTGGGACCACCACAAGTGCATAAGTCTTAAATCATTCAAAAAAGTAATTGGGGCAAATATTGTAATTAACAGAATGCAAAATTAGGTCACCTTCACTGTTTAGGTACAACCTGCTATGTATTGTTTTCTTGCAATACGAAAACACCCAATACGTTTTTTTTTTTTTAAACAGAGATATCATGGAGGGCTTCTTCTATTCATTCTTAGGATCCACCCAGACAGCCAGACTTCAGTCACAGTAGAGGGAAGAACCAGTTTTGACTGTGTCAATTGGAAGGAAAATTTATCTTAACAGGAGAGTGGCTAACCAGCTGAAGACAGGCCTGCCTGATGGCAGATCGGTCCAGCTATGGTCTCCTCATTAATTGTACAGCAAGACAAAAATGCAGTTCAGCAAAAGGAAGTGGGGCTGTACAAAAAAATTGGGTGGCCAAGTTTCTCCAGTCTCTGACTATAGCACCTCAGCCACCTCTTCAGAATATTCCTAGACCTGGGAAAAAAAGCCCTGCTGAAAGAAGAACTCTGATTCCTGCTAGACAGGGACTCACATGAGCTCACATGAGCTCTCAAGGACTCTTAACTTCTGCTGGTACCCAGGGACTGGTACTGCTCTTCAAGGGTCAAGTGGTTGGCATTCTGTTTACCTGCTTCAGGGACACTAAAATAAAAAGGACTCCCAAATTCAAGAGGGTCCAGCTGATCACTCTAGACTAGACCCTGCAAGAGACCTAGCTGGAGGGAGACCTAGTACCTACAAGACTGCTTTGTTTAACTAGGGGATGCAGAACTGACCAGGATGAACCTTCCCAGCACACCCATCTTTTTTGGACTACAACTAGCTGCTGAAGTTTTCTCTGAATTTGCACTCAGAGAGTTTTGCTGTGCTGAAGACAGGTTTATTGGGATTTCAGGGTGAAGGTATCTGGCTTCATGGAGCCCGGCCTGGCTCTGGCATCCAAAAACTTGACTAAGTCCTACATATCAACTGACAATACCAACTGCAATCATAATAGTAAGGTGACTATCAGTAGGGAAGTATGGATTACCTGTTCTTAACGTCACATCTAGTTACCATGATGATCCCACCGTAGTCAATACTGTAGAGTTGCTATTGTTGCTGGCAAAAATTCATCCATGATAATCAACACCCTCTGACTGCATTAGCGATCCACTGGTGCCTCTAGTAAGAAATCCGATCCCCCCTCCCCAGGGATTGAAGTATCTGACTTCGGGCTCGATTCACAAAGGGCGTCCGCACTCGTGGCGGAGCACCCTCTGTCGTGGTGCACCTCTTTACTATAGTTTTCCATTGCGGGCCCCTGCTACAGCTAAGGGGCCTACACCACAACTATGGAGTCCATTTGTGAATTGGCCCATCAGGACCTGATTTATGAAGGGCCTTCAAACTTGTGGAGGAGGGTCTGCAGTCGGGGAAGATTTCGCCCGAGTGCGAGACTCCCCACACGACTGCAGGGCCTCCACCACAAGTTCGGGGGCCCTTTGTGAGTCAAGTTCTCAGGGTTTAAACCAAGTTCCAGCCCGTGCAGGTAAGTGCGATGGGGGAGTTGGATGGGTGTGTGGGGGTGAAAGCCGACATATGACAGGATAGTAAACATAAAATAAATAAGTAAAACTGCTTACTTTGCACTCGCCACAACACTGACTCGGCAAACGCAGGGTAAGTGGTTTTATTTATTTATTTTATGTTCACTATCCTGTAGTGTGTCGACTTTCACCACCCCACCCCCAACCCACCGCACAGCACTTACCTGCAGGGGCCGGCATTGTCTAACCCTACCCCCATTTGTCGTCCAGTTCACTGTGTTTCTCTTCTTCCCACTTATTGTGCATTGTTGTCCCCACTGCCCCTCTCTCTCCCCTCGCCGTTCCCTTCTCCCTGATTCCTGCTGCTGCTGACCTGTGGCCCCTCCCCCTGCCCTCACCCATTTCCCCCCTCCCAGCTGAGCGTCCCTCCCCACCATAATGCAGACAGCTGCGCGGCCACGCAGCAGGCGTGCCTCTGGAGTGCCAAAGGCACGCCTAAGGCAAGCCCGCTGCCCCCGTCCGTGACCCGACTGCAGCCAGCGCCAGGAACCCTGGACCCCCAGAGCTTCACCAATATGACACCCCCACCCTTCTCGCTCTCAAACCCGGAAGACACCCAGACTGCCAGAATTCCTTACCGAACACCACCCACGGACCTTTCTCCTGCAGACACTGCCAATGTTCCTACACCATCTACAGTGCCCCACGCCTGCCACAGGCCCACAGGATGCCCGCACTACCACAGCCCTGACATGCATCCTCCCCAATGTGCGCTCCCTCCACAGACATGCCGTAGGGATCTGGGATCGACACCCTCGCGCCTGAAGTCGCCTTCTTCACTGAAACTTGGACCAAAGCCATCTCCGGCCCAGACATCACCCCTGCAAACACCGACGGCTACAAGATCCAGTGGAAGGACCGCCCAGGAGGAGGACTCGCTATCACACAAAATGCCTCCCTCTGACTCACCACCACCAGGACAAGCGACCCCCCACTCCAACACAGAACACCTCCACTTCCAGATCCAGACTTCCCCAGGACCAAGCTCGCGGCACCCTTGCCTACAGACCCCCGAGACCCCGCTCCCAGGCAATCACTGTGTTGGACTTAGCCCTTTTTCCTCTGAATTTTTTCGCTTTTGTGGGAATCAACATGTCATGTGGATGTATATCACACACAAATGTTAAATGCTGTGCAATGGTGTACGCAGAGTCATTTTCACCATTGTAGAAATGCACCTTTGTAAAATGTCCCTTTTAAAATGGATGCCATTTATGTCTGCTTGTGCCGCCTGACTGATGTGGGTTGGCGGTCTAGTGTTTGAAGTGACAAGGTGCTCTACACTTCCCCCAGTGACAGTGAGGCTGGAACTGCCAGGGACCTTCTAGAAGCTTCCAGCTCTTTCTGGTGGGTGGGAGGAGTGGTGTATATGTAGAGCAGTAGAGATGCCATGTGCTCAGACTGAGGGTGGACTGGAATGAGAGGGGACACTCTGCCAGGAGGTACCGCCGCATGGGCCTGTGCGCTGGCCCCTGAGCCCATCTATACCCCTCCGCTGTCCACAGAGCCAGGGAGAGCCTTTGCTGGAGGGAAGACTGCTGTGTCAGGAGGAGTGCCACTTTATGGGAGATGACTGCTTCTAGGAGCTGCTGTCCTGTACTGATGAATGCCCTCTGTCTGCTGATCTTGCACAGCCTGGCCTACCTGCTCTGCTGCCCTAGCGCCTCTTGAGGGCTATACTTTGACTACCTTCACTCCAAGGAGGTGAGGAGCATGGGCGCTACTCCCAAGGGTGGGACCCCAGGAACTGTGAGTCACCTAGCACCTGGTGAGCGTCATATTTGAAGTGACTGTGCTGCTCTGCCTACACTCTAGCGCCTTGTGGGCAATGTTTTCCTGATTGCCAGAAGAGGTACACTATCTTCTGTATCTGAAGCTTCTAGTGGGACCTAGTGCCTCCCAAGCGCTATATTCAATGTGCCGGGGAAGAGGAGCTGAAGCCTGCAGCGCTGTGCTGTCAAAGCGCTATATTTCAATTCCCCTGCGTGTGTGCTGCATTGTGGTGCTGCCAGAGTGCCTTATTTGCATCGACTGTGTAGTATTCTCTTTATTCGGTTTTACAATGTAGAAAACCATAAAAGCAGTTTTACAGATAAAAAACAGATAATACACAATTAAAAACTAATTACAATTCATTTTAGACACAATTATCCATGTGCAGCAACGGGGATCCCTAACCATTCTACCTAATACATGGTGATTCTAAAGTATCTAAGGCTCTTCGTTATCAAAAGGGAAGGCTTATCACAAATTCATTCTGTGTCTGAAAATACGTTTCAGGAATCTAACTATGTATTTACTAATCCATTCTGTCTCTAGGAACTGCAATTGTAACATTGCTGGACGACATCTTCTAATACCCATCAATTTTAGCAAGGTATCAACCAGATCTTTCGATGCCCATCATAGAATTTACAAAATAGAAAAGTGTGAATATTTGTCTGCTCTGAAATCTCATCACATGGGCAGGGAGGTAAAACTGAGTCCCAGCTATTTCTCACTGGGAAAACGACTAATCGATGGAAGATGTTTAGCCTGAACCTAGTCAGGAGTAATCTCTAGAATGTAGTGAGATCATATGCTGAATACGGCTGAATTGAAAGAGAGGTTTGGACCTACATAGAATGTTGCACGGAAGCTTTAGTTACTTCCTTGGCGATTCGTAATTCTTCTAGATGGCTAAGTGACCTTGCTTTCAATGTCTTCCTTGATAGTTCACAAATCGTATCAGGTGCAGTGTAATAATTCCCTAGCCCTAGATCATTCAGGAAATTGTTCACATAAGATAACCATCTAATTTTAGGTGAATGGTCTAGTGTTATACAATCTGCAATTATTTGTTGAGTAAATAAGTTTTTTTTCGATGTCCAAATTCGACGCCAGAGAAGAAGTGGTTGGATTTTTGCTAAATCCACCATAAACGGGATCCCCAGTTCGATGTGGCATGAACACGGACTTAGGTACAGCTAATAAAAATCTTAAAAAAGTGTTCTCAGCCACTTGCAGAGTGCTAATATTAGCGTGCCCCCACACTCCAGCCCCGTAAAGGGCTATGTATTGCCTGGCATTTCGCTCTATAAATCTGTGACAGTTCTACGGGTGGCCTCTTACCTAACTTTTGTGAAAAGTTTATAAGTGCTGCAATTGCTCTCATTAGATGGTGTTTCCTAGCCTCAATCGCAGCTTTCCAGTTCAATTTGTCATGATTATAATACCCAAATAAGGGTATTGGGCAGTAGTGGCTAGTTTTTCATTATTAAGGTATATATCCTTTACCCCTTTCTTCCCTGAGCCTGCTACCATTACATATGTCTTTTTTATGTTTATATGTAGGTCTAAATTCCTCATGAAATCTGCGTATCTATCTAACGCCTTATGTAGTTCGCGAGGGGTACGGGCCAGTATCACAGCGTTGGTCGCGTAGAGCAGAGCAGGGATCAGACGGTTCTTTACTTGCGGTAGATCATGGCCCCCCCGCAACATGGCTAACTCCAGGCCATTTGTTTAGAGTGAAAACAGAAAGGGGGCCAGGAGACAACCTTGCCGAACTCCACGCTCTACTCTAAACGACGCTGACAGATCACCTTTAACCCCAAACCGTACCCTCGCGGAGTCATTCGAATATAGTTCCCTTAGAAAGGCCACTAAAGGTACATCGACCCCCATAGTTAACAGAACAGACCAAAGTTTTGCATGGGAAACGCAACCGAATGCTGCGGACAAATCAACGTATACCATGCATAGTTTACCCGGCTTTGCACAAACGTATTTGCCCAGCAGCATTGAAAAGTTTAAGGCTTGTTCAGTCGTGCCGAAACCCTCCCGAAACCCGAATTGCAGGTCCGAGAGGACCCCGCCATCGTCGGCCCACTGCTGGAGACGCTCAAGCACAGCTCTGCCTGCAACCTTACCCAGCGAATCCAGCAGTGAGATCGGGCGATAACAAGATACCTCCTGACGGTCTGCTTTTTTAAATATAGGGACCATGATGGATTTTGTCCAGGAGTCCAACATGCCCTTCTCCGTAACTGCCTTAAAAACCCTAGTCAGCACTGGGGCCCAGAGGTCCACATTGTGCTTAAATATATCCACTGGAACCCCATCCGGGCCAGGGGCCTTACCATTTTTACTTGCGTTTAACGCTTGGAGTATAGGATAAGACAATGCAGGAAGGCCACTAGTGGGTGTTACGTCAATACCCGTTAAAACTGGGCCTTTCTGGATTATCTTAGAGAAATGATCCACCCAGACTGATTCATCAATAGCTACTTCTATGGCTGGAAGATTTCTAAGATCTGCTAAAGAGGAGGATTTAACGACTGTCCAAAATACTATGTTGTTTCTATTCATTGAGCTCGTATGGAGCTGTTCCCATAGGGCTCGTTTTAGTTCTGCCTTCCTATCCTTTAGTGCAACATTGTAGTCTTTTCTTAATTTCCTTATTTCCTGTGGTTCTCTGTCGGGTTTTTGCAATGCTATTTTTAATTTGGTATAGGCGGCCGTGCATCTATGATTAAACCACCCTTCTTTCTTGGGTCGACCGTTTTTAATCTTTACCGTTAGTAATTCTTTTATTGTTACTAAAATTACTGCAAGGTTACTCAGAACTTCCTCATTTGGTGTTATGAGGTCTAAACATTTAACAATGGATGGATAGGCTGCTCTAACTACTTTCCCCGTTAATTCCACGGGGTCTACCCTCTCCCATCGTAAAGAATATCCGTTGGTCTTATCCAAGTGCAAAGTATTCTGATTTAAAGCACTAGCTATACTCTGCGAGATATGAGGATAAGTTAAGCGGAGTTCTAAGCTGAGGGCACAATGGTCGCTTAAAGTGTTGATTAGTGGGTCAAAACTCATAACTCGGTTAACCAAAAGGGTTGATGTTAAAATATAATCTATTGTTGCCGCGCACCCCCTCCCCAAAAATGTTGGTTCTAACAGACCGGAATTAGTATCCATTTTATCGACTGACAAGATCTAATTCGGCAAGAATTTCATTCAAGTACTTCCCTGTGATAGAATGGTTGAAGTGGGCAATTGGGTCCTCGTTTTTATCCGTCAACCCGCAAAGATTACTATTACTATGTCGGCAGGGATGTTGGTTAAAATCCCCCCCAAATAATAGTTACACCTACTCTATCTCCTGCGTCCCTTGTCAACCGAGAGAGCTTGTCTCGCAAGTTACACAAGACCCGCAAAACCTCACCATCTGATAAGTTATTATAGAAATTAAGCAGAAGGATGGTGTCCATGGTATTGAAGGAAAGGCTGAGTAGCTGGTAATTTACTTCCAGCTCTGCCTCTGTTATTTTCAATCCCCCCAATGTGTTGGCTATGAAAATGCTCAGACCTCCTTTGGCCCTGCCCGATGTCACTGCTAATGCGGAAGTAAAGTAGGTTTTATATCCTACCAGATGGAATTTGGACATTGACCACGTCTCCTGGAGACCAATAAAATGATGTTTCTGGAGGAAATTCAAAGCACTTCCATCTACACCTTGGGGCGAAGGCCCGCAATGTTCCAGACACGCCTTACATTAAGGATTTCACCGTTAATATGAGCCGGTAAAGGTCTATTATTACCCAACCAAAAGATTACTTTTTTTTTCAAAGCTCGATGGTCCTCTTTAATTCCATCCGGAAGCACCGGGACTCCCGCCATAACCACAACATAAGGTGCTGATTCTGGCGGTAAGTCTATTCTTTTATGGGTTACTCTGTTCCTCACGTTAGGGAGGGTGGACACGTTAACATTCGGTTGGGGTATATCCTGATTTTTTGCTCGCTTATCCATTTGTTCTCCCTTTGTTTGGTTATTTTCTATGGGTTTAGATATAACATTGGGGACCATTTTTGTCTGAGTTAAGGATGGTAAATGGTCCTTGTTAGCAGGGTTAAGTGACGGCCTCTGTCCTGATACAATTTTCTTCAAGGGGGCCGTAGGTCTCGAGGAAACTGCGTTACTAAGTAGCTCAGTATACTTTACTATTTCCTTTTTTTATGGACCCTAGGTGTTCGTCTAATCTCTTAACCCTCTCTATTAAGGGGAGAATTAGTGATTTTACCAGCTGTTCCAAACCGGCCATTAGATCATTTACAGATAGGGTCGGGGGAAGCTGTAGGACTGGAGCGTTCTTGAAAAAATCTGTTTGAGCGCTCTTCACCGGACTTTGTGATGTTTTAGCGGATTTCTGACTCTTACCACCCCTGTTAGTCCTCCCACGCTTCCTCTTTTTTGCCATGGGACCAGTGTCAGTGATTGCTATGACCGGAATCTCCCCAGAAGTTGGCCTATTGATAGGTGACATTATGACAGGATCAGAAGACATGTCTATGGATGTCTCTTGTATTGATTCTGATCCATTAGAGTCGTTGGTAGGCAGTTCGGTTAGTGGCAACTGCGATGGATCAATTACACCTTGAGAGTCTTGGGATTGGGGTAGAGTGTTGTCTGTGGTCTGCCTAGGAGGAGTAACTACTAGATTAACAGGACCCAAATAGGAGCGTTTATTGTTCATTAGCTCCAAGGAGAGACGCTTTTCTGTCAGGGCTATCTCCTTTTCTAAAACGGAGGCAGCCCTGGTGATAAAAGCGTCTAGCTTCCCCCTGACAGAACCCTCTACCAAGGAAAGTCTTCCTAGACTACTAATGCGACTCATTACCTGCTTTGATTACACTAATCAGAACCCCAAAACAATAATCATATAATAGTACAAGGACTTGATGATTCCTTAACTCGTAATAATTATACCTCTTGGGTTTATTTACGCTATTACCTAAAACCAATAAGTGAAGTCAATTCAATCATATCAACAAACGTGAAATGGCAAATGGTATTTGCAAACAATGTTCCTTACTTCAAAAAGATGTCCCACATAAAACATCAATGATGTGGCCCAGCCCAGCCCCGGACAGCCCCGGACGGCCACAGACGGCCCGCCCTTTGCCCGGGCTTCGCCCGGCACACGTCCTGCGTTGCACGGCAGGGGCCTACTAAAATAGAGCAAATGGGCGGGGCTGATTAGGGGAAGAGGGCCAGCTGGTGTCAGCAGCAAGGAATGTTGGCCCTCGCAGTCCCTCGCAGCCTCTTCCGCCAAGCAGTCTCTGGCGAATAGTCCGGCGAAGACTCCAGCAGCAGGAACCCACAGGGAAACGGCAAGGTCCGAAGAAGATTGTCTCCCTCCATCAGCACAAAGGGAAGCTCAAGCAGTGAGCGGCTCCCGCGAAGCGGGGGCCGCGAATTGTTAAATGCTGCGAGCAGAGGGCGGGGCTGATTAGGGGAAGAGGACCAGCTGGTGTCAGCAGCAAGGAATGCTGGTCCTCGCAGTCCCCCGCAGCCTCGTCCGCCAAGCAGTCTCTGGCGAATAGTCCCGCGAAGACTCCAGCAGCAGGAACCCACAGGGAAACGGCAAGGTCCGAAGAAGTTAGTCTCCCTCCAGCAGCACAAAGGGAAGCTCAAGCAGCGAGCATCGACTGTGTTCTGCTTCCTGCCAAGGTGCTACAACTGTGCCCAGGAGAAGAGGAGTGCACGTCTGCAGCGCTGGGATTCTAAAGCACTACGAGGGGATCTCGGCATGTGGGATTCCCCCCTTCTTGCTTGGTTGACAGTGGTCAGCTGCAACGTATTGGGGGCATTATACTCCTCAGGGGTAGAGAGAGAGGAGTGAGAGACACTCCTGCCCTGCCCCAGTGCTTTGCGTACTTTGCTTTTGCTGTTTTTGCAGCCAGCCCTGACTTTGATGGACATAGGGCATTTGAGCCCAGGAGAGAGGCCAGTTGGCCTGGGGCCAGTTTCAGAGTGTTGTGCCCCCGATTGGGGCGAACTGTGTTTATTCTGGCGAGGCCTATTGCCCCATATGATTTCTTGCATAATATTGTTGCATAATGCATTTGCACCTAGGATGATACCTAATGTTTTTCCCTCCGGTTTGCAGTGCTGATTTAGGCCAATGTGACTTATACAAATGTTTTTATGCATAATTGGCCTCTGGTTCGTGTTAAGGTTTTCCCCCTGATGCTCATATACCTAATGGGGTGTTAATGTTTTCATGCTAATGTGGGGTAGCTCAGGATTCTGGTCTAATGGGGGGATTGTGATTGATGCTCAATGTAACGGATGTTTAATGCGTCTAGATGCCTAAGGTGGATGCTGAAGGTTTTTATCCCCTAGTGCGTGCATTGCTGGTGTCCTGTATACAGTGCTATACCTGAGCTGAGGTGGCTTATGCCCCGCCTAAGGTGGTCTACACCTAATGAGAGTATCCCCTATGTTTCCATGCCTAATTGTTGCGCATAATGTGGTTTTATGCATATTGAGACGCCACATGCAAGTTTGCCTAATGTCATGTGAGTATGCCCAATACTAATGTGTCTGCCAATATCGGGCTATAGTGATCTAGGCCTATGTCTGACCCATTATGATTTATGCCTAATGATATTGCAGTTATGCCACAGGTTTAGGCCTAATGCTTTTATGCCTACTGAGAGGCCTCAGGCAAATGTACTTCATGCTCAATACTATTGGGATAATGCCAAGTGCATGCATTTGCCAGTAGGTACTGGCTGCCACCCAGTTATTGCTGAGTACTTTATCTTTATTTTTTGAACCGTTTGATGATGCTGGCATTGGCCCGATTAGCCCTGCTGTGTAAATAGTCCCCTGTAAATGGTTACCTGGTGCCTAGCTGGCACAGTTAATCTGCACCTGTGATCCCCCTGTACATATTGACTTGGCGCCAGTTTGCGCAGTGTAGAGATTACTGTGATTTTTATCTTGCGTTTTACACAATACAAAAGTTATTCTTACACAACCTTGTGTAGCATCTCTTTTTGGAGTGTGCCTTGTGTGCCACATGTGTGTGCTGCGCGGATGTTTTACACATTTCCTCCGGAGTTTGGCCCGACCACTCTGCACCACGCTACCTGTTTCTAACACACCGACCTCGTCAAACCCACGCCATCACTTCCATGGACTACATCCTACTCGGAGACCTACATTTCTACCTCAACAACGGCAACAAACTGACTCAACCCACCCTACTCGACAACCTTTCCAACCCCATACCGAAGCAGCTAGTCAACACCTCCACGCACAGAGCAGGGCACATCCTTGACCCCATCTTCGCAGGAGGGTCTAACGTCCGCTTCAGCCACACCACGCAGCCCACGCTGAACCGACCACCACTGTGTACATTTCACCTTCAACACCACCACTGCACAAAGGAACTGCACAAAGGAACGGAAGCAAAATCACAGAGGAACACCTCAACTCCACCCTCCTCCTGGACCCCCCATCAACACGACCGACGCCAACGCCACAGCCAAACACCTCCACCGATGGATCTCCAGATGCGCCAACAAGATCGCCCCCCTCCACCGCCCCGCCAAACAACGCCCCCTGAAGGTCACCTGGTTCACCACCAAACCAGGCGCACCTGTAGACACCTAGAGTGTCGGAAAACCACAGAAGACCTGAACACCTTTAGGAGCGCCATGATGGAGTATCACCAGCTAATAAGGGACACCAAAACGACCTTCATCAAGAACAAACCCGACACCAACGCCACCAATGCCAAAGAACTCTTCAACGTCATACAGCAATTCACCAAACCCCCCCAGCGAGGCCACGAACGTCACACCTTCCCAGAAACTCTTCAACAAGCTTAGCTCCTACTTCCATTGGAAGATCAAGGCCCTCTATGACCACTTCAGCGGCCAGAAGCCACTCACCACCCTTTCCCCCTCCGCCGACCTCCAACCGACCATCACCACCTGGACTCCCGCCACAGAGGATCTCATCACCACGACCATGATGAAAACCTGAGCCGGAGCCCTCATGGACCCCTGCCCACCGCACATCTACCAGAGGGCCGCCAACGCCCCCGAACTAGGACGGACCGTCAATGCCTCGCTCCAATCCGGCATCTTCCCTGACGACTGGAAGCGGGCCCAAGTCAAGCCCCTCCTGAATAAGCCCACGGCCAACCCAACGGACCTGAAGAACTACCGGCCCATCTCTCTGCTCCCTTTTACCGCCAAAGTCACTAAAAGACTTATAAATGCCCAGCTGACCGCACTCATCGAAGAGAACTCCATCCTCAACGCCTCCCAGTCCGGATTCTGCGGCAACCACAGCACCGAGACCACCCTCCTCGCCACCACTGATGACATCCGCATGTTACTCGACCAGGGACACACCGCAGCTCTCATCCTACTAGACCTCTCTGCGGCTTTTGACACTGTCTCACACCACACCGTCACAGCCAGACTACACAATGCCAAGATAAAAGGCACCGCTTTCAACTGGATCCGATCCTTTCTCTCTGGCAGAACCCAGAGGATCAGACCCCCCCTTCATTTTCGAACCTACAGAGATCAACTGTGGTGTACCACAGGGATCATCGCTCAGCCCCACGCTCTTCAACAAGGCCCCCCTCACCACCATTATCAGACAGAATGGGCTCAACATAGTATCTTACGCCGCTGACACCCAGCTCATCCTCTCCCTCACGAAGGATCCCGAAGACACCTGGCTCAGCTTCCAGGAAGGAATGAAGGATGTTGCGGCCTGGATGAAGGACAGCTGCATGAAACTCAACATAGAGAAAACAGAGGTCCTCATCCTGGGTCCCTAAACGATGCCTGGGATGACACATGGTGGCCCTCCGCCCTCGGGAGCCCTTCCACCCCAACAGACCACGCTCAGAGCCTCAGCATCATCCTTGACTCCTCTATCACCGTGACCCGCCAGATCAACGCTGTCGCCTCCATCAGCTTCAACTGCCTCTGCATCCTCCGAAAGACCTTCAAATGGATACCCCGAGAACTCAGAAAACCCATCACACACGCACTCATAACCAGCAGACTGAACTACGGAAACTCCCTCTAAGCCGGTGTCAACTGGACCCTTCAACATAAGCTCCAAACCATCCAGAATGCCACGGCCAGACTCGTCCTCGGGACTCCTCGGCACGAACACATGACTCAACACCTGCAAGAACTACACTGTCTCCCCGAAGAGAATAAGCTTCTCACCCACACCTACAAATACCTCCACAATATCAGATCCAAATACCTCAATGAAAGTCTGCTTCCACACACCCAAAAGAAAACTCTAATACGAAGACCTCGCCCTAGCAGAGACCTCCTGCATCCGCAGAAGCAGATCAGGAAGAAGGGCCTTCTCCTGCATTCCAGTCAAGACCTGGAACGAGCTCTCAGTTAGCATCAGATGCTCTCCAAACCTGCACGCCTTTAGAAAGGACCTCAAGACCTTGCTCTTCGACTGAGCTGGAGCTGCCCACCCCCACTCCTCCCAGCGCCTTGAGACCCTCACAGGTGAGTACCACGCTCTATAAACCCCCTGATTGATTGATTGATTGATTGATTGATTGAGAGCACTGTATGGAGGGTCAAAGGGTCTCCTATGAACCTGTTCCAAGCCTCTGCTGTCACCTGACTAGTTAGGCCACCGCTTTGACCTATATAATGGAATTCACGCTATTGAAATAAACTGGTATGAATTTTTTGGTATACCAAGTGCGCTAGCACATTTCATCCAAGTGGCCTTGCATCATTGTAGTTGCAAAATTAGCACTAACAACTAGGGAAGATTCCATGTTTATGCCTTGGTATTTAAATTATTGATAAACGATCACATACATCAAATAACACGGACATATACTACTCTTCGATTGTAATGCAAATCCCTACCAAATAAAAAGAATTATGTAGTGTTGTTTTATATTCTGCTATGTTATCTTATATTACTATACATACCCTGCGACTATATATAGCACAACTCTAATTACTTGCCCCCTTATTGTTCTTACGCACAGAGTATATATGAAGTTTGACAGATGTTTAGTCAGAGTACACAGTCCGAGAGTAGATGTATCATTCTTTTATATGAGCACCACAGTAAAGGAAACAATATCCTCAACAATACCCGCAGAAAAGACAGTCATCAACACAGGTACTAAACACACACAAAAACATTTTTAAAAGCAGAGATTTTCCTTTGATGACTGTGTCTGCAGTCTTTGAAATACGTTGTTATTTTAGCTGAGGGGGTGTGCTCTCAGGCAAATATTTGTGCCATACTGTTGTTGGTAGAGGTAGAAGCACGATTCTGTTTGCTTTGCCAGCTTTAACGTAGTAAAATAAGGTCCATTGTTTTGCTCAAGAGAACAGCGAGCCATCCAGAAAATATTGATGGCATCAACTGAAACAACTCATTTAAAAAGGTCTTGAATCTTCATTTTCTTTATCAAATAAAATGCATATTTTCCAGTTCAGCGCACTCCTTCGGTGACTCAGTGCTACGCGTAGTACCAACAAGTGTATTTATTTATTTTTATTTTTATTTTAATTTCTTATATAGCGCTGGAATCAATCCCGTAAGGGTATCTCCGTGCTTTGCCAGCCATAGGATCATCAGGTAGTGTGACACAAGGAGTTAAGAGGACAGGAATGCTTCTTGATAAAGAAGGGTCTTTAATGTCTTTCTAAAAGACAGGTGGTTGGTGGTCATTCTTACATCGGTGGGGAGCTTGTTCCATAAGGCAGGTCCAACCGAGGAGAAAGCACGGTCTCCTTGTCTGGATTTCTTTGTAGCAGGGGGTTTTAGGAGGGCTTGATTACTTGAGCGGAGAGACCTGCTAGGTTGATACAGCTCAAGAGATTGTGACAGGTATTTAGGGCTTGCTCCGTATAGGCACTTGTGGACCGTACAGCATATCTTAAAGTTGATGCGCTGCCGTATAGGGAGCCAATGTAGCTCTTCCAGCAAGGGCCTAGAGGGAGTCCTGGCCGGTACACTCATGACCAATCTCGCCGCTGTGTTCTGGACTACCTGCAAACGACCTACTGCATCTGCATTTGCTAATGTCAGCAGGCCGTTGCAGTAGTCCAGGCGGCTGGTGACCAAGGCCTGTACAAGTGTCTTCCTATAGGTGGCAGGGAGATATGGGAAGACACGTCTGAGAAGGCCGATGGTGTGGAAACACAGCCCTGCGATGTAATTGGTGTGTTCCTTTAAGGTCAGTTTTTGGTCCAACTTCACCCCTAGATTCTTAACATGAGGTTTGGATGTGGGTACTCGGCCCAGATCTAATGGCCACCAGTCTGGGGACCAGAGGAGACTCGCCTTGCCAAAGAGCATAACCTCTGTTTTTCCCACATTGCATTGGAGGCAATTGACAGCCATCCAATGTGACACTGCCCTCATACCCTCAGCAAAGTTCTCCTTGACCTTAGGGTCAAGGGAGCTGAAAGGGTAGAGGAGCTGGGTGCCATCAGCGTAGGAGACCGGTATGAACCCATACTTCCGCACAATCTCAGCAAGGGGGGCCACATATACATTAAACAATGTAGGGCTAAGGCATGAGCCCTGTGGCACCCCCTTCGTGAGCACCCTTGAGATGGAACGAAAGGGGCACAAGCTGATAGATTGTGATCTCCCGGAGAGGAAGCTCTCCAACCATGATAAAGCTAAGCCTCCAATTCCTACTCCCTGCAAACGGCTGAGAAGGATGTTATGGGACACAGTATCAAAGGCTGCGGACAGGTCCAACAGCACTAGGATCATGGAACCGCCTCTATCCTGTGACATTTTGATCTTATCTGTCACAGAGAGAAGGGCCGATTCAGTGCTGTGGTTGGGCCTGAACCCAGATTGAGATTGGTCCAGGTCCCCTGTCGCCTCGATAAAGCTGGAGATGATGGTGTTAACGTGTTTCTCTGCCAGTTTGCTGATGAAAGGGAGGAGAGAAATTGGGCGAAGGTTGGAGAGTTCTGACCAGGGCAAGGTGGAATTTTTGCGTATAGGGTTCACTACCGCTTCCTTCCAGGATTGTGGGAGTTGTCCCTCGGCAAAGGAGAGGTTCAGCAATTTCTGAATGGAGGGTCCTAATATCTCGTTCAGAGAGGAGATTAGTTTAGCGGGTATCAGGTAGCCGGTCTTCATTTGATTGATAAGTGCAGTTAGATCTTTGATGGTTATTTCAGGGATTACATGAAGGGTTTTCCCAGAAGTCACCATTGGGGAGATTTCAGGGACCTCAACATCCAAGGGACCTGAGACTGAGATAATTTTCTTGTATATCCCTTCTATTTTATCCTCGAAGAACTTTGATATTTCATTACAAAGATCTTGAGTGAAAGTATCTGGGCTCTCACACATCACAGGATTAGTGAAGGTCTGTATGATTTTAAATAGTTCTCTTGTGGTTACGCTTGCGCATGAATGATAGGATTTGAGTCACAAGCAATGTATGGGCGAGTGACAGGGTACCATGCAAATGGAACATTTTAGTATCACGCAATTCAAGCTATGATCCATCAGCAATAAGTTCTACGTTGCTTGCTGTGGTCTAACTCCCTCTTCTTGTAGCCTACAGATTGACTGCCTTTGGTTGGCTTTGCGCTTTGTTCCGTCCTTGTTTTGTAAGGGGCACTTGCTGTTTCCGAATTGGTCCAATGGCCCTGGAAGTATTTCTCTCTTGCACAGCGTATGGGAGTAAGGGGTTTCTCCTAACAAGGGAGAAGTCAAAAAGGGTAAGTGCCCCAACATTGAACCTTTTCTCTAGTTACACCAAGCGAGGCAAGCAGGCCAACCCTCCTCTTTCTAGAAGAGATCCTTTCACACTTGTATACCTTTCATACTCGTTCCATTCATCATTTCACCCCGCACCTTTTATTTATCCTTTTACATTTCCACGCATCTATTCTTCTTTCCGCCCACCCCCATTTATCATATGACGATCTATATATAATTCGCCCCTTCCATCCATCTGTCCTTCCCCCCATCCATCTACCCTTCCTTCGATCTCCCACCTTTCATTTCACCCATTCCACCCTTCATTTCACTCTTCTATCAGACTTTTGCCCATTTATCCTTTTACCCTTCTATCCACTCATCCTTTACACACATGAATCCTTTTCCATTTCTTGTTTTCAGGACCTCTTCGATTTTCCACCCTTTCTCCTCTTACCCTTTCTTCTCCCTCCCTACTTTTTCCTTCTTAATTTTCTCTCTCCAGCTCGTTATATATGCCTATATCAGTGTCTTTTTTCCCCAATTTTTAAAACTTCTCTTTCTACATATTTTTCTCTGTGCCTGGTTCGTTTGGCAATCCCCAGCACTTACTCATCACACTTGTCGTGATATTCCTCTATAGTGGCATTTATGATCATTTTGTACGCAGATCGGCATACAAAAGAGCTCTATAAATAACTCATCAACATTTTACCGGGATCCAGTTTACCAGCACATCAGGCCAGAAGCAGCCCCCTCCTTTGGCTGCCAGAAGTGGGAGAAGGGAGGGAGGATGTCCCATCCCCACTCTCTCCTCATTTTCAAGCCAACAACTTCTTATACTCCATGTCTATTTTGTATATGCAAACCTCAAGCATTATAATTCTCTACTTTGGGGGTGTGGCCTGGCGAGCCAAGATGACGGTCGCACTCAAAGAGTGCTCCGGACCCCTCTATTATCCTTTACCATCCTGACGCTTCTCCAGTGAAAACCATCTGGTTGGGGCACCTCTATCCTTGGGGCTCCCACATCTGAAGCAGCCCTGACCCCATAACAGGCACAGATGGGGATTGAGGAGGTGGCGACAAGCAAAGCAGCCCAGGTTGTGACAAAATGGCGGCAGAGTTGCCTGTGCCTGGGAGGCTAGCCGTGTGAGTGCCGCAAGACACAGCACGCCATCGTGGGGAGCTCCAGAGACCTCGCCACCTGACTGGATCCTGAAGCTGATGACTTTGACCCCGCTAACACTGAGCGCGGCTTTAGGGGCCTACCCGCTCCGCAACACCTAATATGGCGACCGGCGAGTGAGGAAGGAGGGCGCGACCTGCAGCAGCACCCGAGGTGAGTAAAGGGTACTTGTGAGGAACAGTGGAACTGTCGCACTGCCTTCATTATCTGCGGCAGCCCTCAGCCCCTTGGGTGCTGACCACAGTGTGTTACATTAGAAGCATTTGGCCTGCGACTGGCAGGACACCTTGAGGTGGGCACTGATGGGTGTGAGACGTGGGGCTTGAATGTGAGGGATGCCTGGGGAGGCCGGGCGATGCAGTGAGCGCCCCCCGGTGGACCCTGTCTTCTCTGACCCCGACAACAGAAATAAGGGTGCAGCCGGGCCCGAGGTCGAAAGGACTCAACACTTACCTGTCGGTGCTGACTGTGACTCGTAGCGCTGTGGACTCAAGGTTCTCGTGCCTCCAGTTTGGTGGGCCGAAGGTGTAGAGTGACTCTGGGAGGCATAGATGCACCGTCTGGGTCCTGCTGGGCTGTGGGAAGCTAACAAGGCTTTAGATCTACAATCGGCAGGACACCTCCGAAAGGCCCCTGTTCGCTGGGGACCACGAAACTCGAGTACAGGGGACACCCGAAACGGCCGGGGGCATGCGGTGGGACCTCAGCTGACAGACCCCGCCTCCTCTGATCCCAGCAGCGGGAAGCAATCGCTGTTCGCCCCGCAATTACGCGTCGCCTCAATGCACAGAGTTTGAGATTAAGTGCGGGACTGAGTCAGAGGAGACACAAGGATCTCCTGCATCCTGGCTGGTGGACCGGTGGCAGCAGTAGTGCCTGTGAAAGGAATAGTAGCGCAGTGCTACTGTAGGGGGTAGAGAGCGCATTGGCCCACACTTGGCGGGACACTTCCAAATGCGGCGGGCAAGTGTGGAGCCCAGACTTGACATTGGGGGGGTGCCTGTCCAGGACCAGAGGCCTACTGAGGGTGGGGATATCACGGATTAACCTGCAATCGGCAGGAGACAGCATTGAGAAACGGAATCCCTGAAAAGATCCGGAGAGTCCCCCAGTCCCCGAGACCCCGGGTTCATGCTTCACAGCGCACAAGTGCCCACATACTCCTGAGTATCACCGGGGGTGAGCTGTCAATTACCCCCTCTGGCCTGGACTCACCTCTCCTGAGATCTTGCATGCCCTGAGTGCCGGGCTGCTGCCCTGCACAACCAGTGAACCGAACAGGTAAACACAGCGGCCTTGGCATTCTGGGATTCACCTGGCTGCGGAGATCCTCTCAGGCCCCAAGACCTTTCCGGACGACAAAGCCAGCTAACAGTCCAGGAGCTTGAACAAAGACGCGCACGGCGGGGTCTGGCTGCCCTCTCTGGAAAACCGGGCAGCCATGGTGAAGGACATAGGGCTGAAGCCCCCATCCAACCAGACGCCAATGGAGCAGTATGCAGTCAGTGGTCCTAGCCATGGCAAGACTGGGCCTCCCATGGCCTACCACCCCAAAAGTGATCTGGCCACCATCCTGCAGGCTATTTAGACATGTCAAGAATCCATGGAGACTAAGGGCCCCATTACCGTCCTTTATACCATCGGGAACCGGAACCACCCGCTGAGGGCGCGGGGGTCCTGCACTCCTGATTTGCATGCACTGGCCACACTGACGGCACATAGAGAATCTGCAACATTGCCGTGGGTGGTGCAGAGAGCATCTCCCACCACAATGCCACAGAGGCAGGTTGTGCGTTTCAATGCACAACATGACAGGCACCGCGTGGTGCCTGCCATGTTGTTCATTGAAAGGCAGGGGGGTACCATAGGTAACCCCCATGTGCACCCCCCACCATCCCCGGAGTCCCTGGGGGCCTGCAGACTCTGAATGCCTTTCCGTGGCTGCAATGCTGCAACGGAAAGGCATTTCTAAGGCTACATCTAATATGGCTGGCGGTGTCTTTCAGACACCGCCACCATATTGAACCCAGCAGACGGTCTTTCAGACCGCCGCGGATCTCCCAGCCATTGTGATGGGGCGGGTGGTCATTTCTGCAAGCATGGCGGGTGGATCGCACCCGCAGGTCCGGTGGTGACTACAGCCGGTCCGGCCGCGGCGATCCGCCCGCCATCCTAATGGGCCCTAAGATTGGGGAGTTGCGAGTGGACATGGCCCTCAACCGCAAGGTCCTCCCCACTGCAACTGCTCACATCACAGAAGCAGAATCCCACCTTTCGGAAGTTGAGGATGATGTCTCAACCCTAAAGACGCAAGTTGAACAGCTTCTATCCCAGTTGACTTATCTCAATAGATGGGCTGAGGATGCAAAAACAATCACATCATAACAATCTCCACCAAGAGGGGATGGAACCTTTCCAAATGAACACCTTCATTGAAGACTGGATCAAATCCTGGATGCCCCCGAATGCCCTGTCACCATGGTCTGTTGTGGAGCGGGCCCACCTGACACTTGCGCCCAGGCAGCCGCCGGGTGCACTGCACCCGCCAATAATAGCGAGGATTCTAAATATCAGGGACCGCGATGCAATCCTGCAAGAAGCCTACACCCGACCAGAAATGTTCCATAAGGACAGCAAAATTATGATCTTCCCCGATTACACGAAGAAAGTGCAGGCTCAAAGAAAATCATACATCCATGTAAAATAGACACTGCAGGCCCTCAGTCTGCCCTATAGAGTCCTCTTCCTGGCCCGTCTCAAGGTGATTTTTCAAAACAAGGCACATTTCTTTGATACTCCAGAGGTGGCATGGACCTGGGCGACTGAGGAGTGCCCAATCCGCCCACCGAAGGGTGCCCCCGTCTCAACCTCAGAAGGTGCTGCGGGTGGGCATGACTGTAGGCTCCCGTTGGAGGCATACTGGGTCCCGAAGATTGTGCAACACCCATAGAGCAGCATCTGCCTCGCCCGCCGGTTCCCTCATTAGAAGAGCAGCCATCGCCATCACAGGAGTTGCCAAGAATCCGTGAGAACTCTGACAGATCGGACCCGACATCAGGAGAGTGCTCCAAATCCAAGCATTACCATTATCAATAACTTCAACTGGAGGAATGCTAATGCTTAAGCCCAGAGGAGCCAAACACGTTGCTCTTATACTACACTCCAATAGCTAATTTCTTTACACTTTAAGTCTTTGTTTACTGTGCGACAGATGCTCCGATTGGAGAAGTATGGGGACGGAGTTTGGTTGGACTTTTGGGTAGAGGCTGCCCTCCCTGCTCTTGTTTGTGTCATTCTCTTTCTCTGCAACACTGTATACAAAGTCCAGGATGGGCCGCCCGGCAGTCCACATAGTGAACCTGAAAGCACTCAGTTGATCCCAGGGTCTAACCAATTGGAGCATCTAGGTTTCTCAGACATCGCCACTCTATAACAAAGTTACAGCCTTACAGCCTTATAGTGGGGGTGACCCCCTTAGAGTCTTTTCATGGAACGTTAATTGACTCAAAGATAAAAATTAAACAGACAGCGATTTTAAAGTATGCACAGAGGGTCAACCCAGAAGTCCTTCTACTGCAAGAGACGCACCTGATAGGAAATTGATGCCCCTTTTTAGCACATCAGGGATTCAACAGGGTATGGCACTCGGGGTTCTCTAGAGGGGCTAGAGGAATGGCAATCCTTCTGTTGTGCTCCTTCCCCTTCACACTGGTTCACACAATTAGTGACCCTTAGGGCCGATTTGTCACCCTCAGGGGTACCCTTTGGGACACTACTATCAATCTGATGTCGTTATACGCCCTCCCAGAAAACCTCGAGTCCACTCTCCGAGACACGGTGTAGATAATATCCTCCCTCCCCCAGGGCCTGACAGTGCTCACGGGGAGACTTCAACGCTGTCCCAGAACCTGCCAGAGATGCCACGGGTACACCATCCTCCCATAGAAGACTAGGTGCTAAACGTATCGGAGATTGGGCTTTCAAATTGGGCCTCTGTGACGTCTGGTGTACCTGGCAGCCTAGAACACTACATCATGCAAACACATCTACTGCACATCATACCCACTCCCGCATTGACATCATCTTCATGCCTGCTCCGGATTGTATCACAGTTACTGAGATCCAAATCCTGGCACGAGGCTCATCAGACCACTCCCCACTCCTCCTACAGTTGGGGGGGCACCACAAGAGATCTACGTCCTATATGGAGACTAAATGCCTGGTTCCTTCAGGACCAAGAATATAAACTTGGGATAAAGGGAGAACTGAAACACTACTTCCACGCCAATGAGGGCACAGTGCAACTACATAGTTCATTATGGGAGGCGGGTAAAGCCACGATCCGTGGGTGCGCTAAAAGTTTCCTCAAACGCAGACGACAGGTCCAAGATCGCCATCCCTCCCAGCTTGAGGCCAGGGCCCTCCGCCTGGAAATGGCTGTGGAAACGGCAGACGGGGAGGCAGAAAGCCGGCAGCTCCAACTAATACATGAAGGGATTAGGACCATCTCTCTTGAATCTGTTAAACTGATTTGGAGGTCCTCAGTGGCCCAGGTTTATGGCTGGGGAGACAAAAATGGTGAATTGCTTCATTGGCTCACTACTCATCCTCTGGCCAACTGGATAGTCCCCAAAATTCGAGACATGCATGGAGAAGTCTTTTGCACCCAGTATTGGAGGAGTACGACAAAGGTAACAAAACAGTGGTGTGAGTATTAATAGGGTAGTGCATTGTTATTGCTTAAAGCTTAGATAGCAGTAATATGGCGGTGTGAGGGTATGCAAAGTACTTAGAATTTATGTTTGAGTGATGCACTTTGTGAATTGAAGTTGAAGATGTTATCGGGTCTGATGTTGCCTAAGATCCAGGGATATACACCTACGGGTGGTCTCAGTGTGATATATATTGAGTAAGACTATCTGCTTTTGTCTAGAACGTACTGTGCATGTGACATCATTGGCAGTACCACCAACTGAAGGGAACTTTGCATAAGTACGGTTGAGAGACAGGAAACAATTGTAATAAATAGAGTGAGATCGTGTTGGTCGAGATTTCACTCAGAGTGTGTGTTAGGTAAAGGTAGATTGCTGTGTTTATTGAATCTTTCGAGTGAGTGGAATCTATAGTTTCCTATGGTGGAGCACACAGGAGGTTTTGAAAATGCTTGCATTTTGTGAATATTGCTTAGAAGAGAATGTGCACAGAGGATTTTGAAGGAGGGGTAGTTGCTGCAAGGATTGAGCTGACATCACATGGTGCTGCGCTGGTATCGGTCGGTTGGTGTAACCCCACACTGGGTTAGGTTGACAACGTCATAGAGCGTTGCACTGGTATTGGCTGGTTGAAACTAACAAGGAAGTAAAAATGGAAATTGTCAAAGGTGAATTATTTGTGAAAGACAATATTACATTTCGAGGACAATGAAATTCTGAAAAACTTAAAGAGCCTGATGCAGCGAGATGTGCCCGTGCCCACTACAGAAGGGGTACCAATATCACCTGAGGGTTCGCTAGCTTTGTACATGAGACAGGAGAGAGGATACTACACAGGTACATGGCATGAGAACTGAATTAAATATACTGTGAAAGACGGACCTTTAGATTTTCCACAGTATGGAACATTTAACATTCAAATTCTTGAGAACGTACAAAGGCATTTGTATGGAATCAAACCATCTACAACATCCATGTAGTTTAAAGTCCTTAGTGAAAGGAAACACATTGCCCACCAGAAAGAAAAACAAAATGTTCAGAGAAGATACAAAAATACTTTACGTTGATATGTTGAGGCTAGGTGGAATGCACAACAGAAAGTTTGGAGACCAGATATGGCTGAGGGAACTCATATGTATTCTGTATTAGCAGCAGAGAAATAAGAAGGACAGAAGTGTAAGGAAAAGAAGAAACATCTTGAGTATCCTCAGACTCTGGCACAGACTGACGATAGTGAAAATGAAATTGATGATGAATTCTTAAATGGATTATTATTAATTCGTCCACCACCCTATAATGAGTATCAACACCAGAGTGTAGCAAATTCTTATTTTGGTAGAGTTCCTGATGCACCTGCCATGCCTATAAGTCAGACTCCAAATAATACTTTCCTACCTGTCAATAATATTGCAGGGAGACCTGAAACAAATATTCAGACTGTGCTAAATTCTTTGGATACCCTGACTGCCCCTGTGACCATAGATCCTGTAGGTCCGTTATGCCAATATTGGAGTTGGGGACAAAACGCACAAACTTTAGACATCCCTACTGGGATGAGTAGCTCAGTCCCTACCTCTACAGACCCGGGATCAGGACAGACAGATGGAGAGCATTTATTCTGAACTCAGCTAATGTTCCTAGTAGAATAAATGCTAACAAGTGTGAGGTCTGGGCAAGCCTCGACTTTATATGTACCTGGAAATGGCATGGAAACCCCACAATGGGGAACCCAAAACATAGCAAGATGTGCTCTTCAGTTGGGATCGCCAGATTCTGACGTATCCCTTTTACCATCTATTCCCATTACAGGTGCAGAAGGACAGCGCGAAGATTTGCTTGGGAATACACCAGAAAGCCAGATATGCCTTGCACTTGGAGAACTTAACCATTGGATCAGAGACATGGCCATTTCTCTCTATTATACAGGTGTGAGAGCCCAAAGGTCTACAGTTTCAAAAATTCTAAGGACAAGACTCTCGATGTAGCAAAACTCTAAGTAGATCTAGAAGAAATGATAATTAGAACTATAAATCCAGCTAGGATAGCTACTTTTCAGGACAAGGAACTACTGTTCACCTGCAAGGACCAGATGTGCTTGAAACACACATGAGAACTTGTCTGAATTGGCACAGAAGTACAGAGTAGACATATATAGATCAAAGACATTACAGAAGTCATACTGACTAGACTTTAGTTACAGAGACATTAAAAACATGAGAATCCTGGGAATGGGATTTCAAACCAAGGAGTTATAAACTGCATTCAGGAAGTGTGGACAGTTGGAAAAGGGGAAAGGAAGATGGGCTAAAAAAAGAAGAAGCACAAAGTTACAATGCAGATGTTCCCAGTCATTGAGGATGCTGAAGGTGAGGGAGCAAAGATGCTCCCTATGAGAGAGGTACCTGGAGGAGGGTATGTACATGTGCCAAGGACAAAATCAGATATATTGTCCTTTAGAAATGATTTTCAAAGGTTGAAAGAAAATCCAGTTAAATGATACATACAAGTTGAGAGATTTGTGAAGGTTTCAAAGGTTTTGTTGAAGGATTTGGATACTCTGGGGGTCATTAGTATGGCAGGCGGACTTTGCCCGCTTGCTATACCCCCGGGAATCGGGACTGCCTGCAATGCTTGCGGCGGTCCTGCACCCACAATTAGGATGCGCCCGCCACACTGGCGGGCGCATTGCTCATTTGTAACATTGCCGCGGGTGGTGCTGAAAGCACCGACCGCCTCAATGCCACAAAAGCAAGTCGTTTTTACAAATGCCTCTGCTGCCTCACTTAGCCCCTACATACTATAAATATATCATCAATAAAACGTAGCCAGCGAATTATATGATTACTCCACACATCACCATGTTCATGGATTTGCACATGCTCCTCCTACCAGCCCATGTGCATGCACGCATAGCAGGGGGTGAGGCAGGTGATCATCGCAGGAACACACAACTGGCTGAAAACCTCTTTGTTGAAGAGGAAAATATTATTTCCCAAATGCCACCTTGTCATGCTGATTAACATTTTAGTACAGTTATACAAGCAAAGTGGTCTACTTCTGAGGAACTATTCCATAGTATGCAATCCATCACAATGTTTAATACTCCTATAGAGAGCAATCATATCTAATGAGATTAGGAGTAAGTCACCTTTGCCATGGAATGTCATATATTCTTTTCAAGAAATCTCCAGTATCTTTTATAAACAAGGGTTAACTCCTGACATTTTCTTGTAGAAAGAAGTCAATATACCTTGAGGTATTTTCAAACAAGCTTTCTTTGGATATATTGCTGGTCTCCCCGGTGGCACTGTTTTATTTTTGCAAATTTTCGGAATAAAATATATTACAGGCCTTTAAGGATGGTCATTTTTGATGTATTAATATTCATCTTCATTCAACAACCCTTTGTTTTTTCCATTTCCCTAATTGTATAATGTCATAATTTTTGTTGTTTACGTTGTACCTGTTCCCAATTGCTTTTGCTGTAACATTCAGAGTTCATCATTTGCCAGTAGGCCTCTGCCTTACACATTTCCCGGGGCCAGGCATAGGGAAGGTGCAATTATTCTTCTGCTACACAGATTACAGCTCAGAAACATGAAGAGGCAACCACTGTTCTGTGTTTCCTGCTCTATGCTTTCGAACACCTCAGTTTCAGCATTAACAGGTGCCTGAGCCCATTCGGAGCGTATGCACAGATGTTGAACGTGTTCATATTATTGCACCAAGATCGGCAAGTTCAACTTTCATTCCTTCTAACTCCAGGTCAAAATGGACTTTGGTAACATATTGAGCAGCACTTGTTCTTTTCCCAAGATAGAAAATACATTAGAACAGTGCAGTATGCACATCATACAAGGATAAAGTGCTTTGTACAACTCCCACAAATTCCCAACAGGAGCACCGTCTCCACTCTTTGAAATACAAAAAGACCCACATGCTCAGTGAAAATCAATGCTTAGTGGTCTTTGCGCTGATTTTCAAATAATCCCAAAGTTGCAGTCTTACAGTGTAAAATAAACTTGATTCATGGTGGGAACTAAAACATTAAAAGCCTTGTTGCAGATCATGAAGTTTTACTATCTCAGCTGTTTCTTCACAGAGCATCACAGTTTGCAGTCACCAAAGTACTTATAGCTAACAGCATGTACACTCATTCATTAACAGGCTTCTTGCCCATGACTAGATAGAGCAGGTGTAGGCCCAGATTACACAGTAAAAATGCATAAATTGCAATCTCCTTTCTTGGTGTCTTGAGACAAAGAACATGGGGGCATTTTTACAAGGTGATTGCACCACAGAAACGTCACTTTTTTACGTTCTGGTGGCTTCATACACTGCACCACATTTACATAGTGGTGTTAAACCATTTTTTGTGGCTCAACGCCGCTTTGTAAATATGGTACCCATTCATGCAGGTGTTTGTGCGAAAGGAGCATGCAATGGGTGTTTCTGTAGTGTTTCCATCGCAACACCCATTGCTTTGTGACGCTGCCCTAGATTTACAAGGAGGTGTAAATCTGGGGCAGCACCAAAAAACTAACGCCATGTAATAGCAGGCGTTAGAAGGGTGCAATGGGGAGAAACACGTTTATTTCTTCACATTTATGCTTTGTCTGTGTATGCTGCATTCTGCAGCACACATAGAAAGAGCAGAGAGCCAATTGAGGTTCTGTAAATTACGAATTTGTTAGTGCTCAGCCTCCATTTTGTGATCGCCGCCATTTTATGTTTCCCTCACTCAGGCAGCTCGGCGAACGCAATGTTTTTGTCGTTTCTGCCTTTGCGTGTCAGGTGGCTTCTTTGCTTATGTTTACTAACGAGTGTCAGGGTCTGGCCGAGTACACTAATTCCTGTCTGAGCTGATTAATCTCCGTCCGGACTACATGTTGGTTCACACCATTGTTTCCTTTTAGTTATCTTATCTGCTGTCCTTCGCTACACGTCTCATGCATTCTCCTGTTTCACGACTGTCCTTCTACAATACGCAGCTGTGTTTTCTCTACTTGTAAATCAAATTGTGTGGATTCATTTGTGATTTACTTAAGGGGTCGAGTGACAAACAGAACCGGGAACTTGAGTTGCTTTGGTCTTAAAGCATTGTCTATAACGTTTGCCTATAGCTCATGCTCTTGTGTGATTGCATTTTGTATTGTATTGTATCGTATATAAACCTGTGCACCACGGAGTTTAGTGGCAGTCTCTTTTGAACCTCGTTGTATTGACGACTTCTAAGACCACTGTACTAGCTGCAGCTAATAAATACCATCTTCTACGCCAGATGAAGAGTCCGTGTCTCTGTTTTGACAAGGCAGGTGAATCCCGGGGATTTCAGGCGTACCTTGTGCCGCCGGGCCTTAAGGCTGCGGCTCTCCAACTGGCTCCCAATGTGGGGCAACTTCAGCGGTAGCGGCTGAGCCCGAGGGTCGTGAGGAGCCAGCAAGAAAATTCCTGAGGAAGCGCACCACGTGATCGACCCCTGTATGTCGGAAGAGGACCGAAGGTCTTTGACAGCGCGGCTACTCCTCTCCGACGGCTGCTGACGACTGCTGCCCTGACTGTCGCCCTGCCTTGGACCCTTCTGATGACGTTTGGTAAAGCGAGACGATAGACGGACCTTCGCTGGTGTAGAACGATCCTTAGTTAAGTATTTGTTGGGTCGCTCCCACATGATGAGTACAGGCCTCAGCAAGGCCTGCGAATGCAAAGGGTTCGCCCTTCTGTGCACGGAGTCCTCAGACTACACAAAGAAATTGGCACGGAAACTGGAAATACAAAGACATAGTTTAATAAACCTTTAAAGGTGGTACTACAGCCCACACAACACTCTACAGTATTGTACAAGGTAGCACAATGAACTCAGACATGCGGTCCCCTTTTATACACAAAAGAAGGGGCTCATAAGTAGGCGGTTACAGCTCAAAACATGATTTACGACCATATATGGACATTTCTTGAACATGATCGATACATGGGTGGAGTTAACGGTTCTTGAGACCCTCCGAAATGCACATTCCAATCTACGCTAATCAGACAGATGTGACTCCTACTGAGCATGCGCTAGACGCACAAAGAACTATTTATAGCCTGTTGCTGGGCAAACTCCAGGGGTGACAATCAGTGAGGTAGGACTCGCCTCGTGGCGAGCACATGGCAATGTATGGCATACAAGATGGACGCCAGGAAACAAAATGGAGTCTGGCCGTATTTAAAGTACAAGCGGGAAAATTAGAACAAAGACATGATAGCATGTCTTCAGCGAATGCTTAATACTATCGCTGTTTTATTTACAACAGACGACCCTTTCAGCATTTGCTGAAGACATTCAGTTTTCTTGGATAATCTAAATACTCATCGTTTATATCGATGCTCATCATTTTGGCTATCTCTCTAGTTATAGTTTTCTGATGGGCAGCCTCTGCAACGGATTGGGCACACAAAACGAAACACATAAAGAATATATCATTGGACTACATTGGATACATACACAACACGTGAATAATATGGCAACAACTATACAAAGTCCAGTGAGAACTTTCCAACCCCATGTAGAGATCAAGGTCCAGAACCAGCTTGCAAAGGTCCAAGACCCATTTTCAACATGTATATCAGCTGCAATTTTGTGAAATTTGTTAATAGCTTTGCACACAGAAGGGGTATGGTCAGGGATAAAGACACAACAACTACTTCCAATAATTCTACAAGCCCCGCCTCTGTCTGCTAACATTACATCCAAAACCATTCGGTTCTGTAATGCAACAATCCTAGTAATGTGCAGCTCTTCGGTAAGATTTCCAAGGGCTGTAGCAGTTTGATTAGTAACAGCTTCCACTACTCTCGTCAATTGTCGAATCTTTCTACTATTCAGAGCAGCCCCCACAAAGAAAAACAATCCTAGGTTGAAATCTATATACTGCTGCAGACTAGTATCAGTTTGATCAACGTCCTCGACAAACAAAGTTCGCTTATATCTGTTTACAGTCACATTGTTCAGTAATTTCAAATCTTTAGGATATGATGCAGGTGCCAAGAATACAGGTGGCAGTAAAAATGATACATAACATACTCCGGACCATCCAGCTGGTAATCGATAATAGCCTTTGTTTCCACATACAAAGTAAGTATTATGAGAGGCTAGAAATGTGCTATTATTTAGACCATCAATATTCAATACAACAATACAATCACTAACACCTTCAGGAATATGGCCTACAATCTGTACACATAAATCTGCTTGTGCTTGGGCCACAGAAATCACAAACTTCTCTTTTCCAACAGTGTCTCTAGTGTTCGTAAAGATATAAGGCATTGATTCATTGTCCGGTCGATATTCTTCCCACTTCCATATAGTTCCATTGGCTTGTGGATAGCCTTCCTTATCTTGATGGCATTCTTTATTCAGTCTGAAAAGCAGTCAACCCACTGTGGGTTTTCTCGTAGCAAAAAGCAAAGTATACCAGGCTCTACAAGAGCCATTATGAGAGAAAGGGAGAGGTATGAACGGTGTTCCCCCTTACTTTTGATGAGCCGGCATCATCCCACATATCCAACAGTTCGTGGCATTCGTAGCAGCGTGGGTATGATGTAGCATTTGGATGAAAGTGTTATTCAAATACAACTGTCGATGTTTCAACTCTTGATATGGAAGTGTATAGAAGAAATGCTCATCTGGGACTGGAGTAGAAACAACATATAGCTCACGGGCAGGAGCTTTATCCTCTACAAACCATGTGACAGTAGCAACAACTGCTACAACAGCAATGAAACCTACAGAACCAAAAATCTTCTTCTTATCCATTGGAACAAATGTACACACAGTATCTTCCTGAAACTTAAGTGTTGTCAGAACTCTTACCCCTAGGTAGCGGTTGTTTTCTTCACCAGCGGGCCAAGACGGGTGTCACTACTCTAATGCAGGGCTGATCCCCCCCTCCCCCTTGCCTCATCGGCTCTCCGTTTCACTGACCTAGGGACCGTTCTGACAACTTCTCACACAATTGCAGATTCCCTTCTTGGTCGCAGATTATATCTTCTTGATCTAGGAATTGTCGGGTCCGGGAAGAACTCCTTAGATTTGTCAGGTACCACAGCACGGCCTCTTTCCGCAGTCAAGATATCTCGATGGTCGGTCAATACAGCAGGCTCCACCAGGTCAGGCTGCACCTTCCGGCAATGGATGGAATGTATCCAGTTCTTCCAGTTGGTGGCTCGGACAGCTGTTCTTGTGGCGATAAGAACCTGCTCGGGACCACACCACCTCGGCTCCAGACTGCTCGACCTCTCAAAGGACTTCACAAGGACGAAGTCACCAGGCCGGAGATTATGGCCTTCTCCTGTGGACCGGTTCCGGAGTGCCTCTCGAACCTGTTGATGAATGGAAACCAAACTATCAGTTAATTGTGCCAAATAGTCATTCATTAAAACACAAGGTACATCGTACACTGAGCTTGGTTTGGGCACCCCCCATATGTTCATGGGGCGCCCGAAAACAATTTCATAGGGCGTTAGGCCCGTCCGAGAATGCGGTACTGATCTGATAGACAATAATGCCAAAGGCAAAGCATCTGGCCAAGTCAGAGAGGTAGAAGCCTGTATTTTCGCTATTTTGAGCTTCAACGTGCCATTGTACTTTTCCACCAATCCTGCTGATTGTGGGTGGAACACTGCATGAAACTTTTGCGTTATTCCTAATCCTTTCAGGACATACTTAACAACGTCTGCCACAAAATGGGGCCCGTTGTCACTCCACAACAATCTACAAACATCATAGCGAGGAAAAAATTCCTTCAACAGCACCTTAGCAGTAGTCATTGCAGTATTGTCCTTCGTAGGGTATGCTTCAATCCATTTACTGAATGCACAAACCACAACCAGAACATACTTCAGATTATTGCAGTGTTCCAGCTGAATATAATCCATTTGCAATACTTCAAAAGGTGCAGTAGGTGTTGCAAATCCTCCTGCTGGAGTTCGTGTCCCTTTTCCTGGATTGTATTTAAGACAAATGATGCAGGTATGTACTACTCTCTTAGCCGTGCTAGCAATTTCTGGATGCTCCCAAACTTGCGTAAGCAATTTCACAATTGCTGAAGCTCCAACATGTGCTAGCCCATGTGCCATCTGAACCATAGGTTGTACAAAGGCTGTGGATAACTTCCACCTATCCATCTGCTCATTCCTCCAACAACTTTCATCATCCAATTCTCCATCCCTGGACCATTGCTCTCATTCTTTGTCAGAAGAGGTCTTTTGTATCTCTAACACCTCTTCCCTAGCATCGTGCCACCGCTCAGCTTGTGACTTCACAACATACATCGGAGTGGAGCCCGGCTGCATCGCAGTTTCGCGTGCTACTCGATCTACAAAAGCATTTCCTTGTCCCACTTTATCTGTCACTTTCTTGTGTGCGCTACATTTCACTATAGCTATCTTCTTTGGATAGGTCAACGCAGTCAAGAGGTTATGTACTAATTCTCCATACATTATCTGTGCTCCATGTGATGTCAAAAAGCCCCTTTCCTTCCAGAGCAGGCCGAAATCGTGCGCTACTCCGAAAGCATAGCGGCTATCCGTATAGACATTCACGCATAACCCTGCACTAAGCTCACATGCTCGTGTCAACGCTATCAGTTCTGCTGCTTGTGCTGATTTCTGCGGTATGCGTGCTGTCTCCACTATTGTATGTAGCGTAGTAATTGCATATGCTGCTGAAGTAGTTCCATCTGGCAACTTCAAACAAGACCCATCCACCCACAGCTCTCCATCCACATCTGTAAAGGGTGTATCTTGCGAGTCAATGCGACCCTTTGTCTGTTCCTCGGTCACAAAGACACAGTCATGTGTCTCTTGCGCCTCAGGCCGAGTCACCGGAAAGGGCAACAACGTGGCTGGATTTAGTGTTGCACATCTCTTCAATGTAATATGAGGAGGCAACAGCGTTAGCTCGTATCCTGTTAGACGAGCACAAGTTAGATGCTGCGTCTTTGTTTGATTCAAAAGGGCATCTACAGCATGGGGGGCCAACACCAACAGCTTATGAGATAACACAATCCCTTCACTCTGGCGTATTGACACAGCTGTTGCTGCAACTGAGCGAAGACAACCAGGCAGTGCTCGAGACACAGGATCAAGCATTGCCGAAAAGTATGCACAAGGGCGCTGTTTGTCGCCGTGCATCTGCACTAACACTGATAATGCGCATCCATCTCCCTCATGTACATACAATGTAAAAGGCTTTGTGTAATCAGGGGTGCCTAACACTGGTGCTGAACAAAGGGCCTGACGTAATTGTTGAAAAGCATTCTCAAATTCATCTGTCCATGGAAGGGGAACTGGAGTATCCTTTGTCAAAAGTGCTAACAGTGGTTTAACTATGTATGAAAACCCTAATATCCACTGTCTACAAAAGGAAGTGAGACCCAGGAAAGCTCGAACATCTTTCTGAGTGGAGGGTGCTGGTGTATCCAAAATTGCTTGGATGCGATCTGTTGTAAGTGCACGCCCCTCCTTAGAGAAAAGGTGACCTAAGTAGGTTACCTTTGGTCTACAATATTGCAATTTCTTTTTCGAGACTTTGTGATTGTGCGATGCCAAGAAAGTAAGTAAAGACAATGTACACTCCTCACATTGTTCGGGGGTGTCGGCTGCCAACAAGATATCGTCAACATATTGTATAAGCGCCACACCTTCAGGTAGAATAAAAGAATCCAATTGTCGTTTCAATGCTTGACTATAAATGCTGGGAGTATCAGTATAGCCTTGAGGAACTCTACAAAATCTGTACGATCTATTATTCAAAGTGAATCCGAACAGATATCGGCTGTCAGGATGAATAGGGATTGAAAAGAAAGCGTTCTTCAAGTCTATAACAGAGAACTTTGTTGCAGTTGGCGGGACCAGAGTAAGAAGTGTCGTAATGTCAGAAACCACAGGGTATTGAGGTATCACTATCTTATTGACCTCCCTCAAATCGATAATAAATCGATAAATCCTAGTGTCAGTGTCTTTCTTCAAAATCGGTAGTATAGGGCTGCTACACACATTGTATGGAACTTCTTCAACAACCCCTACTTTAATCAGATCCTGCACTATCTGTATAAGCGCCTCCTCCCCCTCCTGTGAGATTCGATACTGAGGCAGGCGTGGCAACACAGCTCCCTCCTTTACACTAATGTGTACCGGGGGAATGATCATCTGTCCCACATCAGTATCCGAAGTAGCCCACAGAGTAAGAGGTAAAGAGGCCAATGCAGCATTTTCTTTAATCGTACACACCCTCTCCATTGTCGGATAGTTGTCATTCAAGATAACACGTACTCCTTCAGGGGAGCATCGTATCGTAGCTCGGAAATGCTTGAGCATATCCAGGCCCAAAATAAAATCAGGTGTGTTCGGGGAAAGCAAAAATGGACATGGTGCAACAAACTTATCTACATGAAGTGCAAGAGGTTGTGATAGTGGGCTAAGAGTGATTGTTAAGCCAGACAGGGGAGCCCTCGGAACCAATTCTTTAGACAAAGCGCTACGAGTAGCTCCTGTATCAACCAGGAACCGATCAGTAGAAACCAAAACATGTGCTGTAACATAAGGGCCCCTCTGATCTACTGGCACTTCGACTGATTCCTTACCCCATCCTACGCAATCCTATGCATACTGTGAATCGTGCTGTTCAGGAGGTACATACTCAGACATTTGATATTGATTTCGTCGATCAAAGACATTGGACCCATCTTGCGGTCGCATACCAGAGTCAAACCTAGCTCGATCATTCGTGTTGCCCCTAGGGCCTGAAGAACCTCCCCTACTCCTCATCTGTCCCTGCCCACGCTCTTGCCGCTGTGCGCGCAACAATGGACACTCGTTCGCCCTATGGCCTCTCTGCCTACAATATGCACATTGATCCCGGGCCAAATCAGTGCGGCCCGAGGAAGAACCAGGAAAATTCCGACCGCCCCTTTCATTACCTCTATGAGGCGGTCCATACACTTGTGCTAACATAACCTTCGTTTTTAAATCTTAAGATTTCTTTTCATCATTACCCTTCGCTTCTAATTCCTGACGCTCATAATACTGAGCCATTGTCAGGAGGGATGCCGGCGACGAAGTCGTCCAAGATCTTTCACTCGCTTTCAATCGAGCTGCTACTCCCGGCAATAAATTCGAAACATATTTATCAACGAAAAGATGCCGACCCGTGTCGTCTGTAAGCGACGGGCCGCTGAAATCATGGAAAGTTTCCTCAAATCGTGTAAAGAAATCTGAGACTGATTCGTCCACTTTCTGTTTACATGATGCTAACATAGTCCAATCAATCTTTTTAGGAGGAATGATCGTTTTTAACTTAGTCAAAATGGCAGCAGGAAGATCTAGAATCGACTGAGGTGGTTTCTGTGCAGGCTTCCTATCTCTATCCTCATCCTCAAGATCCACCCATCTAGCCTTAAATGCTACAAGATCGTCCACCCTTCGTACAGATCTCCACATATCTGGGGGTAATATAAGCCCAAAAAATAAATCAATATCGGCCAGGGTCATAGTACAGGAATTTAGGGCCCCCTCAACTTCCTCATAAAAGGCGGCAGGATTCTTTCGTGGATCAGGTAATGCAGCTTTTAATGCCATAACATCTGCTCTATTCCAAGGAGTATAAACCCAGTTATAGATGAAATACCATTTAGCATCAGGAGACCCTTTATCCGAACTAGTACCCGCTCCTTTAGGAGGAACGTACAAAGGCGCTGACTCCCGCATCGGTTTAACATGCACTGCATCAATCTTATCTGAATAAAAGATGGATGACTGCTTCCCGTTGCCATTCGATTTGTTTTCTCCTCGTCCGCTTTCCTTTTCCGTGCTTCATCCCGTAGCCGAAACATCTCTTCCCGCAACGCAAACAGCCGTCGAACCGCATCAGGCACCTTAGAAGGAAGAAGAAAACCTTTACGCAGATCTTTGGAATCAGCTATCACATCATCAGGTTCAAGAACATCGGAATATTTCCGAAAAGCTGTCACTACTTCATTAGAAACAAACTTAGTAAAGTATAATTTCTCCCTATCCTCCCATGCTTAAAGCTCTTTCAATAACTCTGCAAGGGAGACAGTATCATTGTTGACCCGATAAGCAATCTTTCGGAGATCAGCCATACGGTCGGCCGATAACATGGACCGCGTATCCACCTTCTGTGTGGGCGGTCCAGAATCCTGATCTCGTCCTCTCGGAGCAGACGGGCCAGCGTACGGGGGCGGAGTACGATCTAATAACAAAAAATCATCATCATATTTATTAAGGACAGGATAAAGAGGCTGTTGAACAGGATACTGGCCAGATACTTGTAGCCGACGTTCTTTCTCCTGTTTCTCTTCTAATTCCTTTGCTGTGCGCTTTTTCGACTCTTGCGCTCTCTCACGTTCACTTTTTCGTTGCTCTTTCTCAATCAGTACCTGCTCACGCTTCTCTCGCTCTCGCACTTCTTTCACCCACATACGTATACACTCAAACATGTCTTGCCTCACTCGCCGCTTACACATACACTGCTCTACATACTCAATTTTCCGCAAATCAAACGATCCATACAAAGGCCATTGTAACTCAGGATCTTTTTTGGTATATTTCCTCCATAACGTGCTGTACATTATAGGGGAAAGACCAAACTTCACATACATATCCCTATTCGGCGTCCCTTTCGGGGGAGCCGGCTGTGATTCTTCAAGTATCAACCGGTCATTTCCAAAACAGCAGCACCACTTACGGAGTGCGCTAAAAACAGGCATGTCAAAAAATAGTGCAAACTATGCAATAATATAATTAAAATGGCACTTAAAACGTTGCGCCGCTCAAATCCAAAGTTCAGGAGAAATATCTCCACATTGCCTGCCTATATGTGTTGCAACGCATATATGTACAAATTCAAACCAAACAATATGACTAGTCACCTCAAACAAACAAACAGATTTAGTCGCGGCAAGCGTATCCTAAAACTGCCTTGCCAATCAAGACTACCAAAGGCTCACGGCAAGTACCGTACAACGATTCTTACCAATCAAGAGCGTCCAGATTCCAACTGCCAAGTACCAAATTCGCCCAAATGGCCTCTACGCGGCACACCGACAGAAGAGGTCTCAGTTGAGGACCGGCGCCACCCAGATGGTCAGATTGGAAGGGAAGGAAGAATACCTCGGGATGCCAGGACTAAAAGGCGCCGCAGGCAGTGATCACGTTCCCGGCAAGGTTCCAATCCTTCGTCACGATCAATCCTTCGAGAATCCGAGTCGCCGATGAGCCCCACGTGACGGGCGCCAATTGATGAGTACAGGTCTCAGCAAGGCCTGCAAATGCAAAGGGTTCGCCCTTCTGTGGACGGAGTCCTCAGACTACACAAAGAAATTGGCACGGAAACTGGAAATACAAAGACATAGTTTAATAAACCTTTAAAGGTGGTACTACAGCCCACACAACACTCTACACTATTGTACAAGGTAGCACAATGAACTCAGACATGCGGTCCCCTTTTATACACAAAAGAAGGGGCTCATAAGTAGGCGGTTACAGCTCAAAACATGATTTACGACCATATATGGACATTTCTTAAACATGATCGATACATGGGTGGAGTTAACGGCTCTTGAGACCCTCCGAAATGCACATTCCAATCTATGCTAATCAGAGACAGATGTGACTCCTACTGAGCATGCGCTAGATGCACAAAGAACTATTTATAGCCTGTTGCTGGGCAAACTCCAGGTGTGACAATCAGTGAGGTAGGACTTGCCTCGTGGCAAGCACATGGCAATGTATGGCATACAAGATGGACGCCAGGAAACAAAATGGAGTCTGGCCGTATTTAAAGTACAAGCGGGAAAACTAGAACAAAGACATGATAGCATGTCTTCAGCGAATGCTTAATACTATCGCTGTTTTATTTACAACACACAGACCTTTGTTTTGTTTTATTTTTGGGTTTTTCTTTTCAGGTATTGCAATAGCTGAAGCCAAGGGGTAAGTATGATTGTACTGTTTTACTTATCTATACCCCTTGTTGTTTGTGATCAGTCTAGAGAAGTGACGATGCCTGGGCTGAATAAGTTTAAAAAATGTTGTTGTTCAGGTTGTACGAGGAATTACCAGTTGGAGGAATCATGCCCGATCCCTCCAGTTGGAACTCCCACTTATGAGCTCTATTCAAAACACGGTATTGGTCCCATTACCTTTAACGAGACATGGGTCCGATATACGGAAAATAGTGGAGTTTTGAGAAGGCCCCAGAATGGTAGCTTTGACCTCGCTATACTGGATAATTTGGAATCAATTCCGATTAGAAGAAAAGCCCGGCCGGCTATTTTTGACTCCTTTCGCCTTTGGCGTAAAGAAGCCAAACAGAAAGAAATCAAACAAGCGAAAAAGGATAAGAAAGCACAAGACATGTCGATTTTACAGGCTGCCCAACAGTTTAAAGACAACAAAGTAGATGGTGCGAAGGAGGTATTAGAGAGACAACATTGTATGGCGATAGATAGATGCTATCCGATGTTGCCTACTTCCTCTTCAGATAAAAATAAGGAATTAGAAGAAGACTCACTAATGTCTTGTTTATTGAATTCACCTCCGCCCTATGTCCCGAATGCTAATGCACCTCCGTTACCCCCTCCCGTTGCCCAACAAGTGGTTGCACAAGTGCCGATTGTCCAACAACCGGCTCAGCCTCTTAGTGCTCCTTTGTCTGCTTCTGCTCCATCCTCACAGTCTGTAATTCAGCCCCCACCTTCTCCCGCTCCTACTCTAGAGTCTGCTACGTTTCAGTCTCCGTTGCCTTCTACATCTGAAATGCCTCCTATCCTCGCGAGGGATTCTCCTACTTCACAGAGAAGGATAGCAGATGCTGTTTCAAGTTTCTTCTCTACTTTTGTTAGGTCTTTAAATCTGTCCCCAGCTTTTTCTAAACGACAATCTCGGTGTCAACTTCCCCTTACGGACCAGAAAGTAGTTTTGGGTTCTCTCGCTCGTAAATGGATTGAGCATGGACTAGAATATAGTAGCGAAGATATCATGAGTTGCTTCTATCATTGGGGAGAGCCCACACAGATATATGTTTTCAATGTTATATGTCAAACCCTTATTAGAGGTTGGGAAGATATGGAGTCAGATACAGTTCCTTCGGAACTACTGAAATTACAAGCTGATTTTGATAAAGGTTTTATTGTAGGACATCGAGTTGAAGAGGCAGTGAATAGTCTCATTGCGTTTCGAACAATGTTTTTGTCCCTGTCCTTTTCCGAGGCTGATCCCGCTAATAAACAAGGTAGTAAGAATTATCCAGTGCTTGAAGTTCCTCCCGTATGGAGAGAAGAGGTGATTGGTCCACCTCAAGTCCCTGCTCATTTCCAGCGTATATGGGTCCACGAACCCTGGAAAAGGTCTGAAGTGTTGGCACTTAAGCAAACTCTTCCAGACCCCCGTAAAAATCCTGCTGGATATTGCAAAGAATTGTCCCAAACAGTTGACGCCTGTATTATGAATTTGGCTGACATTGATATGCTATTTGGAAATGTTGTTCCGCAAGGTATTTGGGCATGGATTCGTAGGGAAAATCATGTGGCTGAATTAGGCGGTGATTGGGCTGCTATCAGAGCTGCGGATGCGAATCAGGTGGGTGGTGCGAAACCCAACGATTTGATTACGGCTCTTCCAGGTAGAATAATTGAATTGATGAAGACAATGATGCCTGCGGTGCGAGTAAATTGGGATAAGCTGGCCGCATGGAAGCAGAAGAAAGATGAAAGCGTCTCGGATTTCTTCACCCGCTTTTAAGAGACGTTTATTGACCACAGTGGTCAGGATTTGAGTGTAGAGGGTGGTCAGCGATTGTTTGTGGACAAGTTCGTATATAATTTGCTTCCCGAGTTATCGAACAAATTAAAGAGTTCCGAAAGTGCATGGGCTGTCTCTTCTCCTGCTAAAATATTGGCTACTGCACAGTATTAAGAGAATAGGGATAAGGAGGAGAAGGAGAAACAAGAAAAGAAAAACAAAGATTTGAAAACAAAGGTTCTTTTACAGCAGGCGTATCCGCTTCGCTCGAATTAGCACCAGCAAAATTCCCAGTTTCAGCAACCTCCACAGTTTCAGAGATAGTTGCAGAAGCCTGAGTATTTTACGCCGCGACCTTCGTTAGGTCCTAATCAATGTGCATATTGTAGGGCAGAAGGACATTTCAAGAATAGTTGCCCGGTTTTATTACAGCGTAATAATGGGATGTCCGCTCCCCGAGGTCATGGTAATTTTCAACAGACAGTTCCGTCCACACAATATTACAATGATGATTATCATGTTGAAGATAGGGCTGACGATTTTCAGATTGAATAGGACAGCCATGGACAAAGTAAGGGAGTTGTGTCAATTCCAGTAGATCAAAATGGGCCATATGTCATTGTCAATACTATGGGTGTTTCAGAACCGTTTCTTTTGGATACTGGTGCGATGAGAAGTTCTATCATTCCTTCTAAACTCCCTGGGGCACCTTTGTCTGGCTTAATGAATACCTCTGTGGGATTTTCTGGCGCTCCAGTCCGTAATCTGGTTTCTTGCCCTTTGCCTGTCTCGATTGGTCCCTATGATTTGGAAGCTCCACTTATCCTGACAACTGGTTGTGGTGAGAATTTGCTGGGTTTGGATCTGTTGATAAGGCTGCATGCAACATTGTATTGTTCCCCTTCTGGTGTGCATCTTACGTTGGGAAAGAGATTGATGTCCCCCATGTATTTGTCCCAAGACCAGTTTCCACCTGAGTTGCTTTATCTCCCAGAAAGTCTTTGGGCCACGGGCCCGAATGACGTGGGTCGTCTTGCGATCCCACCGTATGTTGTCACAGTTAAAGATAATGTTATAATGTCACGCATTCCCCAATATCGTATTTCTAGTGATGGAGAGAGAGCACTATTGGCTATTGTTGATTTTATTCAGAAAGGTGTGGTCGAAGAGACCAGAGGCAATGTCTGTAACAGCCCTGTTCTTCCGATCCTTAAGAGGACCGATCCTTCACAGCCTCCTGTTTATCGATTTGTTATTGACCTGAGGGAAGTCAATAAAATAATTGTACCACAGTTCCCTGTTGTTCCGGATATTACAGCTTTATTGACAATGATTCCTGCTTCAGCAGCTTGGTTTTCGGTGATAGACCTCAAGAACGCTTTCTTTAGTATTCCTATTGCTGAGGAAAGTAGGGATATCTTTGGTTTCTCTCTGGGTGGCCAAAGTTTTCGATTTAAAAGAGCTCCTCAAGGCTGTTGTGAAAGTCCCTCCATCTATAGCAAAGCTCTTAAATGTCAACTTGATACTTTTTCTTTGCCTCCAGGCGCTACGCTTGTTCAGTATGTGGATGATTTGCTGGTGGCTGCTGATACGGACGATGTGTGTAGGAGTGTGACTGTTGCGTTGTTGCATCATTTGGCGACTTTAAATCATAAAGTATCGCCCTCCAAGTTGCAGTATGTCCGACAAGAAGTGACCTATTTAGGTCATCTCTTGTCGAAAGAGGGAAGGCGATTAACTCCAGAACGTATTCATGCTATTTCACAGATGTCTGTACCTACCACACAGAGAGAAGTGCGTGCCTTTTTGGGTATCACTTCCTACTGCAGACAATGGATTCCCAATTTTTCACTTTTGGCGAAACCATTGGTGGCACTAATGTTGAAAGATACGCCCCATCCGCTCCCTTGGACGGATGAATGTCAGAAAAGTTTTGTTGACTTACGTACTGCCCTGTGTTCTGCTCCAGTGTTGGGTACCCCAGATTATAGCAAGTCCTTTACATTGTATGTTCACGAGAGAGAAGGTTGCGCGTTGTCAGTTTTGACACAGCAATTCGGAGATAAGCAGAGGCCATGTGCCTGTTTCTCCGCTACATTAGACCCAGTAGCTAAAGCTTTGCCCAGTTGTCTCAGAGCTACGGCAGCTGCTGCAATTTCTATTAGACAGTCTGCCGGATTAGTGTTGGATAACACACTTATTGTTATGGTTCCACATGCAGTGGATACTTTGTTGAATAGAACTAAGACACAGCATCTTACGAGTGCTCGTTTGTCTGGTTACGAGCTGACACTTCTAGCGAGCCATGTACATATCCAAAGATGTAAATCCAGCTACACTGTTGCCGCTCCCAGATGAGAAACACGATCAGGAAAAGCATGATTATTTTCTCCGAACAGAAGAAGAAACGAAGGGTAGGATTGATTTAAAGCACACTCCGCTCAAGGACCCGGACGGGATCCTATGGGTGGACGGTTCTTGTTTTAAGCTTCCAAATGGAGAAACTACTTCTGCCTATGCTGTCACCACCCTATGCACAATTGTTGAGACGGCACGTATTGGACATAATTCAGCCCAAGCAGCTGAGTTGATAGCCTTGACTAGAGCGTGTGTGCTGTCATAGGGAAAGAGAGTGAATGTGTACACAGATAGTCAGTATGCTTTCGGTGTTGCGCATAGTTTTGAAAAGTTGTGGAGGGAGAGAGGATTCTTTACCTCCCACGGGACAAAGATTCAGCATGGTCAGTTAGTGACTGATCTTCTTGAGTCACTTACCTTATCTGCACAAATAGCAATCATAAAGTGCAGCGCACACAAGAAAGTTACAGATGATGTGGGTCGTGGAAATGCGTTTGCAGACAAGGTAGCGAAAACTACAGTTAGAAACACCACTAGTCGTATGTATGTGGCAGGTCCTGCAAACTGGGTGAGGGAAATTGGAATGTGTGAAGACATGATTAAGAGTGTGAAAACGATTCATGGAGAGGCTACTGAGAACTAATTGAGTACGTGGAAAGAAAGTACTGGAATGTTAGGTTCGATGGGTTGTTGGACAGAGTTGTCGGAACATCAGCGATGGTTGTTACCGGACGCTTATGTGTTGCCGGTCGTGACTATGGCTCATGGTCAAGCTCACATTAGTGCAAAAGGCATATGTAAGCTCTTGGCTCCGGTATGGCAGAATGAAGAAATCCCGAAATGTGCAGAAAATGTGGTTAAGCATTGTATTGTTTGTCTAATGCATAACCCAGGAAAAGGTACCCCAACTCCGGCAGGTCATTTTGCTCCCCCATCATACCCTTTTGAAGTGCTGCAGATTGATTACATTCACCTGGATCGCTGCAACAACCTCAAGTATGTTCTGGTGGTGGTATGTGCCTTTTCCCGTTGGATAGAGGCCTACCCCTTGAAAGATAACACTGCTCTATCAACTGCTAAAGTATTGATTAAGGAATTCTTTCCTAGATTTGGTTTGCCGCGCATTGTCTGGAGTGACAATGGAAGTGAATTTGTGGGCCAGATTATGCAGAAAGTATGTTCTGGTCTTGGTATAAGACAGAAATTCCATGCGGCAAACCTTCCACAGTCAGCGGGTTTGGTTGAGTATTACAATGGCGCACTCAAGCTTAAGCTGGCCAAGATTCAAGCCAGTACAGGTATTGCTTGGCCTGATGCGTTGCCCCTAGCTCTTTTGTCAACCAGAACTACTGTGCACTCTCGTATGGGACTTAGCCCATGTGAAGTGGTATTTGGACGCCCAGCTAATGTTTGGGGCGTCCCCGCCCCAAAAGATACTCAGACATACCATATCCTCTGTTAATTGATTATTTGCATGATTTGACTACTAAATTAAGTGTTATTCGCCAACAGGTGCAAAGTGCTTTGCCGGAGGCCTCTACAGACCCAGGTCACACCATATTGCCCGGTGACTGGGTCCGTATAAAGAACTTTCAACGGACTAAAATTTGGAGCCTCGCTGGTCTACGCCTACGCAGGTTTTGCTCGTTACCCGCATGGCGGTGAAAGTGGTCGGCAAGCGTAACTGGGTGCATGGAGTTCACTGTAAAAAGGTGCCACTACCATTACCCTTCGACCAGTGGATTCGCAGTGGTGTAAGGGAATCGGATACTGCAGCGGTTCCTTGTTTTGTTCCTTTCAGCGATGCTCAAATTTATGGGACTCAGTCTGAAAAAGCAGATGATGATATTCTTCAAGCCGCTGTGCCTGTGCATGGTCGAATAGACACTACCAATCCAGAAACATTGTTCAAGGATCAGACCATGCCGAGCAAAACACGTTACAACTTAAGACCAAGAGCCAACAAAGAGAACTGAATATTTTTCTTGAACACTTCTTTTTATTATTTAAAGACATTCCTTTTTGGGTCCTTTTTGCTTCTTTTTTGGTGTGATATTAGTATAGGTGGCCATCTGTCTCCGTCGCAGGGTCACGGTAGGAGACTCAGACTTTAACCTGATTTTGTTCTTTTAGTAAGTGGCTAGTGCCTCAGGATATACAGAAGTGACAAGCTGAGTGATTAAGGAAGAGTGCCTTGAGCGACATTTTTTTTAGATAAAGATGGATGGTACAGCAATCGTAGGTAGGGAAAATAGGAAGCAGGAAATGAGATCAAAATATTGTACATTATTGCATAGTCGATTTGGCGTAACTTTGTGTGTTCTTATGTTTTTGTGTATTTTATTAGCTTGCACAGGTTGGATCATACATGTTTTGCAATCAAGAAATGTTGCTAATTCTACAATTTCTTTGCCTTCTCGTCTTTCTGTCTTTTCACGCAAAATGCATACTCTACCTCCTCATGAACAGATAAGGAGCGCCGAGTATATGAATAATACGTTTATTCAGTTGTTGCACCAACATCAGTTGGCCATTAAAATGACTGATTCTTGGGTGTGCGGACTCATGCCACACAATACACAAAAGGGAATGCCATATTTGGTTCTTCCTTTCTCATACGAAGGTTCAGCTTGGGCCTATTTGACAATATTTTCAGCCGCATACCACAACAGACTTAGAAGCCCTGTGAGAACTTCTGGGAATCGACTAGATTTTAGTCACAGCTCTTTTATTAAAGGTATGGTGGTAATGGCCAAGATTATAGAGAAGAGTAAGATTCCATTAGATGAGAAGAGAGCTTATGATGGATGGAATGTTACCCACAATGGGCCCGATGTAGGTAATTAGTATCTACCGATTGGTAAATACCGAATTTTACCGATTCGGTATTTACAAATCGGTAAATGCTATGTAGGTATATTTACCGAATAAATTAACAATTTGGCAATATTCGGTAATTACTGAATCGGTATTTACCGATTCGGTAATTGCCATTGATTCCTATGGGCCTTGAGGCCCATAGGAACCAATGGCAATTACCGAATCGGTAAATACCGATTTGGTAAAATTACCGAATTGACAAGGGGGACAGGGTGTCACTTTGACACCCTGTTGCAGCCCTTAGAGCATGTATGTGTGCCACATGGCACAGGTGTACATGCACAGATGTGCATGTACACATGAATTCGTTATTTACCATCAAATAGTAATTGATGGTAAATAACGAATTCTAAAGGGCCTGTGGCACTGTTTTCAGTGCCATCTACATGTAGATTTACGGATTCGGTAAATTTACCGATTCGGTATTTTACCGAATCGGTAAATTTACCGAATTGGTACATTTCCGGCCCCCTACATGTCACAAACCAAATACCGGTCGGTAACAGCCGAAATCGGCCATTACCGACCGGTATATGGTGAGCTACATCTGGCCCTATGTCCCTATTCTTGGTGACAAAACTAGAAAGGGTGAGTCTTCTCCAGTGTAGACTGTGCCCCATCAAGGTAATTTGTGTCTCCAAGTCAACAGCAAGAAAGCTGACGTCAATCAGAAATGTTCGTACAAATATATTTTCTCGTCCCTTGATTTCCCTCCGTTAATTCCGTCTCAAGGAACATATTTTGTCTGTAACGACCGAGCTTATACTTGGCTACCTTCCAACTTTTTTGGAACCTGTTACATAGCTTTCCTCCTTCCCCCTACATATACGGCTCCGTCAGACCATCACAGAGTTAGACATAGCAGAGGTGTATTTGATGCCAAAGACACGGCAGAACAAGAGGGAGGAGATTTCCTTAAAGGATTACTTTCCTTTTGGGGCCCGATGGTCAACAAAGAAACATCAGGAAACTGGTTCGAGTGGTTGAGACCACTATTAATGTTACTGCAGGTGCGATAGGTAACATTACAGCAGAGCTTCAGGCTGACCGTCTTATGACGTTACAAAATCGAATTGCGTTAGATGTGATCTTAGCAGACCGAGGAGGTGTCTGTAGATTGATCGAATCTAGTTGCTGCATTTATATTCCAGATGACGCCCCAGCAGTATACCAAGCCATTTCCAAATTGCACACGGTCTCCGAGTCAATTCATCAGGACGAAGGAGATTGGTCTTTTATGGGATGGTTTTGGGGAATATTGTCAACTTGGGGATGGAAGATCTTAACGTTCCTTGGAGCGATTTTGGCCATCATATTCTCCTGTTGCCTATGTGTCCAATGTGGTCCCGCAGTCTGTGGCCCGTTGGCTACTTTATGTGTTACACAATCCGCTACTCAGAAGACAGAGAATATTAGAATGATGGTGCAGCAACAGCTTGAGGATCTTATGAACATCAGTGTTGATTCTGACTCAGATTAACATGAGTTGGTTTGTTTTTGCCTGAGTAATGGCAAAAGGAGGGTCTGAGGTTCTGTAAATTACGAATTCGTTCGTGATCAGCCTCCATTTTGTGATCGCCGCCATTTTATGTTGCCCTCACTCAGGCAGCTCGGCGAACGCGATGTTTTTGTCATTTCTGCCTTTCCGTGTCAGGTGGCTTCTTTGCTTATGTTTACTAACGAGTGTCAGGGTCTGGCCGAACTAATTCCTGTCTGAGCTGATTAATCCCCGTCCGGACTACATGTTGGTTCACACCATTGTTTCCTTTTAGTTATCTTATTTGCTGTCCTTCGCTACACGTCTCATGCATTCTCCTGTTTCACGACTGTCCTTCTACAACCTGCAGCTGTGTTTTCTCTACTTGTAAATCAAATTGTGTGGATTCATTTGTGATTTACTTAAGGGGTCGAGTGACAAACAGAACCGGGAACTTGAGTTGCTTTGGTCTTAAAACATTTTCTATAACGTTTGCCTATAGCTCATGCTCTTGTGTGATTGCATTTTGTATTGTATTGTATCGTATATAAACCTGTGCGCCACAGAGTTAAGTGGCAGTCTCTTTTTAACCTTGTTGTATTGACGACTTCTAAGACCACTGTACTAGCTGCAGTAAATAAATACCATCTTCTACGCCAGACGAAGAGTCTGTGTCTCTGTTTTGACAAGGCAGGTGAATCCCGGGGATTTCAGGCGTACCCTGAGCCGCAGGGCCTTAAGGCTGCGGTTCTCCACAATAATGATTGTTTATGTGCAGGAAGGTGTCAATTTCTGGTCATAAATAGTCAGTAAATAATGGTGATTTGCTACTTCTATGTGTGCTGCATGCAGCACACATAGAAGTAGAAATCCCCATTGTTGATTATGTGCAGGAAGGGACACCTTCCTGCACATAAACAATCACTCACTGCAACACAGGCACCCTTACATTATGGCCCAAGGGTGTCTGTGTTGACACTAGGCAGCTATTATTAGTGGTAGGGAAAACACAGGTGCACCATATTGTTGTAAATACAACACATCCATGCGCTCTGGAAATGGCAGAGCTTAGCGAAGCTCCGCCCTCCATCATTTCCTTATAACTATGCCCAATGGTTTTGTGGCCCAGAGCATCAAGAACCGAACAATATATATAAATATATACACCTCATGGCCCAAGTAGAGAATCTTAATTCAGCTGATCCTTGTCATATTTCTGAAGATTATTGCATAAGGAAGGTGTGTAAATGCCCATAATTAACCTTTTATTGTTGCAATCAAATCTTAATTAGCTGCAAACATATCTCCATCCATGCACACCCTTTAAATGCAACACTGGAAAGAAGAGTTTGAGTACTAGGAAATGAGGCAGGCATTGGGAGAGAAATAGGGAAGGTTGCCTGAAAGAACAAAGACAGGTATAGGAAGAAGGACAGAAGGAAGGTAGAATTAACAATAGGAATGAATGAGGGAAGGAAGGGAATAGAGGCAAAGTTCTAACCAGTAGGAAGCACCACCCTTGTGATTGTTTACACAGCAAGGCAGAATAAACACTGATAAACAATTATTTCCACCAGCTGGGCCTGTGGAGGCAGAATAAAGATAGTGAAGCCAGGCCCAATCACTGTCCTTTATACACTGGAGCACTGGCCACTGAAAAGCATAGGGACCTTGCCTGTAGCTGCAGCTGTGGGCACTCTCGCTAATGCGTTGCTCCAGTTACGTGACCATAAGACCCGAAAAACCCACCAAAGATAGAGGTGACATGCTTCTGGTGGTGGGCAGATCAGAGGGTGCCTCTAAGGAGGAGGAGAATCAGCTGCTACTCTAAAGGTTCTTGCTAAATTCCCCTGGCGTTCATGCAAAATGAAAAGGCATGCTGCAGCAAGAAAGCTTCGCAAACATGATAGACCTGCAACACGAGGCTCTTGAACCCAGAAGGCAAACATACAGACTTCTTCCTGCCTTCCATCTCCATCCTTAAATGATTTGAGGTTTCACATGGAAAGTTGTTATCCTATGTGAGACGTTCAGTGTGTATTTATGTTCCTGCTTCATCATGAACATTTAATGACTCATTTATGAGGCCCTACCGGCACTATTGCACGGCCAGAACGTCACTTTTTTGATATTCTGTTGGTGCAATGTGCCGCTAGAATATTTATATGGTCATGTAAAGCCACGTTAATATGTGACACCTTCACACAGAAAACTGCATGAAAGGGGCATTCCACTGGTGTTACTGGGGGTGTTCCCAGCATTATCCATGGCTTTTTGACACTACCCCAGATTTAAGAGAAATTGTAAGTCTGAGGCAGCACCAAGAACATATGTAGGGAGGCACAATGAGGACAAACATCTTCATTTCTCCTCATTTTTCCCCTTTCAATATGTGGTGCATTCTGCAGCACACATAGAAAGAGGAAAACGCATCTTGTGATTATTTGTGTGGAGGAAGGGAAGCCTTCCTGCACAAAAATAATTATTCTCGCAACACAGACACGATTGTACCATGGTGCAAAGGTTCCTGCTTTGGCACACGGCAGCCCATCGTGCACCAGCGCAGGGGAAAAAGACAGTAATGCGCCATATCTAATACATACGTGCATTCCTACCCTTTTCTTTTGCCTTAGGGCAGTGCAGAAGCAAGGTCTATTTGGAACAATTCTGGGCGAGAAAGGTCTAAAAAGTAGTTGCATTCATGAAGTCGAGTAGCACCTATTTCCAAAATGTTCTTTATTTGTTGGGGACTGGACCATCATCCTGGCAATCTCTTGCCTCAAAAATTAGGTTTAAGTCAGGTGCTTTAGAAGGAGATTGATTAACGTTTATGGCAAATGAACACTTTTTGGGCGGGCGATATAGACATGAAAAGCGGGTGACTCCATTAGGGAGGCATCTGATTGTCAGGCTGATGAACAGAGGTAAAAAGTGGGTGACACCTGCCATTTGCGGTTGAGCTCAAAGTCCTTTGTCAATGTGTTGGGATATGTGAAATGCAGGGGTGGAATGCTGGTGTGCGTGGGAGTTCCCTGCATGAAACTCTGGAGCGGGGAGGACAGCAGTTGCTGCTGGTTGCAGTTGTAGGATGGATGGGAATAAAGGAGCACTTACCAGTACCCCTTGTCTGCCTCCTTTCACTGGCGATGAGCTGGTCCGTCCTTTCTGCGTCCCTAAACTGGCCCGCCTTTTGTGTCCTGTGGTGACCGGCGTGTCGTTGCTACCGTTGGTTTCTGTGGCCGCAGGATTGCCTCAAGTGCTGCCGTGGGTTCGCTCAGCACAGAGTGAAGCCTTCGTGGGACTGGCGCTGCTCCGGGTAAGGTACTTGCTGATTGTGCCGGCTGTGCTCTAGGTGGGCGCTAATTGAGCTGTGGGCCAGACCTGTTGATCGGATGACACGCGCCGCCATTTCCTTCTCAAGTAGGTGCACTCGCCTCCCCATCTGTTTTGCGCCCGAATTTCTCCTGAAACAGTGTGCAACAAGCCGACTATTTTGCATTGGGGCCAAATTCATCTATTCTGTTTGTGATACTCAACACACGCAAAGTGTGAAACACGGCCACCATTTTTGATTGGGGCCAAAATATACTTCATGACTAACAAACAAACAGTGTTTGTGTTCTCTATATTTTCATGCACAGTTAAGTTACAACATGGAGTTTACCCTGCGACAGGTACAACATTTTTTAACCAGCCTGCACCTTTCTTGTGTGACTTCGGTGACAAGCACACCTGTACCTGCACTGTGTATAATGTTGAGGATTTTACTTTCACTGGATTGCATGAACACATAGTTTGATTAACCTTGGCATATCATTGATACCAGAACTTCATATTTTACCAAATACATTATTATGTGGCAGCAACTCACCCACGCAGATCTATAAAATGGATCGCATTTCTGCACCTCTAACTTTCCTGCAAATAGCTGGCCCTCCCCCAATGAGTTGGCAATTGTGGAAAGACTCTTTTGAGTCTCATTTAGAAGCCATTGACGGTGATACCTTCACTTTTAAAAAAAGAAGGCACTTTTAGTTTAAAATTTGGGTGCTTAAGGGAGGAATATTCTGAAAACCCTACCATTAGAAATTGTTAGCACTCATGTCAGTGGCAGTAATGATGGCGATTCTATGTTAATTGATGATTACCCATCTATCATCAAAACACTTGATAAGAGATTCAAACCCAGGAAAAATGTTGTATTGGAACGCCACAAAATTTTGCTGTGAGCACAGATTCCCGGGGTATCAATTGATTTTGTTGCCTCCCTAGGAATTTTGGCACCCACTTGTTATTGAAGGGGGGTTCAAAGATGAGATAATTTGTGATAAATTAATTGAAAGAACCTCAAATCAGAAAGTACAAGAAAAACTAGTCTCCACTAAAGATCCCGATCTCGAAACTGCCCTTAGACTTGCCAGGGGCATTGAACATTCACAATTGTGCATGCGAGAGATGAATGATTCAACCAAGTTTGACGAGGCTAAACTATTGTGGTCCAAAAATATTTCTAAACCTTCCAAAGGGAGCCCAAGTCAATATTCTGAAACGATGTCCACTAAATTATGCAATCCCGAAACACCATCCAGTAAGGCAAAATTCAACAAATCTGAACTTGTGTGTTTCAGGTGCGGTAGCACATCCAACCTAGGGAATGCCACGTTTTGCTCTAAATCAGTCTTGTTTCAAGTGTGGCAGAAAAGGATTCCTTGCACGGTTATGTAAAGCGACATAAGCTCCGAAATCCTCCATGCTACCTGTAAAAGCCATTGAGAACAGTTTGGAGTGTTCGGACAAAGATAAGAATGTATTACTAATACTATCCTCCTCATCTGTGCAATCTGATGGGGAACTAGGTGTATCTGCTTTGTTGGGATTTTGTGAGAGAAATGCTCCAATTTGTGTGGTCGTGGTGAACAACAAGAGGATCAACTTCTGGGCTGATTCTGGTTCTTCTTTTGCGCTAATAAATCAAAAGGATTTTGGGGAGTTGGAGGACATGCAGTTGTATCAATCTAGTATAAAGATCTTTTCCTACAGGGGTTGCAGGGTGGATGTTTTAGGGAAATTCAAGGGAAGTCTGGACTTTGAAGGGAACTCTGCCACTGGACCTGTCTATGTTGTAAACGCAGGATGAAAATTTTGGAAGCCATACAAAATGCTCCCAGACCTGTTGATAAGAACCAATTGCGTTCCTTTCTTGGGTTGGTAGAGTATTACACCAAATTTGTTGGAACTTTCTCAGATACAATTGTGTGCTTGCATGATTTGTTGAAGAACAACAGGTTTGTGTGGAGCGAAGAGTGTGAAGATAGTTTCATATGTATCAAAAAGGAAATTGTGTTGGCCCGACCACTAAAACCATTTAACATCAACAATGTAACTATTTTGTCTGCGATGCAAGCAGTGTTGGTTCTGGCGCTGTCCTCATGCAGAGAAGGTATGATGGTTCTGAAGAGACCATTGCATTTGCATCACATGCATTTCAATGGGGTGGAAAGCACATATTCCACATTTGAAAGAGAGGTTCTGGCATTGTGGTGGGGCATGCAACATTTCAGGAGTTTCCTTTGGGGGTACATTTTCGTCCTCATAATGGATCATAAGCCACTGGTGGGTCTTTTCACCACTAAGGGAGGCAGTAGAGTTACTCCACGTATTGCTAATTGGCAGTACAGATTGCAGGAGTTTCACTACAAACTTGAATGTGTGGCTGGTGCTAAGAACTTTGTAGCAGAATGTCCATCAAGGTTACCCCAGATTGACGGTAGTGAAGGACAAGAATCTATTGATGATTTGGAGATGGTGTGCTTGGTATCTTCAGTGAATGATGATGCTGTTAAGGGTGCTTTGTCTGAGCAGGAATGGTGAAGTGCAGTTTCTGATGATGTGGAGCTTACTGTGGTGGAAAAATGTATTTCTGTTGGTTGACCCAATTGTAAGGACACACCTACGGAATAAATTCCATATGGCAGTTAGTGAAGAATTGTTTATGGTGGGGAGTGTCTTGCGCAGGTGAAGTTTGTTGGTAGTTCCAGTTGCATGCAAAAGAGAATTTTAGACCTAGCTCACGAAGGTCACCTGGGGATTTGGGCCACGAAAGGGAGAGTGAGGATAGATTTTGGGTGGCCAGGAGTAGAAAGGGCTATTGAACATTATGTTCCTGATTGCTGCATGTGCGTGCTTAATGATAAGACCCTAGTCACTTGCCCTTCTCCTGTGGATCCTGTTATTGTAAAAAAAAAAAAAAAAAACATGGTGTAAACTTGTTTTTTACATTGCTGGACCTTTTGGGGTCACAAGTTGTTCTTTCATTTATGTTTTGGTATTGGTAGACTACGTGTCTAATTGGCCAGAGGTGAAGTTTGTAGAGAGCGTGAGTACTGAGGTTGTAATCAGGTTTTTCAAAGAAGTGTTGTTCAGGGAGGGATTTTCTGAAGAGTTGGTGACTGATAATGGGACACAAATGGTATACAGGAAGATGGAAAAGTTTCTTCCAGAGAATGGCATCAGACATGTTCTTACGTCCCTTTATCACCTGCGCAGTAAGGGTTTGGTGGAGTGTTTAAACCGAGTGATTAAGGATCAGTTGCAATTGGCTCTTGGTAATGGTCTGCATTGGAGGAAAGCGGTCAAGGACATGTTGTGGGCATTGAGGACCAAACCCCACATCAGTTCTCGAGTTTCTCCTTTTACCCTTTTAAGAGGAAGAGTGGATATATCTAAGTTTAACAAAGATCGGATGTCCAGGAATTCTGTAGAGGAGAGGAAGTTGAAAAGTGTGGTGAATGTGAGGGCTGCTGTGCAGAAAATGTATGGCACCAGAGACGAGTGTGGCAGAGCATCCCCTCTGTGTGTTGATGATTGGGTGCGAATTTAAACATCTGGTTTCATTCGCCAGGGGTTTTCTCGTTTTTCTGCACCCTTTCACATGAGGGAGGTGAAGAATTGTGTGGTCATCTTGGAGAATGGAAAGATGGAATAAGAATGTTGTTTCCATGGTGCCCAAAGCTAAGGCTGCGTATGTGAACCATACATTGGGTGTACAGGTGGATTCCGGTGCGACACATTGTGTGAGTTTGTCTTCCAAAGATCATGGGCGCGCAGACCAAAGTCATGTGCACCAGAGCAGGGTGTCTTCCAGGGTTAAGACAGCTCCTGCCAGGTTCAAGGATTATTGCAGATTCTAATTGTTTTGTTTTTTCGTTGTTCCACTTGACGTTCACCTTATGTTATTTCGCTTTTCTTTGGTTGTTCTATTTCTTGTTTTGTGAAAGAGGGGGGTGTGTTGGGATATGTGGAAACACTGGGTTGGAATGCGGGGCGTTTGGGAGTTCCCTATGTGGAACTCAAGAGCAGGGAGGACGACAGTTGCTGCCGGTCGCAGGTGTAGGACGGATGGTAATAAAAGAGCGCTTACCAGTACCCCATGTCTGCCTAATTTCACAGTGGTTCAGTGCACGAGACCACAATGCTTTTTAAACATGGCTGCGCTTCATGAAAACTGGGTTGCGAAATCAAGAGCATGACTGGCACAAATGTTTTATAAGAAACCTAAGATACAAAGAAATATTGCCACAAGTTTGACATGCCTTTTCTGCGACCTATTGGGAGTCAACACCATTTGATGATAAAATGAACTCTTCAGCAAGCGGTCTTAGAGAAGTTCATAATTTCTAATAGTCACAAAGATGATAAAAGTGTATGCTGTCAAAAATTATTTAGATTTTTTAAGCTAATTCTCAAAAGTTTAAAAACTGAATGAAAATGACATGGCAATACTGCTAAGGCACATCTTGAGAATTTCGGTTCTTGGTATATTGCAGTTTTTCTGTTTACTTATTTGTTTAACAGTACCTGGAAGACCACAGAACTGTGTTGAGGAGAGAAATGCCAAACTGACTTCGATATTTCTGTGATATATGACAAAAGCCTTTTATCACTCCAGGCACAGTATTACGGCTTTAATAAATTATATCTTTTAGACAAGGCATCTTTTGGCGTGTTTCTCCGGTCATTTTGCTTCTGACCTGGTTTTTGTAGTGCTCTGGATCTTGTTTTTGCTGGTTTAGTGCTTCTGTGCCCTTTAATACTACTGATCAGTACTAACGTGCAAGTGTGCTTACTGTAAATTGTTTTTATGGATTGGTGTTTCCATGGTTGGCTTACTTGATTTACTCCTAAGTCCTTAGTACAGTGCAATGTGTGTGCCTAGGGCATGTAAAACAAATGATGGTAGTGGGCCTGCAGCACTGATTGTGCCACCCACACCAGCAGCCTTCTAAAGAGTTCTCAGACTTGCCACTGCAGTGTCTACGAGCAGTTTCTACTGCCATCTCGACCTGGCAAGTGCACCCACTAAGTCCATATTATTGTGCCAAGATCACCAAGGTCAACTTTCATTTTTACTGCGTACATGTAAAAAGTAACTTTGAAAACATATGGAGCTGCACTTGTTCTTTCCTCACAAATGCCCAACAGGAGCACAATCTCCACTCTTTCAAGTAAACAAAAGGCGCACATGCTTGGTAAAAATCTTTGCTTAGTGGTCTTTGCGCGGACTTTCAAATAATTCTAAAGTTGCAGCCTTACAATGTACAATAAACTTAATCTACGGCGTGAACTAGACGACAAACTGTAATAAGTAAGCTGTTCTGTTCCTTTAAGTAAATTATTCTTTATTAGAATTCTATCTATATCATGGGGCTTAGAGTTCGTTTTGTAGAAGTTACTACTGGCTCCTTTCCTGATTGAGTCGCTTTACTTGTGAGCTCTTTATTTTAACTTATATTCTTTATAATTACAATAAATACTATCTTCTTTCATCATCGTGAATCGCCTCCTGAGATTCTGTTGTATCCCACACTACAAATTGGTACCAGAAGTGGGGTACACGGATTATCGTTGGAGCACACGGATTATCATTGAGATTCATTCTATAATGAAGAAATGATCCACGATTTGAAGAATGCCAGAAGAGGTCACCACGTTATGCCAAGGACTTTACAAGGACAGTTATATCCTTTTAAGAGGTTAGTCCTGGATTTCTGTTTTTTGTCGATTCACTCCACATCGTGGAAATTTTAACCACATGTGAATTGAGAACTCTTAAGGATCTGTCGCTGTGAACTTTTTGTTACTGGGCGAAATCTTAGTGAGAAGTAGTGAGTTTTGCTGCATACGTGACGATCGTGCATGTTGGGATTTGACTACCTCGCATCTTTGACAGTTGCAAATTTCACAGTGCATACCTCGTGCTGTCTTCAACATTTGAACGTACACATCTTATCTGAAGTTCCCGATTTTGTGTACGCAGCTGTACGACGAGTGGCGTGTGTTCCAGTTCGGAAGTCATCACTGCTGTATGATGTTTTGGCCCTGTGCATCCTGGAAGCGTATGAGATATGACGCACGCTACACACGGCGGCGGCCATATTTGTTGAGGAAGAAGTTATCGGTGAGCGGCAAGTTATTCGGTCAGGATTTGACAGTGCGACATCGATGATCGGCGATTCCCACACCTATATTTTCAAACCTACATTTAATTTTATGGTGTGATTCTGTGATCGGTGATTCGCACACCATTCTCTTCTCTGCCAATCGGTGATTTGCACATCTATGTTGTTCGAGTTTATGAAGTTGGAACCTTTTGCTTCAGTGTAACACGGTGATTCACACACCTTTTATCTTCCATTACAGTGAGTTTCATTTTTTATAATTCATTTCAAAAGAAGTAAAATCTAGAAGATTTCACTCATCATTTTAAGACAAGATTTTTGTTTTTGCGGTCATATTTTCAGTTCATTAATCCATGGCTTCAATTCAAGGACTTATCCAGCCAGTACCTTTTTTATTAAAACCAGGTAAACCTGAACTCAAATGGCCAGAGTGGCTTAGAGACTTTGAGAACTATTTAACTGCCATTGACGCAAATGAGTACTCTCCCACAAGAAAATTAGCATTATTAGTAAAGCACTTGGGAACAGCAGGTCGCAGAGTTTTTTAAAATTTACCCAGACAACCTGCACCCATTGGTGAAGATGTAGAATCGAATGTCTATATAGAAGCAAAATTATGCATGGGTAAACAGTACTCAGATACTACAAATGTTATGTTGGAGAGGTTTAATTTTGCAATGTGTTAGCAGTCTAGTGAAGAATCTGTAGAAGATTATATAGCTACACTAAAGGGTCGATTCCGATTCGGGAAAAAGCGCTCCGATTAGCTATACGAAGCGTTTTTCTCATACGAATCGTACATCAACAACGTCCCCGTACGAACGAGCAAGTACGATCCGAACCCAATGCACCACTCTGTTCGACTCGTACCAAACACCGTACAACTCCAAAGTACATACGGATTGTCTCCGGGTGACGCTGTACGCTACGTCCGTACGTACGTACGTAAATAGGCAGCGATTTCCGAACCAGGAAGTACGATTCGTGTTGACGACACTCCATACGGCCCTTTTGCTACGAGAGCTGTAAACAGCAGTAAAACCAGAATCCGGCCCGAACTGCACCCCGGTACGCAACATACAAGACATGAACCCCCTTGAGCGTGTCATCCCAGCCCTGTATGCCTACGACCTATAGAAACCGACGACGGCACAGACAGTGAGTACAACGTACCACAACATCGGAAGTATACCTGTACGGTCCGCCACACACTAGCGCATATCATCATTGCTACAGTGATACGTGCCGCACATACGCCACTAACGTCAGGGTACGGTGCACCACACGCTAGCGCATTTCACCATTGCAGTAGTGATACCTGCCGCACATACGCCATCAACGTGTGGGGGGGCATGGTGCGCCACACGCTAGCACATATCACTATTACAATAGTGATACGTGCCGCACACGTCTAAAAAGTCGGGGTACGGTGTGCCACTGGCTAGCGGGTATCACTATTGCAATAGTGATACATGCCGCACACACGTCTGAAATGTCGGGTACGGTACGTCACATCTGAGTGGTGGGCGGCAAAGACCCCCAGCAGAGCCCAGCAGTGCCCAGACATGAAAGGGGTGGGTGGATATGACTCCCAGCAGTGCCCAGACATAGGAGATGGGTGTGTACAGGACTCCCAGCAGTGGCCAGATATAGGAGAGGGGTGTGCACAGGACCCCCAGTAGTGCCCAGACAAGACAGGGGTGGGTGGATAGGACTCCCAGCAGTGCCCAGACATAGGAGAGGTGTGTGTACAGGACTCCCAGCAGTGCCCAGACATAGGAGAGGTGTGTACAGGACTCCCAGCAGTGCCCACGCATAGGAGAGGGGTGTGTACAGGACTCCAGTGGCCAGACATAGGATAGGGGTGTGCACAGGACTCCCAGCAGTGCCTAGACATAGGAGGGGGGTGTGCACAGGACCCCCAGTAGTGCCAAAACATGACAGGGGTGGGTGGATATGACTCCCAGCAGTGCCCAGACATAGGAGAGGGGTGTGTACAGGACTCCCAGAAGTGGCCAGACATAGGAGAGGGGTGTGCACAGGACTCCCAGCAGTGCCCAGACATAGGAGAGGGGTGTGCACAGGACCCCCAGCAGTGCCCAGACATAGGAGAGGGGTGTGCACAGGACCCCCAGCAGTGCCCAGACATGACAGGTGTGGGTGGATATGACTCCCAGCAGTGCCCAGACATAGGAGAGGGGTGTGTACAGGACTCCCAGCAGTAGCCAGACATAGGAGGGGGGTGTGCACAGGACCCCCAGCAGTGCCCAGACATGACAGGAGTGGGTGGATATGACTCCCAGCAGTGCCCAGACATGACAGGGGTGGGTGGATATGATTCCCAGCAGTGCCCAGACATAGGAGAGGGGTGTGTACAGGACTCCCAGCAGTGGCCAGACATAGGAGAGGGGTGTGCACAGGATCCCCAGCAGTACCCAGACATGACAAAGTGGGTGGATATGACTCCCAGCAGTGCCAAGACATAGGAGGGGGTGTGCACAGGACCCCCAGCAGTGCCCAGACATGACAGGGGTGGGTGGATATGATTCCCAGCAGTGCCCACACATAGGAGAGGGGTGTGTACAGGACTCCCAGCAGTGGCCGGACATAGGAGAGGGGTGTGCACAGGACTCCCAGCAGTGCCCAGACATAGGAGAGAGGTGTGTACAGGACTCCCAGCAGTGCCCAGACATAGTAGAGGGGTGTGGACAGGACTACCAGCAGTGCCCAGATATAGGAGAGGGGTGTGTACAGGACTCCCTGCAGTGGCCAGACATAGGAGAGGGGTGTGCAGAGGACTCCCAGCAGTGCCCAGATATAGGAGAGGGGTGTGTACAGGACTCAGAGCAGTGCCCAGACATAGGGGAGGGGAGTGCACAGGACCCCCAGCAGTGCCCAGACATGACGGGGTTGGGTGGACATGACTCCCAGCAGTGCCCAGACATAGGAGAGGTGTGTGTACAGGACTCCCATCAGTGCCCAGACATAGGAGAGGGGTGTGTACAAGACTCCCAGCAGTGCCCAGACATAGGAGAGGGGTGTGTACAGGGCTCCCAGCAGTGCCAAGACATAGGAGGTGTGTGTGTACAGGACTCCCAGCAGTGCCCAGACATAGGAGAGGGGTGTGTACAAGACTCCCAGCAGTGCCCAGACATAGGAGAGGGGTGTGTACAGAACTCCCAGCAGTGCCCAGACATAGGAGAGGGGTGTGTACAGGACTCCCAGCAGTGCCCAGACATAGGAGAGGGGTGTGCACAGGACTCCCAGCAGTGGCCAGACACAGGAGAGGGGTGTGCACAGGACTCCCAGCAGTGCCCAGACATAGGAGGTGTGGGTGTACAGGACTCCCAGCAGTGCCCAGACATAGGAGGGGTGTGTGTACAGGACTCCCAGCAGTGCCCAGACATAGGAGAGGGGTGTGTACAGGACTCCCGGCAGTGACCAGACATAGGAGAGGGGTGTGCACAGGACCCCCAGCAGTGCCCAGACATGACAGGGGTGGGTGGATAGGACTCCCAGCAGTGCCCAGACAGAGGAGAGGGGTGTGTACAGGACTCCCAGTGGTAGCCAGACATAGGAGAGGGGTGTGTACAGGACTCCCAGCAGTGGCCAGACATGACAGGGGTGGGTGGATATGACTCCCAGCAGTGCCCAGACATAGGAGAGGGGTGTGTACAGGTCTCCCAGCAGTGCCCAGACATAGGAGAGGGGTGTGTACAGGACTCCCAGCAGTGCCCAGACATAGGAGAGGGGTGTGTACAGGACTCCCAGCAGTGCCCAGACATAGAAGAGGGGTGTGTACAGGACTCCCAGCAGTGCCCAGACATAGAAGAGGGGTGTGCACAGGACTCCCAGCAGTGGCCAGACATAGGAGAAGGATGTGCACAGTACTCCCAGCAGTGCCCAGACATAGGAGAGGGGTGTGTACAGGACTCCCATCAGTGCCCAGACATAGGAGAGGGGTGTGTACAGGACCCCCAGCAGTGCCCAGACATGACAGGGGTGAGTGGAAATGACTCCCAGCAGTGCCCAGACATAGGATAGGGGTGTGCACAGGACTCCCAGCAGTGCCCAGACATAGGAGAGGGGTGTGTACAGGACTCCCAGCAGTGGCCAGACATAGGAGAGGGGTGTGCACAGGACCCCCAGCAGTGCCCAGTCATAGGGGTGTGCATGTCCAACAGTTAACCTTAAGTACATGCCTGTATGTGTACATCCCTAACTGGGAACACTCATAATAGTTGCATAGCAACACATCACACACAGCAGTGACCTACTCCACGGAGAATGGTATCATGTCACACACTGTGTGACACACCACATGTGGGTGTATTGTTAGATACAGGGGTGCATGCTCGCGCTGCGACTACACATAAGGTCCACCACTATCACAATAGCTTCTCTCTATCCCCCCCAACGACCCTCAAGAGAAATTTCTGTAGCATGCGATGGCTGAGGTACTGCATTCTCCTGACTCCCTGGGGGTGGTGGGAGGGGACCTGAACACTGTTATGGACGCCAGTGTAGATCGCTCCTGCCCGAGAACTGGAGGGGTGGGAGCTATATCTGGGAACGGGAGGGCATGGCTTGATGACTGTGGGATTTGAGATGATTGGCGCTGCCTACACCCTACCAATAGGGACTACACCTTCTACTCTGCTGCTCACAAGACATACGCTCATTTGGATCACTTCCTCGTTACCCGGGCAGGATGGGCCTCCATCCAGGCCTCCTCTATAGAGGCGCGCTCCCTTTCAGACCATGCGCAAATCACTTTGACGTTGCAACTCCCACCAGCAGACCCGCACTCATCTCGTTGGCACCTGAGAGACGCACTTCTGCAGTCCCCGCTTGTGGTGGAAGATATTCGGCATACGCTGACTGTTGGACTTGGCCATTCTGGCAGGTTCACCCCAGAACTTTTTGCTTTTTATATGTGCATTGGTGGTAGTGATTTTTGGTTTCTGCGCACTTTCACTTTGTCCAGTGGAAAGTGCGTGCGCACTCCGAGTGCGTGGAGTAAGGTTGGCTGCCCTCCCATAGGAATGCATGGGGAATATCTGTGTCCCTGGTACTTCCTGATGCGTGAGGTGTGCAGGCTCGAGTTTGGTATGTGCGGACTCGTGTGATTGAATGCTGCGCAATGATGTGTGCGGCGTAAATGTGTCTAGTGTGGACATGCCACTTCTAGACATGGGTGTGCGTGTGCAGGGAGTGTGCTGGCATGTGATTGGCTGGAGCTGGCTGGTGAGCCTGGCTCCAGGAGTCTGGATGGGTCTGCCCCGGTGGTGAATGGAGAGATTAGCATGCTGATGTGAGGGAGTGGTACACCTGGGAACTGAATAGGGCTGGGCTTTCCCCACACAATGCTGGCTCCGCCCCCTGTGGTACTTCTAATGTCCCTAGCCCTGCCAGTGAATAGAGTGAGGGGCTGAGCACATCAAGAGTGCTCACAAACCAGCTGCAACTGTTTTTCCCCTCACCCTGAAGCCAGACAAAGGATTTCGTAGTATAAAAAGGGGCTTTGTTCTCTCTCCTTGAATCCTTTCCAGAGGGGGGCTGCTGCTGGGCGCCAGGAGGACCGCCACTGGGGATTGCCTCCCTGCCTAGGAGGACCCTGTGAGCTGACTCTGGGCCCAGCCTTGCCCCCCCATCCTCCTGAAGGACCTTGTTGCTGGACTTTTTGTTCCTCTAGCGCCTGGGGGCGCTTGATTGCTCTCTAAGCGCTTTTTCTTTGCTAGCGCTTGGAAGCGCTGTAATTTCCCCCCTATCGCCTTAGGAGCGCTCTCTGTTTCAAGCCGGTGCCCACCCAGCATTTTTCCCGCAAGATTGCAAGTTTAGAATCCCTGGCGAGTGCCCACCCCACCAGGGTCCTGGTGCCGTTTTTGTGCCCCCGAGCGAGCGCCCACCTTGCTTTATATCTAAAGTACAGAGGGAGCCTACCCCTCGTTTGGCCCAGTTTATTCGTCAACTCGAGGGAGCCTACCCCTCGGTTGATTATCTCCCAGCCTACAAGTGCCTGAAAGGGGCCGCCGCACTGCCCGCGGTGACCCGGAAGTACTGCCTCCAGAAACTGGAAGTCGACGGCAGCCCACCCCGCGCTCCGGTGTCCAGAGGAAGAGTGCTTGTGGAAGAGAGGCAGCCGGGACTGAGCAGGTGAGGTCCGAGGGGGTCCTGTGCCCGGTAGAACCCCGCCTACTGCCCAGTTCCGCCTGATGCCACCAGAGAAGGAACAAGGAAGCAAAGCCCCGCAGCAGAAGCCGCCTGACAAAGGAGAGAGAGCGCGGAGACGTTCACTAGAGAGCCCGGTGAGTGGGGCTCGGTCTCCAGAGGTTGGGGGGTGTGTTGGGACCCGAGGCCGGTGGAGCGGTCCCGGTTGGCAGAGGGCCGCTCCCCCTTTTAACTTTAATTCAACTGGCAGAGTGGGCTAAAGAATGGTGATGGATTAAACCCAGATCTTTTGTCTGGGTGTGAGTGTTTGATTGATTTAGATGCTCCGTCCATCACCACCCCCTTTTGTACCGCTTTTGGCCGCCATAAGTGTGGCAGGGTATGCTCAGACGTGAGTCCCTTGCTCACTTTGCCACTGGATTCAAGCAAGCCGGGCTGAAGACGGCTGGAATGCCAGAAACCGGTCCTCGGAAGCCTGTTTCCGGTCCAGGGAAGACATGGCTTGCCAGTTCGGGCTGGACTGTTCCCATGAGGCACAGGGTCAGACTGATTTGCATATAGCCATGTCTGAACTGGGGTGGCAGAGTGGGCTAAAGAATGGTGATGGATTAAACCCAGATCTTTTGACTGGGTGTGAGTGTTTGATTGATTCAGATGCTCCGTCCATCACCACCCCCTTTTGTACCGTTTCTCACACTTAAGACTTGTTCTGCGGGACAGAAGCAATAGGAAGCAGAAATAGGCCACACCTTATCGGACAAAGAGTGGGAGGACATTTTTTATAGGTCACATCACTTCGCACACTCCGTGGGCCACACAGAGACAGCTTTCAAAATTGTGTCATATTGGTATTATACCCCAGCCTGATTAGCTAAATCGAACACACAGAATGACGGACTCCCCTGGCGTGGTTGTGGGAACCCGGGAACCCTTCTCCACTTGTTATGACACTGTCCCAAACTCAAAACACACAAGATGATGGACGGAATGTTGCACAATGGCAAAACATTCAACCCCAGTCACAGATCTGGGTTTAATCCATCGTTATTTTGCACACCAAGCCACCCCAGTTCAGACATGGCCATATGCAAATCAGTCTTGGTCCTGTGCCTAATGGGAACAGTCTAGCCCGAACTGCCAAGCCATGTCTTCCCTGGTCCGGAGTCGGGCATCCTAGGACTTTACAAATGAAGTGACAATTATATTTGCACATACCCAGTTTTACTGATGCAAGGATACAAGTATACAGTGCCCAAACGATGTGTGGAAATGTCATCACCTAGTGTATTGATTTGTTTTAATCGCTTTAAAATATTTGTTTCCACCACACTTCATAATTACCCAAAAGATTGCTTCATTTGTACTTTTCCAACTCTGATATATCCTTAATCATCGGCACAGTTAATTTACAGACATTTAAATTTTGTTGTGTGCCAAAAAAAAAGGATATCGCATCATACATAATTCTTCAAACACTCCCACAGTAGCCAGAAGGATTATCACATAAATCGTCTCACTTTGAAGTCAGAGAAAGAACAGTAAAGACTAAGCTCCCAGGAAGACAGAGCTTGGCATTTGACCTCTTTGAATGCACAGCAAATGTGACAAGATAAGAGCAGAAAGGCCTGTTTACAGAAATCCTGAGCTGGTGGATTTATACAGTAAATTGGATTTAGGCAAGGGAAGGTATAAACTGGAGCTGCACAGCCTAAAACAAATAGAGCCGGCAAATGTAAGTTACAAACCACAAAGCTAACGGTAAGCAATAGGCAGAAGGCATTCCCAGAGTAGCTTTCCGAATGTCCCCAAGATATTGATAGCAAATCAGACAGCTGCGCTGTCTAGCAGGCTTTGGTCTATAATATACATCCATTAGAGCAACATTTACTGTTCCAGATCCCCAGATAATGGTTTGATATACCCTGTAGTAATTTATGCTAATTATGCGACGCGCGCATTACTAAAGCGCGACCTGTAAGTTTTGACCTGCAATCTGTGTTTTCAGGTTTTTTAACGCACTCCCTAGCACTTAATTTTTTTAAATTGTGAATACTCACTGGCAGCGCTATCTCCTCGCCTCAAACACCCCGGTCCACCGCAAGCGCTAGGCTTGATTGTTGTGGAGGGTGTAGGGCAGTGTCTGTTTGTCCAGGGGACCTACGCAATTGGGCCAGAAAGTAGAGGCGGAGCCCCGACGGTCACCTGACCTAGAGCCCGTCCTCTACTTTAATCAGATGTCAGGCAACCCGCGCAGCGGACGCGCGCAGCTGTCTCACCGACATCGTGCCGAAGCCGAGCCAAAGACTAGCCTGTTCGAGCCCGGACGGGACCAGGGGCCAGGACCCCTGCTCCAACAACCCCAAACATACAGGTATTTTCATCTGAACAGCTGTGGGCACTCCGTCCCCCTAGACCAAAAGGTTGCATAATACTAAAGGCTAAACACGCAGGTAGCGTTTCATGTCCTAACTGCAACTTTTCGCTCCTAAACCTCCAACCTTACCCCACCCCCCACTACGAAAAATTGCACTTTGCATAGCCCGCATATTGCTCCGGTCATTGACAACTTTCTGTTTTTCAGTCTAAATTGTCGCTCACTTCCTATACATAAACTTGACATCTTTAACCTCATTTGGGAAGAATAGCCAGATGCTCTCTTTCTGACTGAAACGTGGCTGCACGACAGCGCCGGCCCGGATATAGCCACAGCTCTCCCCGCCAATTATGCCATCATGCGGCGAGATAGAGCACTGAAAACAGGAGGTGGTATTGCCATTATTATTAAAAATCACCTGAAATGTAGTTTCAACCCCTTAAACATCCCGGATTGTGAAGCAGCCGCTTTTAAATTAACTTTGACCCCTAATTTCACGATCCGGCATGCTGATTTATCGTCCTCCAGGAAACCCAACACAATTGGCTACCACCTTTGCCAACTACATTACCCTGCTTCATCTTGGTTCTAAGAACTTATCTCTTATTGGAGACTTCAATCTTCACTTAGAAGATCTTTCCAACAATATTTGCAATAACCTGATAGATGACCTTGCAGCCCTTAACATCAAGCTTCTGAACTCTGGCACACACAAAGCAGGACATCTAATAGATCCTATATTCTCTAGCCTCTCCGAGATGGTATGCTATCCTGCCATTCCTATATGTTGGTCAGATCACTTTCTATCTAAATTTACTCTTGGACTATCCGTCGCAATCACCCCTCCTTTCTCCCCCCAGATAACATCGAGAAGGAACTGGAAAAAACTTGACCTCTCGGTTTTAAATAAAGCTCTCTGTGGTAACTCCCCCCCAGATGGTCTTGAAATGGAAATTGCAGCTAAAACCACACAAACCTGGCTTTCTGAAGCCGTTGATTCATGTTTGCCCACACCTCATAAAAAAACGTAACAATCATCGCCCCCCAGCCTCATGGTATAATGACTTAATCAAAATTGAAAAGACCAAATGTAAAGCACTAGAGAGGCAATGGCGTAAACACTATTCACCTGAGAAAAAAATTATATATACTAAGGCTAGAAATAATCATCATACCTCCTGTATAAAAACGAGAGCCACCTATGTTTCTAAAACTATCACCGAAGCCACCAACCGTTCAAAAACTCTGTTTAATATGGTCAAAGAATTGGCAGGATCCCAAACAGTTGCAACTCCTCGGTCTTTAAACAAGCTACAGTGCGATAATTTCACACAATTTTTCACAGGGAAAATTGAAAATATAATCCTGGAAATTAATAGCTCCAACTCTAACACCACCTTGTCTACGAATCAAGAGGACACTAATTTCCTCTGCCCCTGTGGGCACCTTAGATTGTTGGCCTCCCATTAATATGGATAATTTTAAAACTATCCTTGAAAGCATTAAATCAGGATCACCAAATGATACAGTTCCCATCAATATTCTGAAACAACTTGATAATCATCATTTGAAGGGGATTCTCAATACTCTCAATACCTCACTTCTGCAATCCATTGTACCTGCTCTCTGGAAACATGCAATGGTGACCCCCCCCCTTCTAAAAAAAACAATGGCTGACTCGGACACCCAGTAATGCTGTCTCCGTGGAGTAACCGGCCCGAAAAACCGGATTGAGAAGGATGGAGAGAGTTATTGTTTTCAGTGAAGTGTGTTAAAAATAAGTGAACATGTCTTTCCAGGATTTTTTTTAAAGACTGGTAAGAGGGAAATGGGCCTATAATTGGACAATTATAGGCCAATTTTCCTCTTACCAGTCTTTTCAAAAATCCTGTAAAGACATGTTCACTTATTTTTAACACGCTTCACTGAAAACAATAACTCTCTCCATCCTTCTCAATCCGGATTTCGGGCCGGTTACTCCACAGAGACAGCATTACTGGGTGTCACCGTAAAGATCCGTAAGCTTCTAGATGAAGGTCAAACAGTCGCACTTATTTTATTAGATATTAGTGCGGCTTTTGATACCATCTTGCACAAAAGTCTACTAAATACGCTTAAAAACATTGGCATATGCGCTGCAGCACTGGAATGGATCTGTTCCGTTCTAGAAAATCGTACTTTCCAAATTATGTCAACTTCAGCCTGCTCTAAAATCTATACCTCACCTCATGGAGGACCCCAGGGCTCAATTCTTAGTCCACTGCTTTTTAACCTTTATGTTAGACCTTTAGCGGATATAGCAGATCAAGATGGACTAACATTGTTTACCTATGCAGATGATTCCCAAATCATCTTTTCCCTTTCTGATTCTAACCCGCTAGCTCCTTCCCTTCTCAAACAGGGCCTCACCAACATTTCTAACTAGATGACCAAAAACCAGTTAAAACTAAATGGTGATGAGACGGAGGTTCTTATCTTAGGTAAACAAAAAGACCTTTGGAAGTCTCTTCACTGGCCTACTCAAATGGGCAATCTCCCTGAACCTACCAGCCATGTGCGGAACTTGGGTATCATTGTAGACAACACATTGTCCATGCACCAACAAACTGTCAAGGTAGCTGCACTATGTTTCACCATTTTAAAATGGCTCAAGAAGATTTTATGGATGTTGCCCGCTTCCACCCAAAAGACCGTAGTCAATGCTCTGATTACATCAAGACTTGACTACAGCAACATTCTCTATCTTGCGTCAAACAAAGCCGTGGTACGTAGACTACAGCTAATCCAGAATTCTGCTGCTAGGTTGCTTTGTAGGATTCCAAAGACCTCCAGCATTTCGATACCTACGTGACCTACATTGGCTCAGGGTGGAAAATTGCATCAAATTTAAAGCCCTGAGCTATATGTTTAGGATAAAAGCTGGTACTGCTCCCAAATATCTCCAAGCACTAGTATGTCCTTACGTACCTGCCCGGCATTTACGAACTGAAACCTCGGCAAACTTGTGTGCCCAGGTTTAAACTCTCCAGAATGGGAAAGAGGTCTTTCTTCATCTAGGCCCCTCCATCTGGAATACTCTTCCTACCTCCATCCGTAAAGAAACTAATTACATGAGTTTCCGAAAAAACATCAAAACCTGGCTGTTTGATCAGTAACATCTACTGAAGGTCCTGCTTTACTGCTAATGTTCCGTCTTGGCGCCGGGAAACCCTTTTTGGGTAGCTGAGCGCCTTACAAATTTAACAAATAAATAAATAAATAAATAAATAAATGTCACCAATGAAGCATCACTACACTGGAATATTTCAATCAACATTAATTTGTGAATTTAGACACAGGTATAGTTGTAGTTTACAGCTGTGTCGAAGTCGGTCTATAAACGTCTTTAACCCCTTCCATGCTCATGACGAGCTCAGCTCGTCATGAGGCACAGTGGAGCTGTGCTGATGACGAGCTGAGCTCGTCATAAATGAAGCAAAATGACACTTTCCAGCACAGGAGGGGAAAATGCACAGCAGCGATGTGGTTAAATAACTCTTAAGCAGTGGTGAAGCCAGTAGGGTGGGTTTGAAGTTATCAATTAGAACTACTGTCTTTGTCAAATCCACTGGGCATGCGGTCTGCAGCGACCTGGAAGCAGGCGCACATAGGCACATTCAGTCTGGTCAGCAGACAAGAAGAATATGGCTGCTAAGGATGCTAATAGACCATTCCAGTAATGGAGACCATTAGAAGAACAACCCTTTGGCAACCCTAACAGCTCATTTGTTTTTCCGTAAAGTGAACAAATGTGAATAGCAGTGAACAAAATAACCATAAAGATTACCTTTTATTCACAATGCATGTATGAGAAAGAATTGCATGGAATAAAAAGTGTGATGACTTAGCAAACATTTCAAACGTACAATAGACACTCATACATTTTAATAGAAGCAATACCTAGGAAATAGATGGAAACACCTAAATACTCAATAAAATAACGGATGACAGTGAGACTTGAATGCACCACAAGGCCATTTCAAGATGGGGTTGGCAATGTCTGAAGTTAAAGGCTGAAGTGCGCTAACTCAAGCATACCAATGGATTTTAGAGGCCTATTCTGTGTACTGAACCAACAGATTACCTGCACCATACTTAAAACAGGAATCCAGCACTGATATATGAACAGAGGCATTTCATGATCATCATCATCTAGAACTCATTTTATTACAGTATTGAACGCAAAAAATCCCAAATTACTCCTCACCTTGTAGTCTGACAATTTAATTTTACAAAAAACAGAAGTACAAAAATGATGAACACACAAATGTAAAAACAAAAGGATATTTGAACATTCAAAATATCACATTTTCACCGTTCTTTAGCCCTTACAAAATGGACATTTGAAATATCATCACACATCATGATGAGTTTGCAATGTTTACCTTTATCAAAATCTGATCAAGTTCTGGTTTCAGACAACCAACCAAACTCTAAAAGTAGAGGTGAAGGGTACTTTAATCCCATTTCGAAAGCTGTGACAAGATGTTCGCTTCAGTTTGAATAGCATCCTCGTTCTGCAATATTAAACTCCAGTAGAGCGTGCACTCCTCCATCAATCATAGCTTTGAGGGAAAAACTTTACTTTGTCCCACTTAAAACTGTAAAGTGAGCAAAACCAATGTCCTTTCAAAAACAATCAAATTAAGTCATAAGGGTGTTGATGATGCTGCTGCTTAAGACGATGAGTGATCTTCACCTCTAATAGCTTTGTATTTTGCCATGTCTTCAGGAAACACTTTACTCAACTCTTGAATCAATAAACTTTTGAATTTCTAGAAAAAAACAAAAGAAATGTGTGATTAGGTTTTTAAATTGTATCTTCTGGCCATCTACTCTAGAAGAATAACAAAAGCAATATGAAATTAAGTTTTAAAAATGATATCTTCTTAGACATTGTTGGTGGTAGTGGGGTAGAAGGTGATCCTTTCATGTAAACCCATCCCCTGGGAACCTTTGATGGCATTGGAGGCACGAATGCCAACAAGGCACTGGTTGAAGTAGCCAGCATGATTGCAAAACCGGACACTGCTTGCAGATGGCAATCCCGCACTTTGCCCTTGCTGTCTCATGGAGTGGACTGGTGTGCACAGCAAGAACAAACAGTACATGTAGCCTGGGGCTACCCCAAAAAGCATGCTAGATTCTGGAGCAAATAATAGGATCATGTTGGTCTTGGTTCGTTATTGTAAATTTCTGGGGGCTGTACCCTCATGACTGTGCTTATTGAGCTTTAAACTGTTGACTATGTGATGTGCTATGATTCTATTTCCTATGCTGATGAACAGTAGTGACTGGATTTGGTTTGACTAAGTTTGTTGCCAAAACCTCAATAACGTTATTTAAAAAAAATTAAAAACACACACACATATATATATATATATATATATATATATATATATATATATATATATATATATATATATATATATATATATATATATATATATATATATATATATATATATATATACATACACACACACACACACACAGTACAGGTGCAAGCAATGAAAAGCATTCCTCAAGCCGGTTTTCAGCAGGAGCCCAAGAAGGAGGCTGCCGCCTCGAAACGCGTTGGCTAATGAAATAAAATGTTTTCCTGACATGCCGAGGTCAGTTGCTGTGTTTAATGCCAGAAGGTAACATTTGCTGGAAGTGCGAGTTTAAAAGCTCTTGGGCACTTTGGATGACAAAATTACTCACACGGCACCCTGCCGTGAAACTCGCACCAGCCTGTAAACAAAGGAAGCTACGCAACACTGAACTGAGCACCGTTGCGATTAGCACAGCAAATGGGAATTAATTCAACTGACCTGACATCGTGGAGCCCACTAAAGGTGTTGTACTTCATGGTAAATGCTGCACGAATTGAAAACGGACATGGAGCCCACTACGGGTGTTTCAATTGCAATTCAAAGGACCACAAGTCCCTACATGCACCAAATCTACGTGAAGAACATGGCCCACTGTGGGCAGTACAGGTGCAAGCAATGAATAGCATTCCTCAAGCCGGTTTTCAGCAGGAGCCCAAGAAGAAGAGGCTGCCGCCTCGAAACGCGTTGGCTAATGAAATAAAATGTTTTCCTGACATGCCGAGGTCTGTTGCCGTGTTTAATGCTAGAAGGTAATAATTGCTGGGAGTGAGAGTTTAAAAGCTCTTGGGCACTTTGGATGATATATATATATATATATACACATATACATATACATATACATATACATACACATACACATACACATACACACACACTACTATTATAAAGAGAGAACTGGGAACCTTTGAGGCTGGTAAACTCCGGAACCACAGCCCCAATCAAAACACCCAATACAGCATTGGAAAGGGCAGGGTAAGCAGATGGACTTAGGCTATATAGCAGAAAAAAATATACGTTAGAAGGGTAAAGTACGTTCTTGCAAGTAGCGCCATCTCTGAGGTGGATGTGTGCGTTAACGACGTTAAATGCAGTAGGCGTGCTGACATCACGGGTCAGCCATTTTGGTAAAGTAAACCGGTCAGGAGCCTAATGTGCGCTTGGGCGGCCAGGAGCGCGGAACCGACACCCTGCGAAGTCCGACATGTCCAACAAACGCCACACGAACAATGGATAGTTAAGGACCTTAGGCGGCGTCGAGTGCCCGTGTCGCACGATGCTGGTGAGTAAAGTTGGCGGCGCGTGTCCTCGGCCCCGCCCGCTCCCCCCCGGCTCTCAGCCGCGCTACCTCCTCCGCCCCTTCCCCGCTGCTGCTCCCGGGGCTGGCCGCTCTGCTGCGCGTCTCCTGCAGCGGTGCTGCCCCCTTAAGACCCGTTGCACACAGTTCTGCCCCGGACAACTTCGGGCGGGCTGCTAGTATGTGTATTTGTGTATATATAAAAAAATTAAAAAAATAAATAAAAAAAATATATATATATATATATATATATATTCACTGAAAAAAACCATAGGTTTCACACCAGTTATAGTTAGGAATTAGCATTTAAAAAACCTATTAAATTCACTGAAAAAACCATAGGTTTCACACCAGTTATAGTTAGCTGGAAATTTTACTGATATAAAACCATTGAAATTCCCACGTTATAGTTAGTCGGACTCACTATAACTTGCGCGTGCAATGCACTGCTGATGACATCACATATTACATCACTCATGACATGGTCAGTGACATCACTCATGACATCACTGATGACACCATCCAGTGAATATGTGTCTTTCTGAAAAATAAATATTAGTGAGTTATGTTTAAATATTTAAATACATATATTAGTGTTTCACTTTGTGTATAAGTGGCTACATGTGTTGATAAGTAGCTACATGCGTATGTATATGGGTTATTTGATATTTTTATTAGTATCAGTATGAGTGTCTATATGGTTTGGTGGAGGTATTACTTAGCACATAGATGCATGAGTGACTGACTCTTTGTTTGTATGTGTTTTGAAGACAGCATATGTACAGGACTGTATGGGTGGATGAGTGTCTCACTAGTGTCTTTATCAGTAACTACATATGTTTTAATCTAGTATATATGAATATTGATGTATATAAGTGAGTATATGTGAGAGTAAGAGATTGTAAGATTTCCTGTTTAAATAAGTATGTGTTTCTATAAGTGATTGTTTAAGAGAATAAATATGTGTAATTTTCAATAGAAGTAAGGTGGAAGTGTGTGTATAACTCTATATTCAAATAAATGGTTGTTCAATAGTTTATTTGCACGTGTGATTATGTGTGTGAGTAACTTTTGGATGAATGTCGGTGTGTAACAGGATGTATAGGTGTATCTCTTCATATGATGAGTGAGTATATGTATGAGTGACTATATAGAACTGTTGGTGAATGAGTGGATGTGCATATAGATAGTGGAAGTGCTTGTTGTGACTGGTATAGGTATGTCCATTTTTTAAAAATTTCAGTTTCTATTTTTGAATATGTGTCTCAAGGGTTACTTTACACTGAGAGGAGGTCTGTCACTGTGTCACAAGGATGGTGTCATCAGTGATGTCATGAGTGATGTCACTGACCATGTCATGAGTGATGTAATATGTGATGTCATCAGCAGTGCATTGCACGCGCAAGTTATAGTGAGTCCGACTAACTATAACGTGGGAATTTCAATGGTTTTATATCAGTAAAATTTCCAGCTAACTATAACTGGTGTGAAACCTATGGTTTTTTCAGTGAATTTAATAGGTTTTTTAAATGCTAATTCCTAACTATAACTGGTGTGAAACCTATGGTTTTTTTCAGTGAATTTCAAAGGTTTTTTTAATGCTAATTCCTAACTATAAGTTTCACTTTATAAATAAGACTGTTAGCACTCTAGTTGTTCTTTTTAACACTCTGGTACATTCTGTCATTGGGCTACAGTTGGGCTACATCTAGTTGAAATTTGGGCTACATTTACAATTTTTGATCTCTGGTGGCCATCTTTGGGCTACATTGGGCTACTTTGGGCTACATTTGGGCTACATTTTGGCTCTAACATATATTAAGCCCAATGTAGCACAATACATATTTTTATAAAGTTAATTTTTTTACAAACCACTTCAGAATAGGGCTATCTGTCTCTACAATTATCTCATTTTTTTTTTTTTAATTTTTGGGGGGAGCGCTCCCGGAGCGCGCCCCGGAGTGCGCCCCGAAAAGCGTATTTCTGAAAAGCGCCCCGGGCGCGCTCCGGGGAGCGTCTCGTAAGCGTCAATATCGCAAACGAAAACATGATCGTGACGTATCGCGTAGCCGCGACCGCGTGATACGCACGGCGTAAGCGCACCCGGAAGTACTCGAGCGAATACGATCGCACAACGTAAACTTCCGGCGCGCTTACGCTGCGCGACCCGGGCCGCGCCCCCGGGCGCGTAGCGTAAGCGCGTCGGGTCATGTGAGCAGAAAATAACACTTTTCATTGGTTCATAACAGTTTTAGTTTCATAATGATGAAGCCCCTGGTCTTGTGACCTGAAAATAACACTTCTCATTGGTTCAGGACAGTTTATTTTTCTAAATGATGAAAGACCCCACCTTTTTTCCTTATTCTGACTTTGTCCTTTGACTGAGGAAGACCTGTTTGTTGCTCTCTCTACTTTTTTGCTCTAAATAATGGCTTCATTAGTAGCATCAGCTGGTGCATCTGCCCCACCACCACCACCACCACCACCAAGAGGACCAGCTCCAAATTATATTGGTGGTCAAGAACAGGAGGAGGAGGAAGAGGAAGAGGAGGAGGGGAGAAGAAGATGGCTGCCAGAAGAAAATACACCTTATAAACCCAAACCACACATTATTTGGCAGTTTTTTTCAATTCCAGAGGGGAAAAAAAAGGTGAATGCTCCCAAGGTGACTTGCCTCATCTGCAATGATGAACTTTCACGGGGCAACCCAAACAAGAAATATTCTTTTGGTAACTATACCATGATTCGGCACATGACAAGAAAGCATCCAAACAACTACTCTCGAGCAGAGTTCCGGGAACTGGCCAGTAACCTCCCCCAGTCATCAAGGACCCCCTCCCAAAGAAACCAACCCACTTCCTCGCAACCAGAAACATCTGAGGTGATGCCTTGCATTCAGCCAAGATTTGCTGATTTTAAAATTACTTGTACTGCTTGTGGCAAGCTTATCTCCTATGGGGAACAAAGTATTAAGCTCATCGTCCTTGCAGGTGATAATCACAAGTGCCCCAAAAAGAAATAATTTTTTGGGTTTTTTGTTTTTTTGCTCCAGTTGAGCCAGTTTCAATTCCCTTTTTTTGTTTCTCCCCCTAAAAAATACAAAAAAAATATAAAACTGTTTTGAAAAGCCAAAAAAAGTTCAAAAAGTTCAAAAAACACAAAAAAAATATAAAACAACAAAAAGAAGAAAAAAAAAAGTTCTTTTTAGAACTACCTCCAATTTCTAAATAAAAACTTCATTTTTTAAAAACTCTGTCATCTTTTTCCCTCATTTTACGCTCCCCGGTGCGCTACCTGGTGCGCGCACCGTGCGCTTCCCCCGCGCAAAACGAAAAAAAAAAAAAATATTTTAAATGCCCCGCGGGGCCCTTTTATAGCCCCCACATCAAACCTAGGGGGTCAAAGGGGTCTATCCCTGACGCCTTATGGTCAGTTCCCACTTTGTTTTAGCCGCCTCTTATGTCTCGATTTTACCGAGACACAAGATGGCGACCGCTCTGGACTGTTTGGAATGTTTACAGACACCCGAGAGCCAATCAGCTTTTCATGCGCACCTCCCGTGTCGCGCCTGGAGCGCTCTCCGGTGCGCGCACCGGTGCGCTGCTATAGATATATATATTTTTTTGAACCTAAATTACTCAAAATCCACTGGAGCACATATCTTGAGACATAGCAAAGGCACATCGGGCTACCAGTCCCTACAATTTTGCCAAGTTTGGTGTAAATCCATTCAGCCGTTCGGGCTAAAAGTGAAATCGACCGCCCTATGGAAATTAACATGGGGAAAACGCGTTTTGGGACCCCCCTTTTATCTCGGCCCCCGCTTGACGAATCCCCCCCAAACTTTCAAGGAAGGACCGGAGCTCGACGAGGCCATTTTCAGGAAATTTTCAGGCAGATTCGTCAACCGGTGCCAAAGTTATTCCAAATAGAATTTTGAGATTTAACATTGAAAAAAATCCTAACTATAACTACCTACTGGCGACCGCCAGTAGGTAATATATATATATATATATATATATATATATATATATATATATATATATATATATATATATATATATATATATATATATATATATATATATATATATATATTATATATATTTATATATATATTTATATATTTTTTTTTCTTTTTTTTTTCTGGCCCTCTTAGCCATTTAAAAACGTTTAGCTTCTTTTACTGCTGTAGTGATATTTTTTTCTGTTGCTTACTGTCTAAACCTTTATGCTAACACCAATTAAATCGCAGAACCCAACATGCATTTGACGACCAAGGCTTTTTAGAGAAAACACTTGATGCTTAGTTCAGAGAATATCTTTTGTTGACAGAACTCAGCCAATTAATTAAATCGAGTTTCTGTCCATGGGGCTAGCTTCAGTAGCTGTACTGATAAATTTAAGTGTGCGGGTCCAAGCTGTGCCTCTCGGTCTGAAATGAGTCAAATAAGCCAAAGATTGACAAGCCCCACACTATGAAGCTGTTCCAGATCGCTGAGGAGATTTCGCTCAGGAACGTGGAGTCAGCATTAGAAAGTCATGTTGAGCAATTTGACAAAATCCCAAGTTCAATCTCAACAATGAAAGGGTCCATGGAGACTAAAGTGGACACTCGTAGCCTGAACTTTGCCGCTGCTGCCTCTACTTGCCTGGCAGGGGAACCACAACTACCAGGAGCCCTGTAATCCCTCTCACCTGGGCCAGAACCCGCCCACACAGCGCTACTTGACGGCTCGGACCCCCGCTTCGCGGGAGCTGCTCGTAGCCTGAACTTTGCCGCTGCTGCCTCTACTTGCCTCGCAGGGGGACCACAACCACCAGGAGCCCTGTAATCCCTCTCACCTAGGCCAGAACCCGCCCACACAGCGCAACTTGGCGGCTCGCGGCCCTGCTCGTAGCAATTCTCCCTCTATGGTTGCTGTATTAACTGCCCCAAATGCCTCTTTGCAAAACCAAGAACACTCTGAACTTTCAAGTTCAAGATCGCGAACGAGGTCAGCACGCAGTCCTATCTTGAAAGTAGCGGCCAAGAACTGTGAACTGGACACAACATCTATAAGGAAACGTGGAGGAGCCCCATTGAAAAATAGAAAAGCGCAAATTTTAAAAATGTAGTAACGTGGGGGAAAGGCCAACAATTGGAATACCAACTAGGCCAGCAGTACAGAGGCAGCCGCCTGTGCAAGCAATTATGTCTACATCAAGCCCAGGTGTCGATAACTTAATTCAGTATGGAGCAGACTTTTGGCTCAAAATGGAATCCATATTTACTAAGTCATGTCTTCCCCTTTACGATAGACTAAACTCTATAGAAGTCAGACTCTTGCACCTTGATCATGGTTTGTTCCTAATCAGGCTAAGGCTGTTATACGGGACGAAGGGGACATTGGAAACAATGACTGGCTCTCTGGGTTACCAAATGCACCGTGTAATGTGTTTGCTCCGAACAAAGCAGTGCAATCTCCCCCCCTCCCCCCCATTCCACCGCCTAACGTACTCCTACCCTCATCTAGTAGCTCTGTTGCGATTAATGATATGACAACGAGTAGGAAGGTGGAAAATGTTGGGGGTAGAAAAAGTGAGAATAGGCATTCGGGACAGTTGGGTGAAGAGGAGGGCCTGTTGCAAGATCCAGAGGGAATGCCTAGAAAACAAGTTCCAGCAGAAAGTGCTTTGACAAATGATGTACCTATGACAGTACTCCCTTCTATAGATCTCCTCCCCCCACCCCCCCAATCAATACCGTACGTTGTGGTGTTGGTAGGGGTTCCTGTTCTAAGTCAGGGAAAACTGGAGGCTTACACTGACCTTAAAAATAAATGTATTCATTGGTTGAACTACAATAGGCTATTACCCACCCAGGTATCTTTGCTCGTAGAGTAGATTGGGTGGGGCACCGGAAGAAAGATAGATATCGAGGGAGACTGTATTGTAGTCAACTTTAGGAATAGATGGGCTGTCGAACATATTTGCAATTGGTTTTCAGCTCGGTCAGCAACCCAAATACAGTCTTTCCCCCTAACCTTTTTCTATCCACCTATTCGCAATAATTTCGTCCTCAATGCAAGGAGACAAGGTCAGTCCTGGGGTGACTGGGAAAGACGGGGTCCAGGTGCTCAGTTAGGTATCACCAACCGGGTTGGAGATGGAGATTGTAATCACATCCCTGCACTTTGTCTGTTTCCTGTAAGTAACAGATTCAGCGTTCTGGATCTAGTTGATTGGCAGTTGAAAAGTAGCCAGTGTGCTGCCCCCCTGGCTAACAAACAAGACCTAATAAAAACTAAGGAAGGCTCAGTGGCCTAAGACTGCCCTCCAACACCCTTAGCTTGCAGGTGTGCGAGTGTGCCCAAAAGGAAACCACTAATGAGAACAGGGGTAATTTAAGGGGGGTTAGTAGTAGCAACCATGAAGGTATCTTGTTGGGTGCTCCGTTTCCATCAATACAGGAGGATGGAGCCAGAGTGACATCATCCTCAGTAGTTGGAAGTGCCCCCGATAGAGAACCAGGGGGGATGGGCAAGACTGTAATCAGGTAGGATTGCATTTTGAAGGCACTAAAATGGACACCGTGGCGATTGATGTTATCGGCCTAGAGTAGACCACTGGAAACTCACCACAATGGTTGCCGAGAATAAAGTAAGGCTAGCAATGATGGGGTAAGGCATTGAGAAGCAGCAGCTGCGAAGGAGGGATATAATAGCTACAGTGATGCTTTAAAAACAGAGGAAGTTGCTGAAGGCCGCTCATAGTTCAATAATATATGGTTCACCGGTTTGCCTGAGAAAAAGGAAGGCCAAAGTGGGGAACTATTCCTGGAGAAATGGTCAATCTTAAATATATACGAGAGAACTTCTTTGACCTTCACTGTGGAAAGGGCATATCAAGTGCCAAGGTGCCCTCAGCCCTAAAGGCCTTTCCAGGACATATGGTGCCCAGGCTTCTAAATTCTAGAGAGATGGAATTCATGGTCCTTGGATGGAGGATGATAGAAAAGTACACTTCATCAGAACCTGAACAGTGAAAGTGCAAAAGAAACACCTTCCTTGAGATGAAGACGAAACTGATGGAACTGGGACTTCTAAATGCTCTACTAATTACCACTAAACTCGGTGTGATCAAGGACAAGACCTCACTGTTCTTCACAGCACCAGATGAGATGTGGCAGTTGCTAGAGAAAAATGGATCATCAGGTGACAGAAAAGGATGAATGGCGAAACGTGGAACGGAGGTTGCAAAGACATAATGCACTCAGGAAAGCTAAATCCCATGGAGACTATCAAACCAGGACTGAGCAAGCACGGCTGGTTGCCAATATGAAACGCTTCAAAAACTTGCAGAAACCGGCATCACAAGGCAGGCCAGCTCGGAGGTACTACCAGGGGCTACAAGTAGGGGGAATAGCTTCATCATATAGCCTTGTACGCGGACGATTTACTCATGTTTTTAATAGACACGGGGCCAGCGTTATTGGGCGCAAAGGAGCTGCTGCATGGCTTGGGAGAGTTGTCTGGCCTCTGAGTTCTTTGGGCTACATCATGTTTTTTCCAACTAACGGAGATAGGAGTGGCCCGCAAAGTGTGACAGGAGTGCCGTGGGAGAATGGCTCCCTCCCGTACTTGGGAGTCCAGATATACCATACACAACCGGATTTGCTAGAGGGTAACGTCCTTACAGCAGTGAGAGGACTGGCGGGCAGCTTTGAATTCTGGGGTGCACTTCCACTATCAGTGGCAGGGCGAGAGGCCTTACTCAAAATGGTGGCCCTCCCTCAGCTGCTTTATTATTTTGTGACCTTCCCGATTTGGATACCGGTGCGGGTGTTTAAACAGCTCAAGTCCATGATTACATGCTTTTTGTGGGGCACTGGTAGGCGCCGGGTAGCCCTAACTATATTACAGCAACCACGATCAGAGGGTGGATGGGCGGTCCCGAATTTTGAGACTTATTTGGCTGCGCAAGGGAGTGGCTGACACAGGCAGTGGCAATGAGGCTGCGCGGTCCAGAGAAAGAAAGAGAGGGAGTCCCAGAGCTGCGGTTGCTCTCGCAAATCCTTTTGGACCTTCCTATCTGAATAGGTGACCTACCTGAGGATCTCAAGATGGCGCGGCAATGTTGGAGCAGGAGTGCTAGACGTGCGGCCGCGACGTTGCCATATGCGTCCGACATACCGCTTTCCGTGTGTGAAGCGCTTCCTCATGGGGGCTCCTGGCGTGCACTGAGTGAATGGGATGAGAGAGGGCTAGCGTCTATTGGGGATCTATATGAGGACGGGATTATGCTGCCATTCCATATATTGCAGGAGCAATTTGACTTGCAAGGAGGGGACTTCTTGCAGCATGCAGCTTTTACGGCGGCCATACGAACACACTGGAAGGAGGGCCAGACTGAACCTAGAACTTCCTTGGGTTGTCCGTCCTGTCCTGGACACGAACGGTCGCTCCCCCTTGCCTTCCTCCAGAGAAGACCTGGTATTGTAGCGCCTGACTCTGCTGAATTATCTTCATAGCGCTGAGTGTTAACCTGTGATTGTAGCGCCTGACTCTGCCTCTGCATTTTTTTATCATAGCGCTTGAGTGCAGACCATTTACCATCAGTAGCGCTTGACTGCACTGTCTGTATTTAAACCACAGTGCCTGCATTATTAGTGCCTTTCATATCGCCAGCGCGCACTTCTTGGCTGTGCTTGTTCAGAGATACTTGATTTTTAAAAGCACCTCCGTTTCCCCTGCTGCAAAGCTTGTTGTTGTTGCTGCCATTTTGTGTACATCCCCTGGCCCTTCCCCCACCTCGCTCCCGCCTCCCTGCTGACCCTCCCACACTCCGCCCCCCTCCACTCTCCACTTAAGACAGATGTCCCAACGCGCAGCGTCCACGCGCTTCGGACACGCCGAAGGTGCGCCAAAGGTAAGCCCGTCTACGCCCGTCCGCGCCTGGACCGCGCCCAGCGCCAGACCCCCTGCCCCTCGCGCTGCCCAGCCCTCCCGCATTACCTACGATGCCGCCACCCTCCTAGCCCTTAACCCCGGCCGCGCCACCAACTGCGTCCAAGCCGCTCCTGGACACACCCATGGATCTTTCTCCTGCTACTCCTGCAAATTCAGCGGCACCGACAACATCTCTGCTACGACCACACCACAGATTCCCGACCCCAACCACCTACAATGCATCCTTCTCAACACCAGATCGATCCACAGGCATGCCATTGACCTTTGGAATCTACTAGACACCATTTCTCCGGACATCGCCTTCCTTACGGAAACATGGATGAATGCTTCCTCCGCACCAGACATCACAATTGCCATTCCTGAAGACTATAAGATCACCCACAAAGACCGTACCAGCCACACAGGAGGAGGAATCGCTATCGTCCATAAGAAATCTATCCGCATCTCAACCAGCTCCGACGTCAATCTCGCAAACTCCGAACACCTTCACTTCCAGATCCACATCGATCCCAAAACAACACTCAGAGGCACTCTCCTCTACAGACCACCAGGACCCCGCGCAACATTCAGTGAAGACATCACAGACTTCATCACCCCACACGCACTCCCCTCCAAAGATTACATCCTTCTGGGAGACCTCAACTTTCACCTTGAAAAGACCAACGACCGCAACACCACCACCCTCTTGGACAACCTCGCCAACCTCGGACTTAAACAACTAGTCACTTCCCCCACCCACATCGCAGGTCACACACTCGACCCCATCTTCACATCCAGCAACCATGTCTCCTTCAGCCACACTACGGATCTCCTCTGGACCGACCACAGCTGCGTCCACTTCATCTACAACAAGCCGAAACCCATCAACCACTCCCAACCTACCCTGCAAAGAAACTGGAACAAAATCACCACAGACCAAATCTCCGCATCGCTCCTTCGAAACTCCCCAGCCTTCTCTTCCAACGCCAACGATGCCGCCTCCAACCTCACGCTATGGTTATCCAACACCGCCGACACCTTAGCTCCACTGAAAAAACGTCAAAGCAAACCTGGCAGCAAGAAAGCCTCATGGTTCAACGATGATCTCAAGAAGTCCAAGAAACTCTGCCGCTCCCTTGAAAAGGCCTGGAAAAAAGACCCAACCACCAGCACCAAGGACGCCTTCAAAAGCGCCACCCGCTCTCACCACCAACTGATCCGAAAAGCCAAGAAAACAGCATTCAAGGATCGACTTGACAACGCCCACAACAGCAAGGAACTTTTCAACATCGTCAAGGAATTTTCCAATCCCTCGGCCAACTCCAACGACATCACACCCTCTCAAACCCTCTGCGACTCCCTAGCCTCTTTTTTCCACAACAAGATTGCAGACATCCACAACAGCTTTGACAACCAACCCGGAAACCAACCCACCCTACCATCTGCTGACCATCTTCCCCCCGTGAACACCCTTAACGCTTGGAACCCAATCTCCACCGAGGACCATCCGCCTGATGAATTCCATCCACTCAGGATCCCCCACAGACCCATGCCCTCACCACATCTTCAACAAAGCAGACTCCGTCATCGCACCGCACCTCCGAGACGTCATCAACTGCTCCTTCAACTCCGCCACCTTCCCAGAAGACTGGAAACACGCTGAACTCACCGCCCTTCTGAAAAAACCAACAGCGGACCCCACCGAACTCAAAAATTACCGCCCCATCTCGCTTCTTCCATTCCCGGCCAAAGTCATCGAGAAAGCCGTCAACAACCAACTCGCCGCTTTCCTCGAAGCCAACAAATCCCTCGACCCCTCACAATCTGGCTTCCGAGCAAAACATAGCACTGAGACCGCCCTCATCGCAGCAACAGACGACATTCGAACTCTACTGGACAATGGAGACACAGTCACCCTCATCCTCCTCGACCTCTCTGCAGCATTCGATACAGTCTGCCACAGCACCCTCCTACAACGCCTCAATAACATCGGAATCCAAGGAAAAGCACTTGAATGGATCACCTCGTTCCTCACCGGAAGAACCCAGAGAGTCCGCCTTCCTCCATTCAAGTCCGAGGCCTCTGAAGTCATCTGCGGCGTACCTCAAGGATCCTCACTCAGTCCCACCCTCTTCAACGTATACATGAGCCCCCTCGCGGTCATCGCACGCCAACACAACCTCAACACTCAACTAATCCTCTCTCTCACCAATGACCCCAGCACCGCCAAAACTAACCTACACGAAGGAATGAAAGAAGTTGCCGAATGGATGAAACAAAGCCGTCTGAAACTGAACTCAGACAAAACAGAAGTCCTCATCTTAGGTACTTCCCCCTCTTCATGGGACGACTCCTGGTGGCCGGAAGCCCTCGGAAAAGCACCCATCCCGACAGACCACGCACGGAACCTGGGCGTCATCCTGGATTCCTCACTTTCAATGAACAGACAAGTCAGCGCCGTATCCTCTTCATGCTTCAACATTCTTCACATTCTCAGAAAAACATTTCGCTGGATCCCCTCCGAAACAAGGAAAACAGTCACCCACGCTCTGGTCACGAGCCGACTGGACTACGGAAACACCCTCTACGCGGGTACTACCGCAAAACTCCAGAAAAAACTCCAACGAATCCAAAACGCATCAGCCAGGCTCATATTAGACATCCCACGCAACGAACACATCTCTGGTCACCTTAAAGACCTCCACTGGCTACCCGTCAATAAGAGGATCACTTTCCGACTGCTTACCCATGCACACAAACCACTCTACGACATCGGACCAGATTGCCTCAACTCTCGACTGTCCTTCTACACCCCCCCCCGCCAACTACGGTCTTCCAGCCAAGCCCTCGCCACTGTACCTCGCATCAACAAGACCACCATGGGAGGCAGATCCTTTTCATACCTGGCTGCTAAAACATGGAACTCACTCCCCGCTTACCTGCGCCTCACCCAGAACCACCTAGCGTTCAGAAAGCAGCTTAAAACGTGGATATTTGACAAATAATCCTCCTCCCCTTCCTAAGCGCCTTGAAACCCTCTGGGTATGTAGTGCGCTATACAAATTTTATGACTTGACTTGACTATGTAGTGACTGCAGCGGGAAAATATAAGGCAGTCACGTGCCTTTACAGGCGCATAACCCTAAAGAGGCTTGCTCCCTTAGATGCCCTTAAGCTCAAATGGGAAGCGGACGTGGGAGCCGAGATACCAGATAGGGCCTGGGCTGACATACTCATTCGGGCCCGGAAGAGTACCAGGAACACTCGATTTCAGTTGGTGCATTTCTATATTCTGCACAGGGCTTATCTCACCCCGGCGAAAATTAAAGCATATTTTAACACAGAAATGGATGAATGTCTGCGCTGTAGACAGGAGGGGGTGGACTTCCCGCATATGATATGGGGGTGCCCGCATGAGTACCTTATTGGAAGGAGGTGGTTGATCTGTTAAATGTAGTGACTGACAGAGACTTAGACCTGGCCCTGGGGCCATGTATCTTACACTGGTTTCCTCATACGGCTAAAACCAAGACCACTAGCAAGTTTATGGACATGGGATTTTTGCGGGCCAAAAGAGAAATCACAATGCACTGGAAAGCAAGAACGGCCCCTAACATAACCAGATGGAAGAAAGAATTCAATAAATGGGAAGAATGTGATGGGATAGTGCGGTTGCAAATGGCTAAGAGAACCGGGAGCGAGAGGATGCTGGAGGAGGCCAGGGCTTGGGAGCAATTGGTGGGGTTGTTGAAGGACCCAGACAGTGATAGTGATAGCGAGGATGATGCTACACCCCTGTCACGGGATCCAGGGCACCATCCAGCAAATTTGCCGCACTAAAGGCGGAGAAGCACTTGCAGTGCGCAGAGTAGGTGCTCAGGGAGCAGTGCCACGCACATGTCTATATCCTTAGCCCACGGGACTAACTCCAGTTAGGTGATGATGGAGCGACATGCCTGGGGGGATAGTTGGAGCTTAGGTGGATTAGAATAGCTCGATCATGTCTCAAGCGGGATAACCTTGTCTAGGTTTAGTTAGGAACAGGACTGGGGGTTTTAGCCTTTAATTTTGCTGTCTATTATTTTATCATCCTTGTACTCGATCGATTTTGGATTTGTATTTCTGTATATTTAGCAGTGCAATACGAGTTTCTCTTGAAGTTGTATAGCAGAGCTACGAATGGTTGTTGGGGCACTCTATGATGCATGTTGCCGAGAATTGAAAATGACTTGAGCCTAATCAGACTCAGGATTTCGCAATTTGCAACAAAAAAAAAAAATCGCGAAATCAGCAGTTTTGTAAAACTGCCACGATTTTTACAAAACTGCCCGCGAAATTTAGAAAAAGCGCCCAAAACACTGAAGGCATGCATGTTTTACCCACAGTGGCAGGCTCAAAGGGCTTCAGCCCCCCATCCCTCCCCCGGACTGTTTGTCAGCCCGGGCTGAGACAGCCCCGTGCTGGCGGCCGTCTTGTCTTAAGGTAGCAGCACCAGAGTACTTAACAGGTCTTTAAAAGACCATTCACTTGTTAACTAGGCTTTGTTCTGTTTTCACCCCTTCGAGCCCCCTGCCCCTCCACTCTGCCTATTGCTGTAGGAATTTGACACCCCCTCCTCCCCTCCCCCTGCAGCTGCCTTAAGACAAGACGGCCGCAAGCCCGGAGCTGTCTGAGCCCGGGCTGACAAACACTCCGGGGGAGGGAGGGGGGCTGAAGCCCTTTGAGCCTGCCACTGTTTTGCACATGCCATAAATAATAGTGGTAAATGCACGCACCAATTATTTATCTGACATGTGGAAAGGGGGTAATGGCAAATCAATAACCATGCCGGCTGCATCCTACGAGAATTACAGGGGCAGCTGCTGCCAACTTTGTATTATTGTGCCAGCAGCCTTCACCTGCCGCAAGTCCCCTTTTGTCAGCAAATAAAGAAGCTGCAGGCAGTGGCAAGTGCATGGCAGGGAGTGAGCCAGCGATGTAGCCCACATCATTGAGTTTTGTGGTGGGAAAGTTATAATGAGCAATACATAGGTGTGAGGATTCCTCGATTAAAATCAGGACATTTTGACATTGAAATGCAGTAGCAATCGAAATGTAAGGGGGCCGTATATAGACTTTGTAAGGCAATAGTTGCAACATTCTTTCTTTCTTTCGGTCTTCTTTTATGATGATGAAATAAGGCACCATTCCGACGAGGGGCACTTCACACCTGTGACTTTGTAAATTTCACTAGATTTAATTTTGAAAGTAAGATAGTGGATGATATTTTATTTATTTATGGTATACGTCTGAAATCATTATTGTGCTTTAAATATTGCCAACTGGGCCACTCTTTCTGTTATCAGCCTCAGAAGGTTGAAAGTCAGAGTCAACAATGTATTTTAACTTCTTGACCCCTCTGGTTACTTAGAGATCTTGTTCTCAGGTACATTAACCCAATGAGATGATGCTTTGTCACACTCTGAACAATTGCATGTTTTTACTCTAAATGATCGTTGTAACGCAAGTACAAAGACAGTGTCAGTCAATCAGTCAAAACAAACTTTATTTGGTTCGTTACAACCATAAAAGTACAATTTGCCTCTTATCTTACTAAAACAGGGAAAATAAAAACAACAAAAATACATAACACGGCGGTATCGACAGACATATTACATCTTAATATACGTATACTTAACTATCATTTTTAAAATCGAAATGTTATCTCAATTAATTTAAAAAACACTTAATTCATATCTATACAACATCTTCTTAGTCATACAGCGCTATTTTAAACACTAAATGTTTCACTTTATTTGATGTCAAGGACCTATCTTATTAGATCTTACTCTGTGCAGCTGAGGAATACCTTAACTTTTTTCATATATTTCCCCAAGGCACAGGCTATGTCTAAGTTCTCCATTTCCATCAACAATTTAGCGGCTTGCATCCTATTTGTAATATTATAATTTTTAAAAATCGGACGTAAAATCTCCTTCCTTAAATCTAAAAACCACATACAATCTAATAAAAGGTGTATAATATTACAAATAGTACCTAAAGTGCAAGTGCAGGACCCATTATAACTTAACATTTGATTTTGGGTTCCATTATTCGCTTGGCATGGGTTTATTCCTATTCTCATTTTTAGGACTTCCCGCCTTAAGTTATGACTTGGTAGCCGGTCTACATACAGAAAGTGTTGGTCGAGCACCCAAGCAGATGTCATGTGGGCTACTGAGCTTTTTTGTGAGAGGTACTCCCGGTCATAAGTGCGGGACATATCGGTGCCTTGGAGTCTTAGTTCTCTCTTACCTATTATTATATGCTCTTGTAGCGGGCAGACCTTCAGATCGAGCACCATGTATGCATTCATTATTGATGTTCTAGCCTCTTTTGCCCAGGGTAGGTCGCTCTTTGTAATTTCCTCTTTGGCCCACTGAGAGATTTTGAGGAGCTCATCTGTTCCCAATCGCTGCCAGAATCGTACAAGGGCCATACAGGCGGTTATCGCCCACGAGGTGATTCCCAACTCAAGTCTGGCCGCCTGTACCATAGAAGATTTGGGCAGTGCAAATAGGCTTTTTAATATATTTCCCTCCTCTCTATCCCAGGAGGTCTTACAGCTTAAGTAAATAACTTCGGCTCCATACAAGAATTGGGGGGGGCTCCATTGCTTGATAGGCTTTCAGAACCGGTCTGTCCGACATTTCTCAGTATGTATTGTTGAATCTTTTTAAACCTTTCACAGAAGCCAATGCCCTCATTTTTAGTGCTTGTAAATGAGTATGCCATTTCAGGGTACCAGAAAACCACATTCCCAGATATCTATAGTCAGCTACCCTCAAGTAATACTGTGCCCAGGTACCAAGAGAACTTTGTTTTTCTCCTACCAAAACAAACAATTTTGTTTTCTCCATATTTACTACTAGTTTTTTGGTAGTACAGTATTCTTTGAATCGATTTAATTTTCTTTGGAGCCCAATCTGCGTCTGGTCCATAATTACCAGATCATCAGCATGGAGGAGGCATGATATCTGGTTTCCTCCCAGTTTTGGGTTTGCCCCTCTAACCTCACTCAACTTTTGAGGCAGGTCTGCTAAGAACAGAGAGAATAATAGGGGGGCAAGTACACAACCCTGCCTTAAACCGTTCCCAATTGGGATTCTCTTTGTCAATCCTCCCTCCTTATCCAGGATTATCTGTGCCCAGTTTTCTGTATGCAGTTCTTGGATTAGGGCTAGCAGGTCACACTGTATTTCATAACCAACCAGTGATGACCACAGCTGCTCCCGGTCCACCAGGTCGAAAGCTGCACGGAAAAAAAGACAGTGTAATATGCGGTCACTGTAATTCTGTTTCAGCAGGCATATCACTTCTGGAAGCATGAATGCGGTGTTGTGAGGACTAGCCTTGAAATCCAAAAATACTGTTCCATCACCCAGATGAATGGGCAGAACAACCTGAGGAGAAGGGGTTCATTTTGTGTAGTAAAATGAAGTCTTGTTGCATAAAAGAGTTTGAATGTGCTGCCAGCCTCCGGGGTCAGGAGATGTGCATGCATATGGTATGCACATCTCCTGTCCGTACGCGTGCACATCTCCTGTACGCTCGTGCCTTCTCTTGTCTCCCTTTGGGACAGAAAACAGCAGCAATAGAGTCTCATAGCTTCATGTTGCTAAATAACTCAAAAATAAAGATCTCTGTGTTTGTTGTAGGAAAAATGGCCAAAAAAAGCCGCTAAATTTCCATATTTGTGCCGCTAAATTTCCTTTTTTGTGCCGCTAAATTTGCTAATCCATGCCGCTATATCCTGGGGTGGACAAAATATTTAACAAGGGGTGGTGATGGACAGAGTTTCTGAATTAAGTAGAATACTCTCACCCAGTCAAGAGATCAGGGCTAGATCCAACACCGTTTTTTAGCTCACTGCACCATCCCAGCTCAGAACCTGGCTATATGCAAATTAGTCTGTTCCTGTCCCAGTGCATGATGGGAACAGGGCAAACCAAACTACCAAACCAATTCTTACACTGGGAAGGAAACAAGCTTCCGGGGACCGGTTTCTGGCATTTCAGCCGTCGTCGGCCCGGCTTGCTTGAATCCTGATGGTGCAATGAGCAAGGGACTCACATCTGAGTATACCCTTCCAGGCTTAGGATGGACAAAATATTTAACAACAAGGGGTGGTGATGGACAGAGTTTCTGAATTAAGCAGAATACTCTCACCCAGTCAAGAGATCAGGGCTAGATCCAACACCGTTTTTTAGCTCACTGCACCATCCCAGCTCAGAACCTGGCTATATGCAAATTAGTCTGTTCCTGTCCCAGTGCATGATGGGAACAGGGCAAACCAAACTACCAAGCCAATTCTTACACTGGGAAGGAAACAAGCTTCCGGGGACCGGTTTCTGGCATTTCAGCCGTCGTCGGCCCGGCTTGCTTGAATCCTGATGGTGCAATGAGCAAGGGACTCACATCTGAGTATACCCTTCCAGGCTTAGGGTGGACAAAATATTTAACAACAAGGGGTGGTGATGGACAGAGTTTCTGAATTAAGCAGAATACTCTCACCCAGTCAAGAGATCAGGGCTAGATCCAACACCGTTTTTTAGCTCACTGCACCATCCCAGCTCAGAACCTGGCTATTTGCAAATTAGTCTGTTCCTGTCCCAGTGCATGATGGGAACAGGGCAAACCAAACTACCAAGCCAATTCTTACACTGGGAAGGAAACAAGCTTCCGGGGACCGGTTTCTGGCATTTCAGCCGTCGTCGGCCCGGCTAGCTTGAATCCTGATGGTGCAATGAGCAATGAGAATCGTTTTTGGCCACTATAGGTGTGGCAGGGTATACTCAGACATGAGTCCCTTTCTCACTGCACCATCAGGATTCAAGCAAGCCAGGCCGAAGACGGCTGAAATGCCAGAAACCGGTCCCCGGTAGCTTGTCTCCTTTCTGGTGAAGAATTGGCTTGGTAGTTTAGTCTGCCCTGTTCCCATGATGCACTGGGCCAGGGACAGACCGATTTGCATATAGCCAGGTTCTGAGCTGGGATGGTGCAGTGAGATAAATAACGGTGATGGATCAAGCCCTGATCTTTGGACTGGGTAAGAGTGGTATGCTTAATTCAGACACTCTGTTCATCACCACCCCCTTTTCTGAATCGCTATATCCTGGGGGGTCTGCCTAATGTGTTTTAATTGAAACTCCAATACATTTTATTTATAAAAAAAAAAAAACACAGGTCAGATCCTCTTGTGAGGACATCAACCCATCAGAGGAAAGGATGAAAGCCCTTCTGAGACAGGGTCCATAAGTGGCACCCATGACAGTGGAAAATGTTGTCTGAATGGCTTGACTAATGTAACGCCTATGATATGGAAGGTAGTGCACCACGTGGTTGACAGCTAATAAGAAAATGGCAAACAACGTGATTGAGGAACAAATCACGATGGGGACTGGGGCACAAGATAACACATTGAATTATATAGAGCATTTTCCATGGCCAGCTTCACGTTAACAAGTTACACACATTGTTTCAATAGAAAAGTGGGAGCACTCAGACTTGTTTGGTGGGCTAAGTTTAAAAGCAAGGTTAAAAGGTTCACTATAGGGGTTGGGAAGGCAAAATAACTTTCTGTAGTTAGGGTAGCAAGTAGTTTCAAGCTTGTAACCTGGAAAAGTAGGGATATGGACAATGGAAGTAAGGATGTTTTGTTAGTAGACAAGTAGGAGAAAGAGAGCAGAGCAGAAAGCTAGGACACAGTGACAGCAGTCACTCTGGGTATTGGCGGGAGGGTTGACCAAGATGTAAGATGTAAGGTGAAGTTTGAGAGTCCCAATGAGAGGCTAAAAATATTCCCATGGAGCGTCAATGGCCTGGGCAATAAAATCAAGAGACCGATTGAGGCCCAATATATCTGTAGACATATACCTCACTTGATGAGGACAGAATGTAAATTTTCGGGAGGGAACAGGCCGATATATTTCATTAGCGCATGCTGGTTTTACCTGAGGAGCTCAAAGAGTAACAATACTAGCCAAAAAAATCTCATCCTGATTACTAAAACCTTGGTTCGACTCTAGGGAATGTGTTATGAAATTACGAGTGACTAGGGGAAATCTCGGCCTCACCATAACTAATGTGTATGTGTCACCAAGACTGCCAAGAAAGGCACTGAAGAAAATAATTGTTTCAATCCTGCTTGAAGGGGGTTTTGCCCAGTAATTTTAATGATGTAATGATACCAGAAGTGCAAAGGACAAAATCACCTCGTTACCACGTGCCCAATCAAACGCCACTGGCTCAATACATCAGAACTTTAGGCTTATTAAACATCTGGAGGCTGAGGCACCATCAGACAGGCAGTACTCCTATTTCTCCACAGCGCACAAAACTTTTAGGGATGAGCCAGCAGGGGAAAGCTTTTCCATAAAAAAGGCAGAATATCTGGCACATGTTTTTTTCTCATCATTCGGTACACAGTAGTGATGAGGGTCAATACTAATGCGTTGGAGACTAACTGGCGGGTTAATACCTAGGAGCTGGAAGGCCTGAAGACAACCGATTCTGTGTTGTATTTTGATGAGAATGTTGAAATGGTTTTATTCGATCCTAGTCAGGGAAATGTATAAAACCGTACTGCACAATAGAAAACAAAGCACAAAAAGAAGAATTAAATGGAAGCAGTATGAGCAAAAATTAGAGCCCTGGAGAAGCAGGTACTGGACTTAAACAGGAAAGTGGTAACAGCCAGAAGTAGATCAAACCACAGAATTAGCAATGGTAAAGACCGAATATCTAAATGAAACGCACAATGTGTCATGTCTGCATTATCTGATGAAACTGAGGAAGAATAAGATTAGGCAGGCTACCTCCTAGCCTGGTTGAACTGGTGGGAACAGGAAGCCAGATAAAATGGGGAATTAATAAATGACAAATATTGGCAAAGCCAATTGGTCTCGGCAATCCGAGAGCTAATGGCGTTTTCAATGGCAAAGTCTTTTAGCCATGTGTTATGGAGTGGAGTGGATGTGACTAGTGTGGAGTAAATTATGCAGGTTGGATTGGACCAATTTATAGTGGAATTGTGTGGCATGGAATTGGGTTGGTTGAGTGGAGTTATGTGGAGTGGAATTATGTGGCATGATGTGCAGTGGAAATAAATGGATAGTAATTATGTTAAGTGGTATTATGTGGCGTGGAGTGGTATTATGTGGCGTGGAGTGGTATTATGTGGCGTGGAGTGGTATTATATGTCATGGAATGGTATTATGTGTCATGGAGTTTAAGTACGTGGATTGGTATTGAAATGGTAAATGTTTTCTAAAGTAAGATGCGCATGCATGTGAAATATTGTAATAGTATTTATACAGCGCTTACTAGCCCAGACAAGGTGTGAAGAACTTTTTCAGCATGTAGCACGTTAAATATTCAAACTTCGTAATAATGGCAATATCAAAGTCCCAAGATGAACCAGATCACCACCACATTTAAGTACATCATATTAGGATTAATACTCAATCTTCAAGAAAAACTCACACAGATACACCAAAAACGTACTTCCATACTACTGGGCCATACTACTAGCACTTGTGTTATACAAATATTCAGAACACCTAGAAAATTCGATGTATATAACAAATATAACACAATTCACTTGAAGCACAAGTGTTAAAATTGATCAATGTGAAGACAAAACACTTTCTAAAGATACACAAGCAAAAGAAATGTGCAACGTATATTTTAAGTTGTAATAAACAAAGTCTGAACTGTAATGGTTTGGTAAGTCTCAATGCAAAACGGTTCAGTAAAGGATCACTTATAATGCAGATAAACACAATATGTGTGCTCTGAATCTGTGTGAACGTAGGATACAAATGGTGTGTACACTGGTGCCAATTCGATACCAAGTAATATTAAACTGTTGCTTAGTTTGCCAAGTTAAAACCCGAAAGACGGACGAGCACAGTGTACGCAATGATGCTCGGACTTAAAAATAAATGAAATCACTTCGTAAATGCCACGAAAAATAGTTGGTAAAATAAGAGGGCGATTTTTAAAACTACTAAAGAGAAGGAAGCCATGATCTGGGTCACTGGTGGGATCCAGACACAAACTAGGAAAGAGACTCTTGGGTGAAGGCATAAACACACAGAGAAATAGTCAGCAAGTCAAACATTCGGACACATAAGCCCTTGCTGTTGTCAAAACAAACCATAACCAAATGAAAACAAATAAACATAACTAACCAAGTACAAATGCCACATTCCTACATTGTTGTATATAGTTGAATACAACAATAATTTTGGCCCTATCTTTGCAAAATTGTCCTGTACCGAAAAGGCTCCCTTATCATATCCAGAGAGAAGCAGAATCCAGTGATCCCGGAGACACTGTCAGTTCACACCTCTACTGTGACCCAGATCTCTAGCAAATCCCAGGTTCGGCTCGGTGTAATCCACAGGTCACGGTAGCATTTTTTAATTTTTAGCTCGCGCCAACTTGTCCCGGCTGTCCAAGGAGGGTGCCTGCGTCGCTAGGAGGAGGGTCCAAGTGGAAATGGACTGGGTGACATGCAAATACTTACTGCTTCGTTAGCACTAACTCAAGTATGCGCATTTTGCGCAAGTAAGAAGAGCTGCCTGTTCTCATCTAGAATGACGGTGATCCACTGTAAGCTTTTAATAAATTGTTGAGCCTCTTCAGTCTGGTAATGCGGCACTCTTGAGAGGGGAATGCGCAGGAGACGTCCTGTTGCAGACGGCACAGGAGGAGGAAGCGGTGGTTGCAGCCAGACAATGCATTTTAAAAATAATGAAATCTGCGCTGTGAAACTAGTTTACAACAACGCTCCTAATGTGTGGCGGGACCAGCCATCCAACCCAGTTTAAAAATGTTTTTAAAAAACTCCTAAAACCACGAACAACAATGGCCTCTGCTTAGGTTTAAAGTAGTTGGGGGGGGGGGGGGGGGGTGCACTCGGGGAGGGATAAAGACCCAAAAAGGCATGACATGTGCATGCCCTTCACAAAAAGGAAAAATGGAGGGACCATGGTGCCAGCAAATAGCAAACCTTTGGGGGTGGCTGTAAGCTCAGATGTAGATACATATAAAAAAAATGGTCCCTTTGGGGGGGAATAGTGTGGCGTGGACATCTACGGTTGTGAGTCCCTGTACCCCAATCCCCTGGTGCCTTGTGTTTTTACTTTGTCCTGATGATGACCCTGTTCTAAGTAATTGTGCTAAGGGGTTGAAACGTCGACAACAACATATGAGGACTGATTTTAAATTCTGATTGAGGTTTTTGAGACTCATAGCATGGGTGCCATGTACAATAACATATCATCCCAATCAGTCAGATGTACATATATATGTGTTTAGCACAAGAGTACCACTTTTATCACATTGACGCTCACTGTACTGTCACTTTGTAGGAACAGCTTGTCTTTTGACTAATGTTAGTAATGTATCATATTGTCATGAAGCACGCATTGACCGTTTTTAAGAATGATCGAGCTCACAACACTACAACGGATATAATCAAACTGTTTCCCTGTTGTATTTTGTGGTGTGTATGGATAGTATGACAGGTGGTGTTTCCTGATGTTTGTAGGAATTAGTGTATTGTTGCTGGGGGGTGTGGGGGGTGTGGGGGGGGGGGAAATTCATACAATTTTTTATCAGTACAGGATTATTGATGTTATGCGTTTCATTAAAGTTGTTTATGGAATAATATGTCAAATAACGTGAAAACAAAAAGCACCCTCCAGGCATACAGGATGAAATACCGGACAAGTCTTTTTTTTATGGTGTTGTCTTCCCCTTGTCCCAGACCTAAAATGATATAAATAGGGGGTTCCTTCCTTCTGAAGAAGAGCAGGCAACACCGTGGTTTGCGCTGCTGCTACGTAGGGTGTGATAGAATTCACTTTTCGATGCCCTAATTACCCTATGATGACGTGCGAGTTAGCATCATGTGACTAACTAATGCGGTTCGTATATGCACTTATGCTGACTTTACATTCTCACTCAATGCTTATATTCAAATGTATGTGTGACCATATTAGTTTCTTAGCTTAGCTTGTGTGCCACCATCTTGTGTAACTCTCGGTGCCTGCGGGCTCTGCTCGCTCATGCCCCTCCCGCAGGAATACAGAAATGTACTAAGACAGCAGTTTTCATTTCTTAGCTTACTGTGGCCGAAACTAACGAGCCCCCTTATCAGTAATATTCTCATGCCCGGAGACGCCGAAACCCAGTTCCATGGCCTTGAGTAGAGATAATAATGTATCCCTCGCAGGTGCAGATGCCTGCTCTATGAGAGCATTGTTTCATGGTCCGGGGCTCAGTAATTTTCCACAAGGGGCGTACCCTTCGTTACTGTATTGCATTATAATGTATTGCTGTGATGCAGAGAGTCAGTCCTCTCGTTCGCACTCCTAGGAGTGAGGTCGGACAGGGCCCTCTCATATGAGTGTTGTTTGGCCTAATAAAGACTTTTGTTTATTCTTCTCCACTGTCCGGCTGACTTCCTGTATAGCGACTATAGGTGAGTGCGGTAAGTCACTCAGGTGGATTTGAGCCACGCTTATCAGATGGCGCCCGAATAGGGACCCCGCGATAAGGATCTTTCTCACCCGTAAGGGGGTAGCAGAAGACCGGGGACCCGCTGGTCGGCACGGTGGGTCCGGGTACCCATCTGATGCCGAGCTTGGTTCTCGCAGCGCTGCCCCACCCTGCTGATCGGGAGAGGTCCCGGTTCGGATCTTACGCCGGGGTCCAGAAGGCGGAACTTGAAGCTGACCGTGTTGGTCCTGGCAGCCGGAGGTGGAGAACGGTAGAGGTCGGTGCCGCCTACGGAAGGTGAGTGGTCCACCTTTGATTGTTTCAGGAACGGGAGTGTTCCGGGAGACTAGGGTGTCTCCAGTGGTTAGAGGAGCCGGTGTGCTCCTGGGGCTAGTGTGCTCCGGGGAACTCAGAGTACGAGTTGGTGCTCTGACAGACTTGACGAGGGTGGGGACGTATGAGATGTCATTGGTGGTAGTGATCCGACCGGGTGGTACTGTGGTGAAGGCGTGGCTCACTGTGGGTAGACTCCGGTGCTTACCCTGAACTCCTAGTGTGGTGGTTCAGTGGAGGTGAGATCTGGGTTTCCCGCGGTAAAGTGCGCAGCAATCCATAGTGCCGCACGGGTGGCGGATCTGTTCCCCGCCCTCAGAACAGTTAGTGTACTGTTCGGTCTGCGGTAGAGTCCAGGTTCCCCAGGACTTGGTCGACGGGCCTTGTCCCATATGGTAACACGTGTTTGGAGGTATTGTATATGTGTGTGTGCGCGGTTTTCTAATGTATGTCTATATGTGTGTGTGAACGTGCTCGAGCTAGTGACTGGTTTGTGGTGAAGTGTTTTCTTTCGCACCGAAGTAAAGATGCCCTGTTTTAGTAAGTTACGATGCTTTGGATGCTGTTGTCGACCCTCAGATACTAGACTGGCCGAGAGCCAACCTGCACCCCCTGAAGGGACTCCGAGCTTTGACATGTATGTCAAACACGGACTGGTCCCGCTTTTGTTTGGAACTTTGTGGCACCGGTACACTGCTGATAATGTAGATTTACAATGGCCTTTGACGGGTTCCTTTGATGAGGCTAAATTGGACTACTTGCAGGACAAATTGTTTGCTAAGCGTAGCCGTCAGAGTATGTTCGACTCTTTGCGAGTGTGGCAGAAAGAGGCCAGGAAACGTAAGATGCGAGAGGAGAAAGAGGAGTATAGAAGGTCCAACAAGACTATGGCGCAGAAGGCGAGTGAGCAGATGGGAAATGAGAATGCGCTACGCATGGAGCGCTCAGATAGGCTTTGTAGGTTGAAAGAAAATAAAAGTTATGTAGTGCGAGAGGACGACCCAGATGAGATGGAGGACATCTTAAATGCCCGACCCCCTCCCCCTTATGCCCCACAGCCCTTGTACCCCTCCTTGCCACTTTCGGCCCCTAGTAGTGCCGTTCCAGGTCCTTCAGCGAGTGCCCCCCAACTATCTCTGCCCTCGACACCCCTCGTTTCTCTACTCCAGACCACTTCACCTGCACCCTCACCATTTTCTTTAGCACTCCCTACTGTTTCAGCTAGTACCACCCCCAGTCAGGAGATGCTCACACCGAGTCGCGGCGCAGGTAGCGGATTGTTTTCACAGGTACGGAAGCTGCTTACGCGCTCTACAGTTGGTTTAGATGAAAAACGTATGGTGGCTAATCAGGCGTGTCAATGGGCCAGGAATAATATTTATTCGTTCGAAGATATTTGGTCCACCATGAAGGATTTTGAGCCCTTGATGCAACAACACGCTTTGTGGCACATGTCTAATGTATTGATACCGCTATGGGAGCAGGGATATGGAGGTGTGGCTCCGGCGGTTTTACGAGATATACAGGCTGGAGCATATAGAACAAACACAGGAGTGAAAGAAGTTATGAGTAGTCTGCGCGCGCTATTGCAATACAGGAATGAATTACCCTCTGCTGCTGGTACACCCCACTTCCCAGGTCTCCACCCAATGCGCGAGGTGCACCCTATTTTTCATCCCGAGGTCCCCGAGTTGTTAGACCCGGTCACGAGGGCTGTTACAAGGAACAGAATTGATGCACATTTCCAGGAGCAATGGGTGTATACGCCATGGAAGAGAAGCGAGGTGTTGTCATTAAAGGCTCAGCTGCCGGATTCAAGAAAGAATCCGACCGCCTATTACAAAGAGCTTACGGAAGCGGCGTCTTCCACTGTGATGACGTTGGCCGATGTTGAATTGTTTTTCGGGCTTTTGGTTCCGGTTGATGTGTGGCGACAAGTGAAAGGTACTGATCACGTGGAGGAATTAGGGGGTACGTGGCAGGAACTGCAGGACTGGGATAAGGAGCGCAAGCCAGGGGAGAAGCCGAAGGCTGAGATACTAGCATTACCAGGGCGTATTATTAAGTATATGCATTCTCTCATTCCCCCGAAAAAGGTAGATTGGGATAAGTTAACGGCCTGTAAGCAGAAAAAGGATGAGGCGGTATCGGATTTCTTTACGAGGTTTGAGGAAACATTTATGGATTTCAGTGGGCAGGATGTGTCACAGGATGGAGGGTTGCGGCTCTTCGTTAACAGGTTTGTCACGAACTTATTGCCTGAAATATCAGCTAGACTGCAGGCGTCGGAGAGCACGTGGACAACGTCCTCTCCTTCGGGAATACTCAGTATGGCACAATATTACGAGCATAGGGAAAATGAGAACAAGGACAAGCAGGAAAAGAAGGCTAAGGATTTAAAGACAAGGGTTTTGTTGCAACAGGTGGCGAGAGGCAGAGGCAGGGGTGCGGCGCCGAGCCGCGGAGGCGGATTTGGGAGAGGTGAGAGCAGGGAAAGGGTGGGACCGAATCAGTGCGCGAAGTGCAAGCAGGAGGGGCATTGGTGGAGGGATTGCCCCCTGTTTCAGTCGAGTACTGGTGTAGGGCGCGGACGAGGAAGAGGTGGTAGTGATACTGGAAGGCAGGTGGCACGATCGGAAGGAGGCGGGAGACCGGGTGGAAATTATTTTGACAATAATACGAACAGGCAACAGTTACAGAGCGGGGGTGGCCAGTACTATAACGATGATTACTCAGTTGATGACCTGACAGGGTTCTCCCACAACTAGGACAGCGTAGGACAGAGCCTGGGACCAGTACTTATGGAAGTTGATCAAAGGGGACCTTACGTCGAAGCTGACTTAATGGGGTCTCAACAAAAATTTCTAGTGGATACGGGTGCAATGAAAAGTTCGGTGGCTCGTTCTCGGGTCCCAGGGGCGGCTCTGTCTGGCAAAAATAATATATCCGTGGGTTTCGCAGGAACTCCGGTGATTAGCCCCATTTCTAAACCTCTCACGTTGACAATTGGCCCTTTTACTGTTGATTCACCATTTTTATTGACATCGAATTGTGGAGAAAATTTACTGGGTTTAGACTTATTGAAGAGATTGCATGCCACCATTTATTGTTCTCCGGATGGCTTGTACCTTACTCTAGGACCGAATGTTGCCCGCCCATTGCAGTGTTTTTCAAAGGATGACAAGTTACCACCTGAATTCCGAGGCATACCCGACAGCTTGTGGGCTGTTAGTGATACTGATGTTGGTGAAATGGATATTGCCCCGGTGTCCATTAGAGTGAAGGTGGGGGCCAAATTGCCCAGAGTTCCACAATACAGAATTCCTAGGGAGGGAGAAAAGGCCTTGTTGCAAATAATACAAGATTTAGTACGGTCTGGTGTAGTGGAAGAGACTGATTCGAACATATGCAACAGTCCTATTTTACCTATACTCAAAAGACGTTCACCTGATGCTACTGATAATACTCCTGATGTTTATAGATTTGTGATTGATTTGCGACAGGTGAATAGAGTAGTAGAGCCACAGTACCCGGTGGTCTCGGACATTACAACAATATTGACAATGATACCCCCTTCGGCTAAATATTTTTCTGTCCTAGATTTAAAAAACGCTTTCTTCAGTATACCAGTGCATGAAGAGAGCAGATATCTCTTCGGATTCTCATTAGCTGGCCGCAGTTTCCGCTTTAAAAGAATTCCTCAGGGGTACACTGAAAGTCCGAGCATATACAGTCAGGCTCTGAAGGCACAATTGGATGAACTGGAACTTCCACCTGGCAACGTCATGTTGCAATATGTGGATGATATCCTAATAGCATCAGACGACGAGCAAGGTTGTCGGGATGCTACTGTGAAATTGTTGCACCATTTGGCTACAAGGGGGCATAAAGTGTCCCTTCCGAAATTTCAATACTGTCGAACGGAGGTCACCTACCTCGGTCACCTCCTTTCGAAAGTGGGGAGGAGATTGACGCCAGAGCGCATAAAAGCGATCACTAACATGCAGGTACCTAACACGCAGCGGGAGGTGCGCGCGTTTTTGGGCATAACATCGTATTGTCGCCAGTGGATACCTAACTATGCGTTACTAACAAAACCCCTATTGTATCTGACTACCAAGGAAGTGCGCGAGCCCCTACCCTGGACCCCCGCATGTCAAGAAGCGTTTGAGTCACTAAAATTGTCTTTGTGTTCTGCGCCAGTTCTTGGAACACCTGATTACCAGAAGCCTTTTGTTCTCTACGTGCACGAGGCGGAAGGTTGCGCGTTGTCTGTCTTAACTCAGTGTTTCGGGGGGAAGCAGAGACCTTGTGCTTACTTCTCTGCCATGCTCGATAATGTGGCAAGAGCGCTGCCGAGTTGTCTGAGAGCCACGGCGGCTGCTGCGGTTTCTATAAGACAGTCGGCAGGGCTCGTACTGGGATCAGAACTCACAGTAATGGTACCGCATGCTGTGGACATTTTGCTGAACAGGACACAGACGCAGCACTTAACTAGTGCTCGTCTTACGGGTTATGAGATGACTCTTTTTGCACCCCATGTTACGATCAAAAGGTGTGCTACACTGAATCCTGCCACCTTGTTACCTATCCCCACAGATACAGATACCAAAGACAATGACATACATGATTGTTTGTTCAGGACTGAAGAGGAGACAAAGGGGAGGGTGGATCTGACAGACAGGCCCTTGGACGAACCAGATGGGGATTTGTATGTGGATGGGTCATGTTTTAAATTACCAGATGGTACATCGACAGCAGCATATGCAATAACAACATTACAGACGGTGGTGGAGACTTCTAGAATACCTTACAATTCTGCTCAGGCTGCCGAGATTATTGCCTTACTGAGAGCATGTGAGTTGAGTGAGGGGTTGGATGTGAACATTTATACTGATAGCCAATACGCCTTTGGCGTGGCTCATAATTATGGGCGGCTTTGGGCAGAACGGGGATTCCTGACCTCTCACGGACAACGCATCCAGCATGGCCCACTGATATTACGACTGTTAACGGCCCTGACACTACCCAAAAGATTGGCTGTGGTAAAATGTAGCGCACACAAGACAATAGTGGATGATGTAGGGCGAGGCAACGCTTTTGCCGATGAGACTGCAAAAGAGACCGCTAGAGAGAAATTACCACGAATGTTTGTGGCAGGACCAGCTAGATGGGTCCCAGATGTTCATATGTTCGCAGACACTGTACAGAGTGTCAAGAACATACAGAGTAAAGCGACAGATGAGGAATTGAGAGCATGGAAGGATGGGCAGGGACGACTAGATGCGGATGAATGTTGGACGGATGTGACAGACAAAAGACGATGGATGCTCCCGAATGCGTATGTCCTTCCAGTGGTGACGATGGCACACGGGCCTGCCCATGTTAGTGCAAAGGGCATATGCAAACTGTTAGACCCAGTGTGGAGCAATAAGAATATTTCTAAATTGGCCACTCACCTGGTTCGTCAATGTATGGTGTGTTTGAGACACAATCCTGGAAAGGGTACCCCTGTCCCAATTTTGCACCCCCTTCTTTCCCTTTCGAGGTGATTCAGATGGATTACATTGAAATGGAAAGAGTAAACAACTTGAAGTACGTCCTTGTAGTCGTATGTACCTTTAGTAGGTGGGTGGAGGCGTATCCAACGAAAGACTGCACGGCCATGTCTACTGCAAAAATGTTGATAAAGGAGTATTTCTCCCGCTTCGGATTACCTAGGGTGATCTGGAGTGATAATGGCACGTCCTTTAACGCAGAATTAGTGAAACAAATATGTAAAGGTTTGCACATATCGCAGAAATTCCATTCAGCCTTACACCCTCAGGCAGCAGGACTCGTGGAGCGGTTTAACGGCACGCTCAAGCTCAAGATGGCCAAAATATGTGAGAGTACAGGTCTCCGTTGGCCAGACGCCCTTCCCTTAGCTTTGCTTTCAACGAGAGTGACTGTGAATGCAAAAATGGGCGTCTCCCCCCACGAAGTGGTATTCGGCCGCCCGGCCAATATCTGGGGAGTGCCCAGGCCTAAATGTTTCACTGAAGTACCTTATCCTTTGTTGACAGATTATCTGTATGCCTTGACTAAAGATCTTCGTTCTATTCATCAGCAGGTAGCAGACACTCTGAAGCCGTTGCCGGAGGGGCCTGGACACGCCATCCAACCAGGGGACTGGGTCGTCGTCCGAAGATATCAGCGGAAGTCGTGCTTGGAGCCAAGGTGGTCAGAGCCACGCCAGGTGCTCCTCACCACCCGTACTGCACTTCGGATCGAGGGCAGGAAAGCGTGGACTCACGCTTCTCATGTAAAGAGAGTCCCGCTCCCGTTGCCCTATGACCAATGGGTCCAGGATGGCATCGCTGATCAAGAGTGTGAATATATCCCGAGGTATGCTCCTTTCTCGGATGCTTCACTGATTGGAGAAGAGCGTAGCGGAATTGAGACTTCAGTGAGCTCTACTACTCCCCTTGTTACTAGTGAAGAGATATCAGAAAGACCAGCGTTTGCCACAGATACACCTGCCTTGTTCACGGAACCTGAAGTGCCAGGGAGCACTCGTTATAATTTCAGGCCCCGAAAAAAAAGTTAACAAGTAATAGTGCTGAAATTGATGGACTAGACACCGGAAGAAGGGCTTAGTGGATTTCCTGAATGAGAAGATTTAGTGGTAGGGATGGACTTATAAGAGCCCTGGTGTTTAGCCGAAGATTGTGTTCTTTGGGACTCTAGAGTGGTGCGGGGCCTGAATTAAGTGCTTCCCTTGTTTCTGTATTGTTGAAGAGCATCGTGGGAAATAGGTATGGACGGTAAAAGCCTGCCTGTGAGGCTTTGAAGGACACAGGGAGAAGATCCCTTTTTAAGGGTTGAAGAACCCCTCTGGCCGGTTGAGGATTGTCTGGGACTATTTTTCTAGTAGTAGTGTGATTTTTTTTTAATTTTTGATTTCCGATATTTTTGAAAGACTGTTCTACAATGTATCCCTTTGGGCGCCCCATTCCTGATGAGGAGCAGCCTTTTGCGGCTCCTCCGAGACCTGTGCCTGATTCCCCTTGGTTGGCCCTTCCACGGAAAGGAAAGATTGTAGTCATAATAATTGTTTTGATTGCCTTTTTAGTGACTCTCGGAATATTGTTTTTTCTAGACAAGGCTTACCCTGTCCATGTTTTCGCACCCACGCCCACTGCTGCTCCTGAACATGTTATGGTGACTGTCGATTATGGAGAGAGAATGTTACGCAAGAATTACAAAGAAAATGTTTTTATTAAGACTTTGCATCATGCACATGCCACTACCAACTTGACTGACTGTTGGGTTTGCGGGCTCTTACCCTCTGCTGCCTATAAGAAAGACAGATTCCTTGCTCTTCCTTTGACGCCAGTGAATAGTTGTGTGGGGTGGTATACTCTTATAGGCCTTGTTAAATACTTCCAGCAGCCAGATTCTCTGACTCCTCGACTACAGAATAGAGGGTGGACAATGACAATGCGAGTACGCCCTCTGCCCCCAGCTTCCCTTGGACGAATATATACTGATGGACGTTTTGACCAGACTTTCATTGAGACATGTGAGAAAAGGTTGGGCCGATTCCTGATACCAAATGATACTGACAGACTAAGGGACAGTTTCCTTAAATTGAACGCCACTCTATCTTACAGACACCCTCCACAGAGTAACGACAGTTCCAAGTCCTTGATACCTCTGGCTGTGGTGGGTCCTTCCCCATTTTTCTGTATAGAGGGAAGGGGTCCCATAAAGGTTGGTAATAGCTCTTGTAATGTCACTGCTTCCATTCGCCTGCCCCTGAGCCCCTCTTTGATTGCCCCACCAAGTATCTATTTCATTTGCGGTGATAATGGATACCTGTGGTTACCTGAGGGTTGGGGTGGGGTGTGCTATCTAGCTTACATGATTCCCCCTGTTTATGTGGCTCCCTCTGATTACCACAAAACTCATCGTCGATTTCCCAGTCCTCAGGAGCAGCCGCTAGAGCAGCGTAAAAGGAGGGAACTTCAGGTAGATGACGTCGACCAGACGGACACCTCGTATCAGCAATGGACTGATTTCTCTAAGGGTTTGCTACCTTTCTGGGGCCCGATATTTAACAGTAGAGCAATTAGACGACTGTCTAGGGTGATGGAAAAAGTGGTTCTGACTGAGGCTGACATAACGACTAATATATCTGTTGAAATTCAGGCTATGAGATTATTCACGATCCAGAACAGGATGGTCCTTGACGTCATACTAGCTGATAGGGGCGGGGCCTGTCGCGTCATCGGGACGTCTTGCTGTGTTTATATCCCTGACTCCGCCCCGACTGTTAACTTGGCAGTACAAAAATTGCATAGATTAGCGACTGAACTGCACCAAGATAATGGGACATGGTCTCTACAAGGGTGGCTCTGGGGTGCCTTTTCTTCCTGGGGTTGGAAAATATTGATGGGCTTGGTTGGAGTGGTGAGTGTAATTCTGTCTTGCTGCCTTTGCATATATTGCCTCCCTCCATGTTGTTCAATGTGTGCTGCAAATATACGTCCGAAAAAGAAGTTACATGGTCAATATGCCACTTCTATGGTTACTGAAATTCCTGCTGATGCAAGTTGGTTAATGTTTATTGCAGAAGATGTTCTAGATTAAAGACTTAAATTCCTGCCCCTAGAATGGATGTCGACACTGCCTTTTGCAAATAAATGAGGCTATAGTTAGCCAATGATGCTAAAAGGAGGGTCTGATAGAATTCACTTTTCGATGCCCTAATTACCCTATGATGACGTGCGAGTTAGCATCATGTGACTAACTAAGGCGGTTCGTATATGCACTTATGCTGACTTTACATTCTCACTCAATGCTTATATTCAAATGTATGTGTGACCATATTAGTTTCTTAGCTTAGCTTGTGTGCCACCATCTTGTGTAACTCTCGGTGCCTGCGGGCTCTGCTCGCTCATGCCCCTCCCGCAGGAATACAGAAATGTACTAAGACAGCAGTTTTCATTTCTTAGCTTACTGTGGCCGAAACTAACGAGCCCCCTTATCAGTAATATTCTCATGCCCGGAGACGCCGAAACCCAGTTCCATGGCCTTGAGTAGAGATAATAATGTATCCCTCGCAGGTGCAGATGCCTGCTCTATGAGAGCATTGTTTCATGGTCCGGGGCTCAGTAATTTTCCACAAGGGGCGTACCCTTCGTTACTGTATTGCATTATAATGTATTGCTGTGATGCAGAGAGTCAGTCCTCTCGTTCGCACTCCTAGGAGTGAGGTCGGACAGGGCCCTCTCATATGAGTGTTGTTTGGCCTAATAAAGACTTTTGTTTATTCTTTTTCACTGTCCGGCTGACTTCCTGTATAGCGACTATAGGTGAGTGCGGTAAGTCACTCAGGTGGATTTGAGCCACGCTTATCAGGTGGCAATGTACTGCACGGACAATAATTAATCTGAACATAAAATTAATCTGAGCATATGCATTTATATATCACATGATGCTTGAACAACAAGCTTGCTAGAAGCTCTGGCCTGAAGGCATCACTGCCTCTGAAAATAAGGTAAATATCGACCTACACAAATTTCTACCTGTATTTATTCCTTAAATCAAGGAAAACTAATTTTTCACATATTTTAGGACTTGGTTGATTATTCAAACTCTAGTGATGGCATAATTGGAATCAAATCCTTAATAGCATTTATAGGTGCAGGTAAATTTCTCTGCAAATAGATATTTAACAGAGGCCGAGATTGTTCACAGTCTACGTTTTGGAGCCTATATTTTTGGAAACATTTTATGCACTATGTCTCACATGCGGGCTACGGTGGTAAAACCACTTTCAACTATCTAGGCATAGAACTGAAACCACATTAAAGAGCAAATAGGTCAGCGAGTTAAGTGCAGACATTTTTGTAGTCTTTGCACGTGTAAGTTTGATTCATTATTTTCTCCTTGCAGGTGATATAAGGATTGACCTTTAATAGGGGAACAGAAACTATAGACAGTTAAACTGTACAACAGGACAAAAATGCAGGAGAAGGCAATAAAAACTATTATTAATATACAAATTGATCAAAAACAGCACAGTAACACGAGTTAACATTATGCACATTTGTAGAAATTAGTTTGGTAAACTGAAATTTGCATTTCAGTTTACTAATTTGATGTGTAATTAAAAATAAATAAACGAGAGTACTAATATGCCCAGTCTTAATTTAAATAAAAGAACAAGAGAAGTATACCTGCTCAGGTAAAACAACAAGTGTAATCTGTCGACCATGATAGTGTTACAAACTGCTTGGGATGGTATAAAGGGTTGGCTAATTTCGGACTACCATGGACAGGTAAGTAATACACCAAATCTGTCGCTTTTGAGATTCTCAGAAGCAGGGAGAAAGCCAGATTTCACTTGCTCATTTCCTTGCGCAAACCTCATTACAAAGAGCTTCTTAAGTAATGGAAAGAAATGGAAGGTTAATAATATTGTAATATTGAGTTTGCAATCTAAGATTACGTGAGGCTCATTAGAAAGGTCATGGATGCACCCGGAGCCAGTTTCAAGGGAATAGTCTGCAATATCCCTACAGAAAAGTTTACACGAAAACAACGGCAACCAAATATCAAAACATATCCACTTTGCAACAGTAACTGTACTCTGGCAGATGGAAAACTTCACCTTCATTGTATCGATTTTGCCCTTCACTTGTTCATTTTTAGCCAGGGCCCTTTCCAGGCACTCCTTGGTGTAGAGCTGGGGATTACGTCCTTGATCAATGTATCTGTAAATCCAAAGAAATTCCACACATTAAAGTAAAAACTGATTATCAATAGATGCTGAGCTGTACGAAAAGATATGAGCAGGTCACTACGGACACTGTATTCTTTTTATTTTATATGTTAGGCAGGTGTCCTCTTTCAAAAGGGTGCTGCTCTAGAGGAATTAACAGAAATCCTAAAAAACCCAAGAAGTCTCTACAAGCTACGAAGCTTTCACTAGGGAAAAAAAATCATACCTCTACACATTCTCTCTAACAGAAAATTATCTTTATTTTACGCTTTAAATTACAACGGATATCGTTAAGGTTGTTATTAACAAGTGTGAGAGATAATACAAGGGGCGTGTTTCACTGATCCAAGTGTCAAAGACGACGCCACCCCAACCCGTTCTCGAATGTAAAGCACTGAGCAGTTCACAATTAATGTCTTTAACAGTTTGACGACAGGCATTATTTTAAACCCTCGCAGAGCACAAGAGAAGGAATTTAGACATGTAAAACGCAATTATACAAAGCAGAAACAAATGTACTTACTCAAAAACCTCCAATGGTACACTGATATCATGTAGTTGCTGTCGGCATTTATCAATATCTTGCAGACCAGAAACCATGAAATTCCTACAAGTAACATTAAAGAAAAAAAAGTTACAAATCACTAGTCCGAAAGACTGCGTTTCCTGATCACGGGTCTTTAAAAAATGAGAACTACAAGAGCAGTACTGCTCAGGTAACTACCTGGAGAACGAGGCAAGGAGCTAGAAAGTGAGAATGGGGTCGTTTTGAAAGGGAGGATTGAAGAATGGCCTCCTGTGTTAGGAAACTGGTAAGGAAATAGTAATGGGTCAGCTGACTCCTGCTCACTACGCACAGGTGTCTCTTCTAGGATTGAGCGGAACAAGCCACCAAGGTTCATGGGGAAAGTCTGGTGGGGTACAAGACGAAGAACCAGTAGTTCTGGATGCATGGGGGTATAGTCAAATTGGTTGCATTGGAAACCAGACACTATGAAGTGGTTACCTATGGAGATTCTGGCAAGTGGTAGGGGGTTGCAGAGAGATATGGTGGTGGTGTGAGGAGTTTGAATTAGAAACCAGGGAGCATTAAGGTGATATGGTCATATCTTAAGTAGTGGTCCGATAGAGAAATTGTGCTGGATGCGGAGGGTGAAAGCCTGAAAAAGGAGGTTGGAGACAGGAGTGAAAACTCACTGAGAGGCAGATGTATCACTGTACTGGTAGCAAAAACGAGTTGTAATCTACAACTAGTATTTTTGCAACCAATACAGAACTTAGGAAACTGTCCTATGTTCTCTAGGTTGATTTGTAAAGTTTCGAATCAGAGGGGACCACATTCGACCTACCCAATTAATATTAATCATGTCGTTTGCAAAACGCAAATTGCAACTCACGCCGATTGGATAAAATCGCAGATATGGCGAACTGCAAAGGTCAGCAGGCCACTATTACTGTGATTGCATTTAAATAAAGACATTTTATTTTAAGCAGCCCAATTTCTTTAAAATGAGGGCTAATAATTTTTTTAAGCTTCCCTGAGAGAGGGTAGTGCTCCCCTGGCCCGCTTCCTACTCACCTAAAACCTTTTCAACAATTCACCCCTTCCCTTTTGCGAATGAGTCACCACCCCAAATTTAGGATAAGTAACTTCAGTGGATAACAAATGGAATTCATGTAGCAAACCACGGATAAATCTGGTACAAATTTGGTACTTGAAAGGGGCGCTTTAAACAAGCCTCTTCAAACCACCAAATCTGTAGCGAGTCGCAAACCAATTTTAGGAGGAGGCAAGAATCTTACTGACTACTAAATGGATTTGGTAAATGGCCAAACATATTTTTGTGGCTGCAAGTAAGACTAAGAGTATTTTCGACTGCATGGACTGCAAAAAAAGTTTCAAACATCTGCCCCTTTATGCCAACCTCTGATATACAGGAGGTCGTTCACCTCCTGTGTATCAGAGGTTGATATAAAAGGTCCAGATGTCTGGGAGGAAAATTTGAACCGAGTCTCAGGCCCAGTGGTATTCAATCATCTCCTATTACAGTCTGTTCCCCTGTAATAGGAGATGATTGGATACCACTGGGCGTGAGACTCAGTCTGCCAGCTGCATAGACTCTGCAAGTTGCCATTAACATGTTGTCTACTTTAAGGACAGTCTCGAGATACTTCTGGACTGTTATCACACACCGATTTCAGAGGACGAAGGTGGATTTCGCTAGTTTAATACAAGTTTAAAACAACAGTGCTTACACGGAGTAAAACACATCGCACTGTGCAAATAATTATTGTAAACACGTACTCTTACTATAACTATTTTCTGCACAGCTTAATCACACTAACCTATGAAAACAGATTTTTTGAATTTTTTTGAGAGGGGGATTGGCACACTGGCATGGTCCACCATAAGCATTATAGCAATAGTCACTGCTTGATTACAAGTGGGTTCCAAGACTGGTCCTACGCAGATATGCCAACAAGCACCCTACAGTTCCTTCTGTTATATTTGACAGGTTCTGAAGTACAGCTAAAACCAAACTTAAAAGTGCTCTCATGATCACGTGTGTACTAGGACAGATAGTTAGAATATAAGGGTCTGGCCATTGTGATTGCGGATAGGGTTCTGCAAAATCCCATAAGGAATGCTCAAGTTTTTAACACTTTTGCTCCGTACACGCAGGCATGAACAAAATAGGGCAACCCAATATACAAAGATTGAACATGGGTATTAACCTTTGTTTTTTATTCATCTAGACTTATTTCGTAATTAATTTCGGATTGAAGGACATTCACCGTTATTAGTGGCTCAGTCTAGATAAATCTGTACATGTTGCACACATCACCTGTAAAATATCTTAGTTCTAATTAACTGAATTAGAACGGCAGACCATACTGAGTTCGGAGTTATTTAAACAAAGGACAGTAATCATTAAACAACATAGGACATATACTTAAACATAAGTAACAGACAATTCGGAGTTTATTGCAATTAAATGCAAAGGAAAAGTCCGGGATTCAAAAACATTTAACACATAGCATGAACATAAAGTAGTGTTCAGTAATTTAGGATCCACATTAGTGGACCCCCGCAGCCCTCCCAGCCACTGCTCCAAAAGATGTTACTTTTGGCCAGGGTTCACATACCATGTGGTGTTTCAGCCAGCAACCTCTTGCACTGTAAATTAGCCTTTTCCAGAAAAATGCATGTGTTTATACCCATCACCTACATGTTCCAATTTGGGGGAAATTTCTATCTGACCCATCACCAGTTCCATAAGATGGTACAGAGCAATCTTGGGTAAGGCTTAATCTGCCAACTCAGGGCCTTGAAACTGAACCAAAAACTTCCCTCTGGAATAACCCAATTACCAGCCATAATTTCCAACAAACCACATTTAAAACACAAGGTGCTCTTTGCTCTTGTAGTCAGACACAAAGTGTAAAAATAAAATCCATTTTCGACCGATTCGGTCTGTTCGTTGTCAAATGGTACAAGAGAACTGATTAAAAACAACATACAAAGTCCCACGAAGGACAACTGAGATAACTTTCACAAGCAAGTCTAACCCTAGTGTAATAGACATTTCAACATAGTGAAAGGGTGCAGGGTCTCCAGGAGGATAAATAGTTGAGAGCAATTACGCACCAATGGCAACAGAACAGTCGAGGAAAAGCACTGTAACTGCATTTTGCCTGTCAAGAGAATAAAACAGCCACTAAATGGAGTTTTGAGGTGGCACACCAAAACATAGTAAACATTTTTAGGTCTCGCCTGTCGATGCGCATGCGCATCGAGCAAGCGAGACTATGGGGGCTTATCCACTCTTTGTCCAACTTGCAAGGAATCGTGGCGATTCCTTGCAGTGCCCGTGACTTTTAAGCTCAATGCGCATGCGCATTGAGCTTAAAAGCGCGTGCACATCAGTTCCCTCATCCGCACGTCACATTTCTCCTCCCCCCTCGCCCCCTCCCCTGCCCGCCGTGTCGCATTTCTCCTCCCCCTCCCCTTATCTGTCTTCCCTTCGTCTGTTCCCTCTCCCCGCTCCGCCCCCTTCCCTGCCCGCCGTGTCGCATTTCTCCTCCCCCCTCCCCTTATCTGGCCTTCCCTCCGTCTGTTCCCTCTCCCCGCTCCGCCCCCTCCCCTGCCCGCCGTGTCGCATTTTTTTTTTAAATCACCACTTACCCCCTACCCCCCAGCAATTCCAACACTGACGCCGTGCTCGGTGTTTCTCTTGTTAACGAGAGTAACCTTCTGATACATAGTGCTCACTCATTAACTATTGGGGTAGCACGAGTCAGCTGTCCCAGAAGTACGTATACAGTGGCCAAACTGATCCTCTTCCCATCGAGCAAGTCTATCGCCCCAGAACGTTAACATGTCTAGGCCAAAACTAAATTTCCAATGATCCAACTGTCCAGACCACGCACCTGTCCACAATGCATAACAACCCGAAGATCTGCCTCTATGAAGAATGACATTAACTTAACCCACAACACGCCACGAGCGACGCCAACTTGACAGGGCTCCAAGAGGCGGAAACCACTGCTAGTACCTCATTTGTGTTTACTTCATTAAGTCCTTCAACAGAGACAACTGACAATCCGCTACTATTCGAGAAAGAAAACACGTTACCTTAATAGCATGCAGCTCATTGCAACGTATATACCAACAGTACTGATAGTTAACATAAAATGCAACGTTACCATTGTACTTGAAGAGAGCTTGCCTGCAAAACAAGTTAAATAGGAAAATGTAGTTCTGTTTCTCTAAACCCCGTCGCCCCCCACGGCTCCCTAAAGTTGACGGTTAGGGGATAAACAAAGTTGTGCGACCAGACCGGAAAACGTAAACAGATGGGCCGGGCTTCATGCCTACTACTGAAAGGTATGATTCCGCTCATTGACCCGCTGTTCTTTACATCAGACGGACATTAACCCGTTTCAAAATGGCCTTTGGTGTTACTGCTGGGTATTCAAGCTTTACTTTTTTTGGGACTGACGACCGTCTCTACTCAAGGCTCATTGTCTGTTAACAGGGTAGTATTGCGTTCCACAACGGTAGTCCAGCTGTAATTACGAACGTGAAAATTAGCCCTACCCAAGATGGCCGCCTTGTCGCCTGTATTAAGGCTGGCGTCGTTCTGAACGGGAAAACGTAACATTTCCAGATGACAACTTTTTGAACATAACTATTAATTGTGATATTCCGAGCGTTAAAACATACACTGCCAAACGCGCCTTCACATCCTCACCCCCTCATCCTCACACACCCTCACTCACCCTCACACCCCTCACAACCCTCTCACCCTCACTCAGCCTCACACCCCCTCACCCTCACACACCCTCACACACCCTCACCCACCCTCACCCTCGCACCCTCTCACCATCACCCCCTCTCCCTCACACACCCTTACCCTCATCCCCTCACCCTCACACACACTCTGTCACCCTCTCACCCTCACCCTCACACCCCCTAACCCTCACCCTCACCACCTCACACACCCTCACTCACCCTCACACACCCTCAAACACCCTCACTCACCCTCACACACCCACACCCTCACCCTCACACACCCTCAACCTCACTCACCCTCACACCCTCACACACCCACTCACCCTCACACACCTGCTGCACTCTCCTGCTCTCTAGAGATGTGGCCTAACGACCAGAGCTGCCATCTATGTCACGTAAATACAAAACATGTTGCATTCCAAATGCTATAGGTGTCACATTCGCGAAAGTTATAACTATTGGCGTTGTAAATGACAAAGCTATCAATTTAGCTATTTTAAAAACCAACAAATAAATAAAATATTTGTCATTTACAAGACCAATAGCTCCAACTTTTCTAATGCGAGACCTATTGCATTTCCAATGCTTGTTAAAGGTAATATGGTGTGATTCATAGGAAAAATAAAACTTATTGTAATTAGAAAACGAATGCAAAGAGTTGGAAGGTCACTCATTCTTCTAGATGCAGAGAGAGCCATTATGAATGCCAACTTCCAACTTCATACAATTCTTGTCCCCATAACCTCCAACATGTTTGATCCATTGGTCCTCCAGATATTTCTGCAGGGAGTTTGAAATAGACAGTAGCATTAGGCAAAAGAAAGATGTAGAATGGCATAGAGCCCAAATGCAAAGAGACCCTATCTGAGTGTAGGTTGATATGCGATTTCACCGTGGCATTTCACCTAAATGTACAACAGTTTGTCCTCAAAAGAAATCACACATTTGTTCTTTTTGTATCAAGCACTGCTATAAAGTATTGGATGTTCAGTGCTGGAGTGAGAGAAGGTCTGTCAGCATTGATGCCGAGACAGATCGTTTGGTCTTTTATCACAATCAAGTTTAAGGTAGTTTGGTGCTGCAAGTCTATATGAGCGGATAACCATCAGAAAGATTTTACTTAGGTTTCGTTCTTTGGATTACTTCAACTGTGAGGAAACCAAAGTGAGTGAAATCCCAAAAAATAAAAGGCAAAGTATTTTCTGTAATATCTCTGGTGTTAGTGAGGTGAGACACCATCATGACAATCAACTCATTAAACGGCGGTGGCAGTGGTCAACTCAAGATGAGTGTTTGGAAGAATAGTTACTCGAATCCAGAGAAAGAATTCCTTCCCTAAAAATCTCATAGTAATCTTTTTTTCTCTCGGAAACGACTCAGCAAACTTGTTTAACAAACCCCATAGTCAGCGGTCATATAATTACAGGAAAGCAGTGACCCTGGCAGCTCTTATGAACAGATGAAGTCTTGCACATCTTCCTACAGTATCCATCTTCTTGCTTTCTTTCTACAGGGAAGATATTGATGTTAAACCATGGGCATTGGCAGTGGCTGTTTCCACAATTGGAGACTCTGGAAACGTATTTTTTCTCAGGAACTATGCGAGAAGATTTTCTCAACAATTCTTTTGTCCTCTATACAGGAGAAGATGGGTTGGTCAGCAGGGTGTTGAAGCAGCAGATTACAGAAGCCTTTCCAGCAAGATTTCAAATCTCAGTATTCGCTAGAAACTTCATAGTCTGCAACATCCTCATCGACATGCAAGATCTGTGGAGGAACTGAATTTAGCACAAGTGACAGTGGTCTCTCCAATCAGTTCGAAACAGTCAGTAAATGATGCAGTGAGTAGAAGGGCAGAGGACGGCATTGGATGTTCAGAAACATTAGCAAGTTCTCATCGGGGAAGAGGTAGATATTCAAAGAGAGGGTCACCTTCTAGGTTTCATTACCCTGATCTCCATTTAGCCCTCTACATATTATCATGAGGATTATGAAAATGATATGAATGTTTGTTTAGACATAACTTTTTTGGGGGGGGGGGGGTTCTGAATGCCACTCTTCTGTTGTTATGTTTCCTATATTAAGTCAGTTTTCATATTAAAGAAAGGCAGAACGCAAATGGAGAATCACGAAAGATCCTATGGATAGACAACACTATAAAACTTTGCACCACCATTACATGGAAAGCATAGCGACAACCAAAACAAGCACTGGCGTTGCCAATAGGTCTCGCAGTAGGAAAGTTGGAGCTATTGGTTTTGTAAATGACATTTTATATTTATATATTGTTATTGGCATTGTCAATAACAATATATAAATATAAAATGTCATTTACAAAACCAATAGCTCCAACTTTCCAAATGCGAAACATATTGGCAACGCCAGTGCTTGTTTTGAATGAGGTGCGGGTGGCCCTGCTCGAGCACTAGAAAACTTGAAAATTGGCACACCACTACACGAGTGGAAGAGACGTGGTGCAAAGCGCCCCTCACCCCCTCCCCCCCACCCACACACAGACATCTCCAAGATTCCAAAGGTCGGAAAAAATGTCGGCGCTGCCCCTGTCACCAGAGCTTGGAATTAACCGAGTATACACGGAATCCACCTCATTGCGCTCCGAATAGCTGCAAGGCCCCATGTTTAGCGCTATACGAAACTCCTTGAATAAATAAGAATGAAACCTAGAAGGAATGACTCTGGTGCAAAACACGGAGCCTCTGCAGACCATCGTGACTGTGACGCTGCTGAACTTAAATGTGTCTGAAACCTCTCAATTTCTCCACATAGAACAGCACAAAACCCGGCCGTACGTGTTCCCTGAAAAGCACTTTCAGATGAAGTAGTGTTTTGTTTACTTTTATGGGTGTTAATTCAGAGGTTGAGCTTTGTTCCGCTCGCCTGCTTGTAAACGGCGGGCTGCCCTGTGGTCGGTGTGCCTGCTGCAGAGAGGTGTCTGTGCCCTGCAGTCCCAGGAAACCGGATCACGAGCACAGTTTGGCTTCAGAGAACGCACTGCACATTCGAAGCGGTTTTGCACCACATTTTGCACCAGGACCTCGGAGTGTGTCTTGTGTGAATATTTTTTGTTCAGTGCCTGAAACTGGGCATTTACCGGGTTAGCTGCCCGAAGCACCAGCATGGGGCTCATTGTCTAGTGTGTGCGGTTTCCCCTCCAGCGTCGCAAGTCCAAGCACGGTGTTCAATTCACACCGGCGTCCGCAGGGTTCTTTCTTATTTATTTATTTTTGCAGTTTTATATAGCGCGAACTCGACCCGAAGGTATCACAGCACTGTACTTGAGAACCAGTTACATTACACAAGGACACATGCATTTCTATACATGGGAAGAATACATGATTTGCCCAGAACCGCAGGATGCGTGAGCCTCCTCCAGCCAGACACGAACCTGGGTCCCCAGCTTCAAGGTCCGCCGCTCTGGCCGTTAAGACACATCCTCTCCCCAGAGTTTAACCTACTTGAGTTATAAAATATATTATTTGATGGTTGTTCGTTCTCTGCGTAATGCGGTTTCTTCTGTGTGTGATCATCTATGTGAAACGTACATGTTGTACGTAAAGTAGAGCACTGAAGGATTACAAGACTGACAACTGTCATTACAACGCTTAGAAACGACAAGGTGCCGCATGACGCTATATGCAAAGCTAGTGTTGTGTGTCCCTGCGCATGTCGAGTCTCGGGAACCAATATAGTGTGCGGTATTACCCCTGAGAACTGAAAGACACCCCTCACCCCAATCTCACCCAACCCGCAGTGTTTCCTGGGGGGGGGTGTAAACAGTGGCTTAATGCAATGCTGGGGCCGCCATTGCAGAACGCGGTGAGGGGCCACGGGTCTCCAATAAGTCACAATTTCATTGCCCTGTGCTAAGTGGCGACCCCGTGAAATACTGGGGTCTCCTGCAGGGCAGGGGCTGAAGAGGCCTGCGTTGCACCGGTGCTCCTGTGGGGTGTGCGGCCGCGGCATCGCACCTCTCTCCAGACCTCGCAGATAGCAGGAGTCTGCTTCTCCGTGTTTACATTTGTTTGTTTTTATGTGTTTCATCCCGTAGCGTTTCGGTTACAATAATCTACGTCTGTGCACATCACACCGGATACTTACAGCCAAAGGTTGTCCCCCGTCTAAGGATAAAGTCCCCTGAAGCGAGGTCACGTGGTTGGAAATCAATCACATATCCACGCGCTTATGGCACATTTTTTAATACTTAGTTGTTGAACCGGATTTAAGGTTGACGTGTTTGTAAACCAGCTGGGTTTAAATGTGTATAATATGGATGCAGACACTGTTGTGGAAGAGGCCTGCTGGTGCAAACAGCCCTCGCGCTGCGCATGACTCAGGCTGCGTTGGCAAATAGTGGAACCCAGTCAAGGCTTGCTCAAGATAGCACACGTATGTGAACGGGTGGAGAAGCCGGGATACTCGTCTGATCTCCTGGTCACAAAGCGAACAAGAGATCATCCATAGACTAAAAGAACAAGACTGAGGGAAGGCAGAGAAGGGGAGGGGGGAGGAGAAATGTGACACGGTGTGAAGCAGCCTTTGAAGTGAAGCTAAGCTTCACTTTAAAGGTGTGGGAGGAGTGCTGCTACGGCCTGGGGGAAGCTGGCTGGGGAGGGGGGAGGAGGAATGCAAGTTTATGGCCCAAAAGCGCGTGCCTGTGGCCACGTGAACTTAATGAAAACCGCAGCAAAAAGCCCGTGGTTTCACGAGGATTTTGAGCACTTGAATTCTCACTCCCTCAATGCGCTTGCGCGCATTGTAGGTCACGAGACCTAAAAACGTATCTAGGCAACAGGATTAACCAAGCAGCTAACTCCCATAAAGAACTTTATAAGATTATGAAAGAATTCACCAACCCACCTCCTAACTCACCATCTCTAACCGCCTCCCAGGAATGGGTAGGCTCACTCTCAGATTTCTTCATTACCAAAATAAATGACATCCACAAAGCATTTTCCCAATCAAACCGTTCTCCACTGCAGCAAAATTCTGCGGCATCTCTTCCCAGCACTATCAAATATCTGGAAAATTTCAAAACAATAAACAGAGGAAGATATCTCTACAACACTTAGGGAAAATGAATCCGGTTCGCCAGATGGTCCAGCATCTCCACAAATTCTATCCAAGATTGAACAAACTCTCATTCCCAATCTAACCAAAATCCTGAACTTGTCACTAGTACAGTCAGCAGTTCCTTCTCACTGGAAAGAAGCCGTAGTTAGACCAATTATAAAAAAAAAATCTGCTGACCCTAAACAACTATCAAACTACAGGCCTATCTCACTCCTCCCCCTGTTCGGGAAAGTAATGGAATCAATGATCAATAATCAATTATCCAAACACTTAGAAAACAATCAAATCTTTGATCCATCTCAATCGGGCTTCCGGCCCCATCACCGCACGGAAACGGCCCTGGTTGAGATTGCTGATAACATCAGGCGCTTTCTGGATGCCAGGCAGTCCACCATCCTAATCCTGCTTGATCTGTCGGTGGCCTTCCACACCATATCTCATAGCATCCTTCTGGAGCGCCTGAGGGAATGTGGTGTGGAAGGTCCCGCTCTACAGTGGATTAAAAGCTACCTCTCAGACCGGTCCTTTAAAAGGTAAAAATAGAAGGATTCTCATCCAAAAGCCAGTTTATCGATAAAAACGTTCCCCAAGGATCAATTTTAAGCCCGACCCTTTTTAACTTACACATGTCACCTTGGCTAAAATAATTAGAGCGCATGGTTTCGATACTGTGTCTTACGCCGATGACACACAAATACTGATCACTCTTGGTCCCGACCACATCAATACGCAGCACAGATTCATACAGTGCATGTTAACTATCAATGGCTGGATGTCCAACAACCATCTCCTGCTCAACGCAAGTAAGACTGAGATTCTGCTTTTCGGTGACGCCCAAAACCTTTGGTCTTTCGACTGGTGGCCACCCTAATTAGGGCTGTGCCCCCCACCCAAGCTCGCTGTCCGCAACTTAGGAGTAATAATAGACAATAAGCTTTATATGGCTGATCACGTAAACACTGTGGCACGTGCGTGCTATGGCATAATGCGATCCCTAAAGAAAATGTTTAAATGGATCCCACTTCAGTCTCGCCTACCCCTGTTTCAGGGACAAATTATCAATCGCCTAGACTATGGAAATGCACTGTTCGCATCCATAAACAATAAACTCCTATCTAAGCTCCAGGTGCTGCAGAACACCGCAGCATGACTGGTTTTAAATCTCCCTCCACGCTCCCCATCGGCTCCCAACCTAAGGACTCTTCACTGGCTCCCCATCAGAAAGAGGATTAATTTCAAGATATGTTGTCTAGTACACAAAACAATCAACAACAAGGGACCAACCTATCTGGAAAAGACATTGACCAAATATCAGCCAATAAGAACTCTCCGTTCAAACAGCAAGCACCTTCTGACCATCCCCAAGGTCTGCACCGTGAAGAACGGTTGTAGGTCCTTCTCCAGAACTGCGCCAGAGCAATGGAATGCACTGCCCCTACAGCTCCGCCTAGAAACCAACCATAAGTCGTTTCGTAAAGCCCTTAAAACGTGGCTCTTCTAAACGCTCTGTCCCGACCCGGCCGCCAGCTAGCGCTATGAGACCTATGGGTGAAATATGCGCGTAATAAATACCAATACATACATACAAGTCAGCAGATACAAGCACAAACTTTCAAAAGCGACCTTATTTTACAACAAGGAGCAATACTGATCACAGACAACAGGAGTAGAAATTCCAGCTGTTATAGCTTTGGCCGCAAAGAATCCAACGGTGCTAAATATGAAATAAATACCCTCATGAATTGACAAGAACCAGGAGTTGGTTTCAGGTACCAATCTACAAATTTCCATTGGCAGAATGTCTTTTATGCAAGGCACGGGAACTGCACATTTGCCAGTAAGTCCTTCTCAGGCAGGAGTGCATGTGCTAGCAGAGAAATATGTCCAACTAACCAAAGCTATTCTGGTGAAGGAATAAACTCAAAGATCATTTTTTTGAGCCTATGATCTACCTAGCACACACCACTAACTTGATGGTCAGAAGTCCCTTGCTCAGCTTCAAATCAGCATGGCAACCAACCAGCAACATTATTTGTTGTAATCAGAAAGAATCATATCAGAAAGAACCATACATTAATTAATATCATTAAAACAAATCACATTAAGACATACCAAACAAATAACATCCTTAAATTAAAAACAGCTTGCATTGCAAAATATCATTGCAATCAAGGAAACACGTATCTTAAGTAGAACAATATTTAGACTCTTACTTAATATGTCTAAATAAAATAACAAAATACAGAAACTATCTATAACACTGTTACAACTGTGATGGCAAAGAAATGATGCTGAACATTTAACAGCATTCTAGCCATGTCTTTAATGCAGCAACTTGAGGGTCGACAAGAGATCGTGGGGAAAATGCTGTGTGAGGATTAGGACTTGGAATATTGCGGTCTTAAATGTTATAACTGATGATGCTGAGAGACATGATTATTGAAAATCCATGATGTTTGCAGCTTTCAGGATACATGAGCATTGTCCGACTTGATTCTGGAAGATTATTTGGAGTACCATAACCAATGAAAAGTAAAAAAATAGGGCAACCAACTGGTGGTCTCTCGGTTTGGGCCTTCACCAAGTTAAATTGTAAATCACAACATTGTAAATCACAACAAAGTATTTCTGTAAACGCAGGTTCTAATGTTCAGCGTGTGAAATTATCAGAAGTAAGCACCTAAGTGGAAAAGATCTGGAATGAATATATTCCACCGGATTGGTCTTCGGAGATGCAAGTATTTTGGAACGAGTTAGTGAATTGTTTGAGCTGTATCATATGCACTGTAAATACTTCTGAATCACGTTACTTGTTTGTGGAGACTTTAAGACATTTCCTTCACACCAGATTTATAGGAAGTAAGGTCATAGAAGGGTACTTGTGCATTCTGAAACCAGAACTAAACTGGAGAAAAGTCCATAAAAAGAGAAAATGTTTTACAATGCTCCAATTAAATTTTGGGTTATCGTTTGAAAATGACCGTACCATATTCGCTTCACCTGCAAAAAATACATTTAGATGTGGTAAGAAGGCCAGCCTATTGCCTACTTCTTTAATCACTGTTGAACTATAGAATGAGTATCAATGAATGGTTTGAACGGGATCAGCAGAGGTTATGGAATAAGCTAAAAGAAGTTGCCATTAGAAAGGCTATAATAAACATCTGGGAGCGTGTCACCTATGCTTATGGAGAGGGAGCTAATCAGCAAGAAATTAATTTTGCTTTATCTTGTGTGCAGTTAATCCTCTGAGAACAAGAGAAACAATAGGGTTCAGAGTAATTGGTTTAACAAAACTGCTTGTTCCTTGACCACTGGTGCCAGAGGTGGAGGGCAAAAGTGTGCCAGAAAGCTAATAAACGGTACAAAAGGGGGTGGTGATGGACGGAGCATATGAATCAATCAAATACTCGCACCCAGTCAAAAGATCTGGGTTTAATCCATCACCGATCTTTAGCCCACTCTGCCACCCCAGTTCAGACATGGCTATATGCAAATCAGTCTGACCCTGTGCCTCATGGGAACAGTCCAGCCCGAACTGCCAAGCCATGTCTTCCCTGGACCGGAAACAAGCTTCCGAAGAACGGTTTCTGGCATTCCAGCCGTCCTCAGCCCGGCTTGCTTGAATCCAGTGGCAAAGTGAGCAAGGGACTCACGTCTGAGCATACCCTGCCACACTTATGGTGGCCAAAAGCGGTAAAAAAGGGGGTGGTGATGGACGGAGCATATGAATCAATCAAATACTCACACCCAGTCAAAAGATCTGGGTTTAATCCATCACTGTTCTTTAGCCCACTATGCCACCCCAGTTCAGACATGGCTATATGCAAATCAGTCTGACCCTGTGCCTCATGGGAACAGTCCAGCCCGAACTGCCAAGCCATGTCTTCCCTGGACCGGAAACAAGCTTCCGAGGACCGGTTTCTGGCATTCCAGCCGTCCTCAGCCCGGCTTGCTTGAATCCAGTGGCAAAGTGAGCAAGGGACTCACGTCTGAGCATACCCTGCCACACTTATGGTGGCCAAAAGCGGTAAAAAAGGGGGTGGTGATGGACGGAGCATATGAATCAATCAAATACTCACACCCAGTCAAAAGATCTGGGTTTAATCCATCACCGATCTTTAGCCCACTCTGCCACCCCAGTTCAGACATGGCTATATGCAAATCAGTCTGACCCTGTGCCTCATGGGAACAGTCCAGCCCGAACTGCCAAGCCATGTCTTCCCTGGACCCAGCCGTCTTCAGCCCGGCTTGCTTGAATCCAGTGGCAAAGTGAGAGTCCATCACCACCCCCTTTTGTACCTCTTTTGGCCTCCTTAAGTGTGGCAGGGTATGCTCAGACGTGAGTCACTTGCTCACTTTGCCACTGGATTCAAGCAAGCCGGGCTGAAGACAGCTGGAATGCCAGAAACCGGTCCTCGGAAGCTTGTTTCCGGTCCAGGGAAGACATGGCTTGGCAGTTCGGGCTGGACTGTTCCCATGAGGCACAGGGTCAGACTGATTTGCATATAGCCATGTCTGAACTGGGGTGGCAGAGTGGGCTAAAGAACGGTGATGGATTAAACCCAGATCTTTTGACTGGGTGTGAGTGTTTGATTGATTCAGATGTCCGTCCATCACTACCCCCTTTTGTACCAGAAAGCTAATAAAGCCACATGTCCAGATCTTGTGCCAATAGATTTATAAAGTGCTGAGCCAAAAATGTGGCCCTGCATATTAAAGAAGACATGTACAGCATTAGTAACATTCAACATAATTCCATTTTCTAGGCTCTCAGAAATTCCAGTTACTCTGAAGAAGAAAAGTAGGTGGCCGTGGAGATAGGGTCATTATCAATGTATTTTGTTACAAGATGGAGCCAGCAAAATAGGGTGCTGCTAAACCAGCTGCAGGGTTGGGCTGACTGTCATAGTATCCTGATAGACGCTCAGGCTGGTTTCAGAAATGGAACAAGAACCACTGAATAAGCCTCATGACTTGTACTAAATTCACTATAATTCTAAAGCATTTTATATACCTGTCATTTTGTTGATTTAAAATCAATTTTTGATTTAGTAAATCAAGATAAGCTGTAGTACTCACTGCAGAGAATGGGTATTGATTATGCCCCGTTTGTAGTGAAAGGTCTGCGTTGAGATAATACTGCTAGGATCCGATATGGTCCTTTTGGTGAATGCAGTGGCATTTTTTAAATCCCTAGGCATATCCACAAGGCTGTGTACTGGCACTGGTTCTATTTAGCTTGTTTTTGAAAGACACAGTCAATTTAATGGAATCTGATCTTGATATAAATAAAATAGTCAATATAAAAACGCCAGCCCTACGTTTTGCAGAGGATGCCATTTTTATATTTTGAACAGACCATTCAATGCACAGGCTATTAGAAAGATTCAAAAAGTACTGCAAGGAGGACTTGCTAAACTTACTCAAAAAATAACTTGTTATTAAAGCCCCTCTTGCCATTAAAAAGGAAATTTTGCACGCAGGATTATAAGTGTGTGACCTATTTCAATTATTTGGGTATTCAATTTGACCAGCAATTTAATCTGTATGCAAATTTAAGAAAAGGCCACAGCTAGGTTCTTCTAAATCTGCAATGTTTTACTAATATTTTAGAATATGGCGGACAGCCAGTTTACAATAACAATCCCTCAAGTAAAAAGCAAAAATGTAGACGCAGCTGCATTTTCTTGGGAAGAATTTTGAGAATTTAGTAACAACAAAGAGCTGCAGGTAATCAAGAAAAGATTTCTGGGACAATCCTGAGATTAGATCCTACTACATCGCTAATCCCAATGTATTTCTAGCTTTAATCTGACCCATCTCGAACACTATTTCCATGTAACCTTCATTATAATGGTTATGTGTGAATCCAAACCCTCACGCAGCTTCATATATGCAATCTGCTTTGGCGATATCAATGAATGTATGAAGATTCAGGAAGAAACTACTGGCCAATGCATGTAAATAAAAATACACTAGATGATCTACAATTTAGTTGTCTCTAGAGTAATAACACAAAAAAATGGACGGAATGCTGAACATTGTCAAACATTCACCCCCAGTCACAGTACTGGGTTATATCTATTGTTTATTTGCTCACCGTGCCACCTCACTTTGGACCTAGCCATAAGAAAATCAGTCTTGACCCTGCTCCACATTCGGTTTTGTCTGCTTATTTTTCCTGTCAATGGAGGATCTGGCTTGGCAGTTTGGGCTGACCCGTTCCCATGGGGAGAAGGGTCAAGACGAATTTGCGTATGATTGGGTCCACACTGGGGTGGCATGGTGAGCAAAAAAATGATGGATTTAATTCAGATTTGTGACTGGGGGTGAAGAGTTGACAATATTCGGCATTCCACCCATCATCTTTTGTGTTGCTAATACCTCTGGAGTAACCTCAACCTATTTGGCCCCGACGCTATTAGACTTGTTAAGGAACAGTATTTGACACCTATAGTGTTACAGCAGGGACTTCACCAGTGACTTATTTAGATGCAGGGTTTGAGCCATACATGGAATTGATTCAAATTGAAATGCAATGCACTTTATATATCAAGTTCAGGTTGGGGACTCTCCCAACTAGTGTTTACCAAGTGAAATGAGGCAAGTTACCTGTAACTAATGAATATTTTCACTCTGCTATACATGGTGAAAGATACAATAACGCACTTCATGCTTTTTGGCGTAAAGTATTAAATGCATGACGAAGATAGCTTTTACGTTTGTTTTTTTTTTTTAGAACCTTTGGTGTAAAATCAGATTTAAAGGCTCTAGAATTTTGGTACGGATCAGATTTATCATTACATAATTGCCCTCTAGACTCTTAGGTTTGGTCTGCATGGCTCTCATTGGGTAAGTAATTTTAAGTCCAATTAAGTTCTGACAAAGGATCAGATCCTTGTCCCAGCTATTCCTGTGTGCCTTTATTCTAACTGTTCTTGAAAGGAGAGCCTTGGAAAGGCATCGCCATAGGAGCGTAGCAGGCATCCCTACATAGAGAGAAATGCACCTATTGTGCATTTCTGCCCGTGGAGAAACAGAGGGTGCAAAACTACAGGGGGGCACCACATGTTCCCCCCTGCAAGCACCCCCATGCACACAGGCAACTAGAGGCCATGTAGGGCACCCTTTTCATGGCAATCTCACTGCCATAAAAAGGACGGCAGTGAGAAAACTTGTAAAATGCTCTTCAACGCCGCTGAGGCACTACCAGCATAATACTTCCTTACACCGCGGCGCCGCCACTCAAGGATTCTGTCAGTTGCCGTGGTCCAACCGCTGTACTTGTAATACGGCAAGTTGACCCCCATCACAGGCTTAGCGGTCCCATGGACTGCCGAACTCATAATCGGGCCCTTAGACTTTGACATTTTTAAACTCTCCTTGCTTTAGTGCAATTTTGTATTCCAATTTTTTATGTATTGGTAAAGCCAAGAATTATTGGCTCTAAAAGACTGAGCTATTGGATTTCCAATGAGACTGTATGGTGCATGTGAGCTGAGTCACATTTAGGTGTCCAGGTGAGTTTTAGTTGTAGGAGGGTGTTGATAATGGGGCATGATTGAGAGTTCTGGTTCTGAGACTGGAGACAGTTTGAATCAGCAGGCCTGAACAGTGTTCAGATTACATGCTCATCCAATTCTCAGCCTCTCTCCAATGCACACACAGTGATACTCGCATACATTACTTATGTAATTCTCCTTAGCAACAACTGAGGTTTCTTTGTCAGCGCTTAGTGCCTTGGCACAGCTGCATACCTGGGATTCAATAGAAAGTGTCTTCAGATAATACACAAGGATATGGTCACCCCTTTTCTTGTCTTATTACCGCTTTTCCTTTCAGGATTCAGACAATGCTTATCCTCATCAATCAATATTTCCTCACCTACTGCACTGCCTTGCAATTTCTGCCTTCACTCCCTTTTGACCAGCATTTACATTTTTGAGGATAGCGTTACTTAATACACAGTGAATATTTTGCAATAAAGCACTGTTATTCAACGTAGGCATCTGTGCCTGATGTAAAGAACATATCTTTGAGTGGAGATTTAAGTTGACACATTACCCGTTTCTTGAACCTAGACAGTCCTTGCAGTATTATCATCTTAGTGAAGAATGCAATGCTTCTGAGATAATAAAACTGTGAACAATTAGTTTATGCAACGACTGCAGTGTACATGTGGTCCAAAAAGCTAAATCTACCGACTGAGGGTGAGACCTAGGTTCACAAACCATGTTTATATTTAGTTGGTTTGGTTGTTAATGAACCATAGTTACAAATCTGGAATTATATCATATATGAAGCAACCATCAGTATATAGGGAAGATTGCAATCATTCATAAAACAGGAGCTTGCTAATATCAAGCATTCAGAATGCAGTGGAGTACAACAAAGCAAATCGTTATTGGCTGGAGTGTCACTATCCAATCGATTCAAGTTTTGCAAGAAGGAAAACGTCAATCATCTAGCATTCCCATGTGTTCTGATGGTCTGAAATGCACCCCTCCTCCCTTTCAGAAAAGAACTGAAGATCCTGCTCTTCAAGAAATGTTGATGACATGTAGCCCTTATTTCCAGCTCTTTGAGAGAGAAATCTGTAATGATGAAATCACGTAGGCAATGAATAAACCTCAAGCCTAAGAGCAACGCAATTCTCCCAAACCAACCACAGAGTAACTGCCTTAAGTGGAACAATCGCTGTCCAGGCAACATTGGAACATAAACAAAGTTCCACATTCCACCCCGAACCCTTTACATTAAAAACCCTTTTCCACATCCGTTATTGTTTTTTTCCTCACCCACTTTCATCCGTCCCTACACACTTCAAAACCTTGCTACTGTCACATTTTCCGGCATCCGTTTTGGCGTCTGTATAGATGGGTTTAAGTGTGTTGCTGTCTGTGTGCACCGATGAACGTATGTGTTGCGGTCTCTGTGGGGCATGTTAGCGTGTGGGGGATTATAAACAGGCATAACCTACTGGCTCTGTCAGAGCTAGTTTTAAAGGGGGATACCTTCAACGACGCACTTTATTCACGAAGAACCGACGGTATGACACTATACCCATCCGGTATTTTACCTCTGTTGTACCTGCCACAGTCGGATCTAGCAATGCTAAATCAAATACTACAAAGAAAATATGACGGCGACAAGGCACTTAGCCTAAACGGTGGGAAGTTCAAGTGAACTCCAGTATATTTTCAACACAGAGAGGGTGATATAAGGGTTATGACTCGCAGGCTGGTGGCAGTCTCTCTCAAATCCCAGGAAAGGCTCGGGGTAGTCACTGAATGGAGCATCACAATGGATAATAAATTGGAACTACGCTATGTCCATTCTAGGTGCACGAACGATTCCAGCCTGATGGCACTCACAGCTTCTGGTTAAGCCCAGCTTGGCTGCTAGGCTGGAAGTCGCTGACGATGATCCCCAGCTGCCTGATATTCTCCACGAACTTCTCGAGCTGTTCCTCCAGATTGTCGAATTTCTCCGCCATATCGGCCGCCTCCCCTCCTGCCCGACCGAACATTTTCCAGTCTCCTGGGTCCCGGTGCCGCCAGTGCAGCCAATCAGCAGCAAACCAGGTCCAGGAAAAACAGAGGACGGACTACATATGTTCTTGTTAGAGAACGGAAACGTGAGCACCCAGGCTCCGCCCTTGATAGGAACGTGACGCAGAGTTAAGCACATCCTAAGTCACAGGGAGGTGCTTATTCCTTGCTGCTCATTTCAATGTTTTATTTATTTATTTATTCATGCATTTTTATATAGCGCGGACTTTACCCGAAGGCGTCAGAGCGCTTCACAATAGGAACAGAGATGAAACATGATGGAAAACATTACACAAGAACAGATTACAAAAGCAGACGTTACATTACATAAGGTAATAGTGACAATTGTGAGCAAACAAAATACACAAGGTAGTAAAATTGTGAGCAACCAAAATACATGAGGTAGTAAAAAGTGCACAGGAGGAAAAAGTGACAAGTGTGCAGTTACAAGAGAAAACAGTATAATTTGAGGTATAGTACTGCAATAAGTGCTAGACACTCAGGCACAAGAGCAAGCGTTACATAGGCAAAGGTGGCACTTGTGCAAGTATCAAAGGTAAAAACATGCGAGAGGTAGCAAACCGTGTGTTGCAAGGGCAAAGTGGTGTGTGCATGTTACAAAAGGGCACCAAACACAAGTACATGGAAAATACTGCAAAAAGGCAAACACTCCAATCACAAGAACACACTGGGAAGGCACTTCCATGGTCCTGCAAAGTAGAAATTTTCAGTAGTGGGAAGTCTTCCTCCAAATAACAAGAGGACGTGAATTACTTTTGGAGGTGTCTCTGTAGGAGGAGAACTATGAGGTCCCTTTTGAAGGCCTGGGAGGAGGCGGTGGTCCGGAGCTGAGGTGGAAGGGAGTTCCAGATTCTCACTGCGTTGCCTGAAAAGAATTGGGCCATTGTTCTTTCGTTCTTGAAAGTGGGAGGTTCAAGCAGTAGATTCTCCGCATTGCGTGAAGGTCTAGAGCCTCCAGAGAGTTTCAGTTTATTCGCCAGGTAGCGAGGAGAGGAGGAGTGCAAGGCTTTGTGGGTGATACAAGCGGTCTTGTAGATAGCTCTAGCCTCGAAGGGAAGCCAGCAGAGGTTGGATAACATCGGTGTGATGTGATCGCTTCTTTTGGCCCCATAGATGAAGCGAGCTGCTGAATGGAAAACAGACTTAAGTGGGGACAGGTGAGGTTTGAGGAGGCCAGTAAGAAGAGAGTTGCAGTAGTCTAGTCTGGAGAGGACCAGCGATTGCACCAGGATTATAAGGTCCTGCTCCGGGAAGAAGCGACGGATTCCCCAAAGAAGGCGCAGTTGGTAACGAGCAGATTTTGCAATAGAATTGATGTGGGGAGTTAGATTGCGTTTTTTGTCTAGAATGACACCAAGGTATTTTGCACTGTCGACAATTTTCGGGTTTATTGTTTAGTAGATTCATCTGATCCATCCATGATTGAACCGGGGGAGGAGAGAGTGAGGAGGAGAAGAGGAGGAATTCAGTTTTGGAGGGATTCAGAATCAATTGATGAGTTGACATCCAGTTTTGAATGGGGGACCTAAACTTACCGGATTTTGCCGCCACCGCCACGAGAGTCAGAGGGCAGCCAGCACCTAGCAGCAGCAGCAGCCAGCCACCGCCAAGAGTCCCAGAACACCGGACTCCGCGCTGCCGCTCCGGGAGACCACAAATCCCGGCAGGCCTCGCGGCGGCGCGTCTGCAGTGACGCGGGTCGCGCTGCGTGGGGGCGCCAGAGCCCTTCAAAGGAAGGAGAGCCTCGGCAGAGCGGGGGGACCTAAACTTACCGGATTTTGCCGCCACCGCCACGAGAGTCAGAGGGCAGCCAGCACCTAGCAGCAGCAGCAGCCAGCCACCGCAAAGAGTCCCAGAACACCGGACTCCGCGCCGCCGCTCCGGGAGACCACAAATCCCGGCAGGCCTCGCGGCGGCGCGTCTGCAGTGACGCGGGTCGCGCTGCGTGGGGGCGCCAGAGCCCTTCAAAGGAAGGAGAGCCTCGGCAGAGCGGGGGGACCTAAACTTACCGGATTTTGCCGCCACCGCCACGAGAGTCAGAGGGCAGCCAGCACCTAGCAGCAGCAGCAGCCAGCCACCGCCAAGAGTCCCAGAACACCGGACTCCGCGCCGCCGCTCCGGGAGACCACAAATCCCGGCAGGCCTCGCGGCGGCGCGTCTGCAGTGACGCGGGTCGCGCTGCGTGGGGGCGCCAGAGCCCTTCAAAGGAAGGAGAGCCTCGGCAGAGCGGGGGGACCTAAACTTACCGGATTTTGCCGCCACCGCCACGAGAGTCAGAGGGCAGCCAGCACCTAGCAGCAGCAGCAGCCAGCCACCGCCAAGAGTCCCAGAACACCGGACTCCGCGCCGCCGCTCCGGGAGACCACAAATCCCGGCAGGCCTCGCGGCGGCGCGTCTGCAGTGACGCGGGTCGCGCTGCGTGGGGGCGCCAGAGCCCTTCAAAGGAAGGAGAGCCTCGGCAGAGCGGGGGGACCTAAACTTACCGGATTTTGCCGCCACCGCCACGAGAGTCAGAGGGCAGCCAGCACCTAGCAGCAGCAGCAGCCAGCCACCGCCAAGAGTCCCAGAACACCGGACTCCGCGCCGCCGCTCCGGGAGACCACAAATCCCGGCAGGCCTCGCGGCGGCGCGTCTGCAGTGACGCGGGTCGCGCTGCGTGGGGGCGCCAGAGCCCTTCAAAGGAAGGAGAGCCCCGCATCGCGGGACGCGAGCGGGACGCCCGGGGCGAAGCCCGGGCAAAGGGCGGGCCCTCTGAGGCCCTCAGAGGTCAACAGTGGTCGGGCCGGCCACCCCACCAACAATTCTCATTAAGGTTAGTCTCCCAATTGGTTTCCTACAATGGCTGATTGTACCGCTACCAGTAATAATGTTGACATCCTTATTCAGGACGCAGAGTCCCCAGTAACACTGCTAACGTCGTTTGAGGCATTGATAGACACTGCATTCAACGAGATTGTTGAGACTGAAAGGAGGTTTTCAATGGGTCCTAAGAGCATTAACCAACCACATGCCACCAGCAGTCTCAATGGTAATGGCAATACCCATATAAATCCTGAAATAATTGTTGTAAAACCCTCACATCCCGTTGTTGAAGTACCAATTGTCTTAGACGATGATGACACTGTCACGTACATAGCACCAGAAGTGACTCTTGGCCATGCCACAGTAATAACATCTACGGAGGCTGCTAACAAGGTATCTGATAAAGTTGCAGCCAAGAGAAAGAGGGGCCCTGCTAAAATAACCCACAACAAACGGAAGCAGCCACTAAGGACTGTTAACCAACCAACCCCCCAAAGTATGTGGAATAAGGGGAAGAGACAGAAGGTGGTCCAACATACAGTACCCACAAAGGATCAACCGCATCTGGGTGACATGGTCGTTATAAATAATGAGGGGTCAAATTATATATCTATCTCCACCCAGACTGAGTCCCCCCACGGATCTGACAAATCCAGTCACTATTCCAAGTCAGAGGGGAACCTTATTGAGACTATTGCAGATACAATTTTTAAAAATTTGGAAGGTCAAATGATCAAACAATTTAATAATATTTTTAAAAGACTTGATAAACGAGAATTTAATTAAAAACGAGGATGCAAAGAGAAAAGGTATAGCGAACTTGGACAAAATGAGAGTAGAACGTCTGTTAAAAGATCTTGAATCCACTACCCGTGTCCCCACTACAGGTGACCATGGCAACATCAGGACAGTGGAACAACAAGCCATTACTAACCCAGCACAGTCTGTTACACCTAAGGTCACTAAAAGTAAGGGTATAACAGGCAGCAATCCGTCTGATCGTCAAACCAACACCCCCTTACTCCCATGTAACCCTACACATGGACATGTCACTTCGCCAAAATCCTCTGTTTCCGCTAACGATGCAAGCGGATCATCAATTAATTCTATTAAAAAGAGTAATGCAGCGAAGCAGACCACCTTAGTACAGAAGGGTCCTGTTAACCCCAGCCAGCACAACAAAAAGATCATGCACGAGGACAATAGGCCTATTAAACATCAAGGCCCGGCCCTACATCTTCCACCTGAGGCCTGTCCCTATGTTTTAGTTCTGGCTGGTATCCCTCCGCTCAAGGAAGGTCAAGGAGAATCATGGGTCCAACTTCACAATAAGTGTATAGACTGGTTAACAAAGCACAAGGGAGTGGGTTATGATATCTCAAAAGAAATCATAACCACACGGCGAGTAACCTGGGTCGGTCCCCTATACAAAAATATCAATGGGGACTGTATTGTAATTAATTTTAGAAACCCGGGCACTGCAAAATTCCTGTTGAACTACAATCCTGGTCGTCACGGTCCATCTACTGTGGTGACCCCACTACCATTAAAATATTTTTATCGTCCTCCCCACAAGATGATGCAACCCCCTCCAGTTTTTCCCTTACAGAATAGGTTTGGAATATTCCAGGACCTGGACACATTGGACTGACTGCCCTCTGGAAGCACCGAATTACTCCCCGTGTGCTCTGAGGCAGCTCAGCTAGAGGAACCATCCACAGAGGCGGCCCTGTTAACACTGGAGATCTCGTCACCCGGTCCACTATGCGTTCAACAGGGGCATGTTACACCTAAATCCGCCTCAAGTACTAACCAGGGTCCCTGTTTGAGGAATAATAATAATAACATTAACCTAACAATTCTCAGTTGGAACATTGCGGGCCTGAAGTCCAAGATGGGAATTCCTTCATGGAGGGATTGTGTCAATTGTTATGACATATTGATGTTCCAAGAAACTTGGTGTGTTGAGGACCTATTGTTTGAGGGGTATAGTTGCCACAATAGGACTGTTCCGGTCCCTTTGGCTGGTCGTCCTAGTGGTGGATTGTCCATCTGGATAAAAATTTCTGCTGAAGCAAGAATTGACGAACTACAAACAAATTGTCCTAGTTTCATGGCACTCTCTTATACCCAGAGGATAAAACTGTGTTTAATCAATTTCTATAATAATGATTTTCTGTCCCAACCTAACCCAAATTTTATTCTCTTATTTGATTTTATTAATGAAATTATGGATGGACAGGTACACGGGAAATTAGATGGCATATGTTTAGGGGGAGATTTTAATGCACATGTACATCCAAGAAATCCCCCATGTAAAAGAGGTATAGAACTGTTAGATTTTCTTGCTACTAGTGAACTTGTTAATTGCATGGAACATGCAGGTATGGAAAACCATGCATCACCATTCCCCACCTTTATTGGACATGGGGGTGGTACAACAATTGATTATGTTTTTGTTTCACACGCCGTCGCAAAGGCATTAATAAGGGCAGAAGTAGTGTGTGAAATCCACAGTGATCATTACCCAATTGCCATCTATTTATCATTGCCGAAGGGTAAGTGTCCAAGACGTGAAATAGGCGCAAGGGGTCTGGAAGTCTCGACGGATAAGTTGAGGGTAATCTGGAAGGGAGTAGACAACAAGGGAATCCTGGCAGGAGTATGTAAAAAATATCCAACTTTGATCAAAGATTGCCTTACCACAGAGGACCATGGGATCAACGTGGTTAAAGCGTTCTCTGAACTCTGCACCGTAATTAAAGGCGAAATTTCCAGACCAGCCTCTAGTAAGGCTGAGGAAACGCCTAGATGGTTTGATGCCCCATGCTCCAAAGCAAACAGGATGCTTAGAGCTGCCTTAAAAGCTGAACCGAGGGACATACCACGGGTAAGGCTGCTCAGAGCAGAGTACAAGCGTGCTTTACGCACCAGATCAAATGATCTACTGAAAACCCATTGGGATTCCCTGGCACGATCTGCTGACCTAAAAGATACCACTGGGTTTTGGAAGGAGGTAAAGGAAATAAGATCTATCGGTTCTAATTTGACCGAAATTAATTGTAATATTACTGGTCCTACCTGGGTTGCACATTTTGGTAAAATCTACGCAACTCCAGATAATCCTCCTTTGTTGTTACCCCCTCCACACCCAATGTCTATTTCCACATCTGAGGTATTTGATGCTATTTTAGAAAGCGCCGGGAATAAAGCGCCTGGATCTGATGGGCTCTCCATAGACCAATTAAAATGTGAGCCAGATTTTTGGGCCCCATTGCTATGCAATGTTTTTAACAATTTAACTGAAGGGGAGATCCCGGAAACATGGTCACGTAGCATTATTGTTCCCATTTTTAAAAAGGGCGACAGGCTGGATCCTGGGTGTTACCGCCCAATTTCCCTAATAGATAACACCTTAAAAGTTTTGGGACGGATTTTATTTAAAAGGATAAGAACCTGGACTGATGAGAATAACATCCTACATCCTAGCCAGTTTGGGTTCCGCAGCAGTGTCGGAACGGTGGAGCAATGCTTGAATCTGAACTTGATCATGGCAAAATATAATATTGCAAAGAAATCCCCTTTATATTTTGGTTTTATGGATTTGAGCTCGGCTTTTGATTTTGTTAACCGCTCCCGGCTCTGGTCTACCCTTCTTGAATACGGTTTAGATGACCATCTGGTACATTTTTTAGCTTTTTTACATCGTGATCTTAAAGCCTGTGTACGTGTGAATCAAATGGGTGAAGTTTCTGATGATATTAGCATTGGTAGGGGGGTCAGACAAGGGTGTGTGCTGGCCCCTCTCCTGTTTATTTTGTATATCAATAAGTTAAGCGGCACTTTGAGCACCCTAACTAGTGATGTGCCCTACATTAATGGAGCCCCTATACCCACCCTTCTTTATGCAGATGATGCGGTCCTGATGGGCCGCACTCCGAAGGCACTGCGTATTTTAATATCAGGGTTTGTCCTTTTTATGGCCGATTTAGGCCTAACAACTAATTTTAAAAAATCATTGATCATGAGTTGTGGCCCAAAAAATCATAAAATTCCCCAGATTATTTCAGGGTCAAATGTTTTAAAAAGTACCAGCACTTTTCCCTATCTAGGGCTGCTATTTTCGAACAGTGGTACATGGCATGCACATGTTTCTTATGCCAGGAATAAGTTGGGCAAGGCCATTAATTGTGTAACCTCCTTGAGACAACCCAACCAAGCTGATGTAATAACTCCCCTGGTTAAGATATATCAAACCCAATGTATGCCAACTGGCACTTACGGCGCTGAGGTTTGGGGTTACACCAACTGCTCCCCTATTCAAATAGAAGAAAATAGATTTTGCCGTAAGGTATTGGGGGGGGTTATCTGTTCTCCAAACTATGTATGTCATAACGAACTAAATATTCCTTACATAGAGGATTTTGTGAGATCAAGACCAGCATTATTCTGGATTAAGATATGGAACAACACGGCTGCTACATTGACCCGTGAAATTATTTTGGATTGCCTAAAGTGCGATAGGGGACACCATATACCATGGTTGAAATCAGTAAAAGAGTGCCTTGCAAGTGTGGGTTTGGCTTCTCTGTTCACATCACCAAACCTAATAAATCGCTCCCATAAGACCATCATTTTAAGGGCATTGTATGACTTATATAGCAAAGAGCGGGACAGAAAGAACCAGACTAAATGCACGGTTGTAAAATATTCGGCCTACTCTGAACCACACATTAAAAAACCTGGCCAACCGTACAGATATTTGCGTTTGCATCTTGGTAGATGGGAAAGGGGTTTACTGTTTCGTTTCCGAGATGGGAGTATAGTTAATTTACTGAACTTCCCGCTGGGATACAATAAACACCTCGAAACCTTAAACTGTCCTTGTAACCCTGACATGAAGCAAAGTCTTATGCATTTCTTGTTCTTTTGTGGTTTTTATAAAAAACTCACTGTACATTATCTTATGCCCTATTGTAAGAAAAACGGATTGACTAATTTTAAACTGGCACTTCGGTCTTTCCTGGTATTGGGATCAGATGAAGTCATTTTTAGGATGAGTTGTTTTCTCAAAGCTGCTGTCAGATCGAGAATCACCCTTAATATTGATGTATAATTATTGCACACTGCACTTTCTATTTTGCACTTTTTGATAAAAATTTTTAAATCCACCTCTTTTTATCTTTTTGTAATATAAAAAATTATGTGTAAATAGATAATATTATAACAATGTGATGTCCATCCTTTTTTAACAATGGTTTTAAAATTGTGTTTTTAAACAGCGTTTTTAAATAATACTGTAAGTTATTCTATCATTAGGAAGGGACACATCTTGTATGGCTGTGAAATTGCAAATGGATTTTGATTTTGATTGTGCTCGTTTGCCCTCGGACTATTCTCCAATTGTAACTACTGAACTGAATGTTTTTAAAATGTTTTTTGTTTGTACTTTTATGGATGTTTTTTATTCCGAATAAAGATCTTTTGACTTGACTTGAATGGAGTCAAGAGTAGAGCTTAGGATGGAGAGATCATGAGTGGAGGCAAGCTTGAGGTAGAGTTGAGTGTCGTCTGCATAGAGATGATAGTGAATCCCGGATTTGCTTAGGAGGTTTCCCAGTGGTTCTAAGTAGAGATTGAACAATGTGGGTGCAAGTATAGAGCCCTGGGGAACACCTTGACCCACCACCACAGGAGAAGAAAGACTGTTTGCTATTTTGATCATTTGAGATCTGTCAGAGAGGAAGGATGCAAACCATTTAAGCACAGTGCCCTCCATGCCCATTCTCTATTGAAGAATATTGAGGAGGGTGTTGTGATTGACAGTGTCAATGGCTGCAGAAAGGTCAAGGAGAATTAGCAGACAGGACCCTCCTGAGTCGAGTATCCTCAGCGCATCATCAACCACTTGCAGTAGGGCTGTTTCAGTGCTGCAGTTTTGGATGTAGCCGGACTGACAATTGTCAAGAAGATCATTGTCCTTGATATTGTTTTGCTACACATCTTTCTGTGATCTTCGCAAGAAAGGGAAGGTTAGTAATGGGGCGGAAGTTGTTGAGGTCATTCGCATCAGCAGTGGGCTTTTTAAGCAGAGGGGTGACCTGCCCAGTTTTGAAGGAGACAGGAAGGGAGCCTTGCCAGAGGGAGAGGTTGATCAGAGTGGTCCAATAGGAAAGGGAATGGGTATAGAAGTCAAAGGCAATGGCACTGGGGATAGGGTCGAGAGAATGGTTGGAGGGCTTTGTTTCGCGTATGCACTTGAGAAGGGCATCTTCAGATATAGGGTCAAAGCTCTGACAAATGGCTAAGGATTTGCGCTCCCCTGGAGGTGTAGGATGAGCGACCTGATCCACAAGTGATTTCACTTTTTCATCGAAGAAGATAGCGAAATCCGCTGCTCTCTTTGTAGAATCCTCCACCTTGGAGGTTGGGGGAGAGCAGCTCGGAATCTTGATGAGATCGAATAGTTTTTTGGATCTATTTTTGGCGGAGTCAAGGAGGGTTTTGAAGTGCGCCGCTTTCTCAAGGAAGATGTGCTTGTGGTACTTGGATCTTGCTGTGCGAAGCATGGCTAAGTTGTCAGTGGAGGGCACTTGCCTCCATTGCTTCTCCAGGAATCTTAGCTGCTTCCTTTCCGCATAAAGGGATTTGTTGAACCAAGGTGCTGAGGGAGTGGGCCTTATCCTTTTGCTTTTGAGTGGAGCAACGTTATTAATTTCAGCTGCAAGAACTGTGAGGCATTGGGAGGTGAGATCGTCAACAGCTATGTTCGGGTCTAGCCTTGGAAGTGATAGCAAAGCTGATTCACAGAGGGGACCGACATCAATATTTTTGGCATCACGGAACCAGGAGATGGCCCTCTTGGGTTGGCCAAGAGTTATAGAGTGTGAAAGTTGAAGAGAGAATGGGATGAGGTGGTGGTCGACCAATCTACATGAATTGGGGTAGTGGTAGAAAGCACGCCTGCTTTAGAAATAACAAGGTCCAGGATTGCGCCCTTGGAGTGGGTTTATTCAGTGCAGTGTTGGATAAGATTGTTTGCAGAGAGGAAGGTGGCCAGTGAGTTCGCAGAGGAGTCTTGCGGTTCGCCCCAGTGGAGATTGAAGTCACCCACGAAGGTCTGATTGTCACTTTGTGAGTATTGGTCGCTGATTAAGTCAGTGAGATCTTCTATAAACGAAGGGCCACTACGAGGCAGGCGGTAAATGATATGGAATCTGAGCGGTGAACGGTGTTGCAATTGAAGCTCAAGAGAAAGGCATTCAAAGGTGTGAGAGGAGCTGATTGGAGAAGCCTTAAGTTGGAGGGCGTTTCTAAAGATGACTGCAACACCTCCCCCCGTGTTGTTAGTTCTGTCATTCCTAAATATGGAATAACCTGTGGGTAATAGGAGATCAAACATAGAGTGAGAGGTATCTTTGAACCAGGTCTCTCTGAGGAAGAGCATGTCAAGTTTGTTAAGGGTGATGGTATCGGAGATTTCAAGTTTGTGTTTTACTGCAGATCTGCAGTTGTGAAGCATACAGCGCAGCTCTGTCAAGACTGTTTTGGTGACGGGGGCACTTGGGCTCTGAAGGGTGATCGGGATATTGTACTTATGCGGGGGTGCTCGGGAGGGTTTAGGTGGATGCTTTGTTCTGACAGAGGTGGTGGTCGGAATAGTGTAGATAGTGGGGTTGCCTGTTGAAGAAGGGTGGCGTTCAAGGGCTTGTGTGAGTTAATGACTTTTGCAGATGAAAGGTTGAGCTTGGCTGTATTGGGGTGAGGGAGTGAGGTGCATCTCATGGGAAGTTGGGAGGGAGTAGAGGTGCATGGAGGGGTGGAGATCTTAGAGCATAGAAGTGAAATGGCAGCTGTAAGCTGGGAGGTGGAGGTGATTAGAGAGCCTAGCGTATTTTCCAGTGAGAATGAGGCAGAGCACAGAAGGTTGGGTGGCTCGATTGAAACAAGGGGGGGGTGGAATTGGTGGTGGAAGGCAGGGAGAGGTGGGGGACAGGAGGAGAGTTGGGGTGTGGGGTTCACAGGTGGGTAAAGGTGGAGGTTGAGAGCGGGCGTAAGTGAATTGGAGGGTAAGGGAGAGTTGTCATTGTTGGTGTTGCACGAGGGAGAGGAATTAAGGACAAATTTGGAGGGAGAAAGGTGCGGAACACGGCGGTAGGGAAGTAGGAGGGGGGAGGCCTGTGTGGCGTCAAGGGAATGTAGGAGGTTTGGGAGGAAAAGAGGTGCAGTGGTTGTGGAGGTCCTGTCAGTTAGGAGAGGTGGCAGTGAGGGAACGGTCAACTGGCAGGGTGAGGGGGGTTGAGAGAAAGGGAAGTTGAGGAAAGGAAGAGGTTCTGCTGGGCCCGAGGGAGGGAGATGGAAGGAGGGGAAAGTGGGTAGTGCAGCAGTACTGGAGGAGTAGAAGGGAGGAGAGAGATGCAGTGGGAATGTGGCGAAAACGGGGTGAATGACGAGGGGATGAAGGGGTGGAGAGGAGGGATGGAAGGAAGGATAAGGGGAGCATAGGGAAAGTTAATTGGGGAGAGGGTTGGAGGAGAGGTGGACTAAAAAGGGGGGTGATGGGAAGAAGTATGTGGGAGGAGAAGAGATTGGAGTATCGTGATAGTGCAGATGGGACGAGGAGCGTATTAGCTAGTGGTAAGGCTGAAGTAATGTGGGAGGGGACATACTGTGAGGGGGAGGAATATGAGATGAGGTAAGTTGGGGGGGAGGGAAGAGGGCCGACCCTGTTGTGGAGGGTGTCACCAAAACAGATGTGCCTTTTGCCAGCGCACACCAAGACATTCGAACTTGGGTATCGGCCGAAGGTCACGTGCTGCCTGGGGCCCTTTTATTTAAATCCTGGGACCGAGGCCGGTCACGAGGTGGGGGGCAGCCTGGGGGGAGAGATACAGTGTATTGTATGTCACTGCTTGACTGTTCCAGGATCGCGAGACAGACAGAGATTTATCTATTTTATTAATTTAATACATTTTTACATAGCGGGGATTTTACCCGAAGGCGTCAGAGTGCTGTATAGTAGAAGCAGTTATGTTACATGAGAGAAATGTTATAAAATAGACCACGGAAGCCCAGTGCTTTAAATGGAAATAAAATAAGTGCAGGTGCTCATTCAAATGATCCAGAGGTGTAGGGAGTGGGCGGGGCTAGGAGCGGAGCTAAGGGCAAGACATGATGATACTTAAGGACTTCTATAATAATTGCAGCACACACCAAAACACGAGAAATGTGTTTATATAAACAAAGCAAGTTAACTCAATACACAAAATGAAAGAGAAATGCAATAATATGTTAACATTTCTTTTTTTGTTGTTGCAATAGTTGCATCTGTTAAACGCCATATTGTTAATAGCTGTTGTTTGGCACAATACTATATATTTTTAAACAAGTGAGGAGGAAGAAACTGAAAATTCCACCACTCCGAACCAAAGCTCCTATGGCATGACACTCTGTTGTATTGATGACAGCATAAGTCAAAAGGAGTTTTTTTAGATAGGAATAAAATATATATAAAGTAATCCACAGGAAAAGATAGAAGATCCAGATGCGATGTTGTCAGGTCTTAAGTTGAAGCAAGAATGCTACCAACAACGCATCTGGAACAGAACACATAGAATGTAGAATGCATACATCAAATCTAAACATAACATCATGAAGAACACGAGCTGTTAAAGAAATATGCACACAATATAATACCATGTATATGGATACAACATTCTTGCTTCAACTTAAGACCTGAAAACATCACATCTGGATCTTCTATCTTTTCCTGTGGATTATTTTATATATATTTTATTCCTATCTAAATAAACTCCTTTTACATAATGACTTTTGTTTTCATCAATACAACATAATTTTGGCGACGATGAGATGGGATTTTTAAATCATTTTTAAGTCATTTTTTGGAGTTCTTATTTCATTTAATCCACCAAGGATAAAGATCGGCAATTTTCAACAACTTTAATTCTGGAAAGTGACTCAGGACTCCTTAATTGTTTTAATCGACATGCACTACAGCATAATACTGGGGGCTCTGGTCTAGAAAATATAGATTGACTTGCAGGTGGTGAGGCTACGGTAAATCTCCTTGAGTTAGGTCCTGGTGACTCTGTTAGTGGAAGATCGGTAATAAATTTGGTAGACTTTGCCAGTAACCCGAAGCTTGGTAATGGTACAGTAGTACAAACGGGTAATGCCAACACAGCCGAACGTTCTACCAAGGTAGTAAAATACGAAAGGGCTGATACCCTCTCTGGTTTTTGTTCAACCATTATGGCCGATTATCCACAGCAGGTTACTACGTGCCAGGTTGGGGCTATTACTCCAACCCAGCCTATCAGACTATTTATCACAGGGCCCGACAATGGTTCTAGGGACCATCGTGTGAGTGAGGTTAACATTCTGCCATTTGCGAATTGTGATATTAAGGAGGGGAAACTAGTTTCCTGGAACATAGCAGGACTGGGTGCTAAAATATCATCACCAGAATGGTTAGCGTTCATTGGTGATTATGATGTCTGCCTTTTCCAGGAGACTTTTCTATCTCAGCCGCATTTCTTTTCTGGGTATCTAAATTACTTCGTCCCCGCGACAAAAGGAACCAAGGGGCGGCCAATGGGGTGTTTAACTGCATGGGTGCGGCAGGATCTTCCTGTAGTTATCAAATAATTATAGTCTGGGAGTAAGGCCATCCAAGTATTAAGACTTGACTTGGGTTCTTTGGGTTGCTTGGACATTTATAATGTCTATTAGAGGGGGTAGATCACAGGTTTTAGCGGCCTTGGACTCCCTCATCGAGCTTCACTCACAGGACACTAATGTGATTGTTGCAGGAGATCTAAACACCACCTTCGAGCCCCTAGTAGCGACTTAGTGGGACTCAACAGACGAGGATGAAGATAGTCAATGGGGGATACCAAAAATGGAGCTTGTACCTATTAAAAAGTGGACAGAGGTAGTGATACAGATTAACACAGTCTGTTGTGAAAGAGGTCTTAGGGCACTTAATGGCAGGACTCCGAAAGACAGGACTGAGGCCGTAACATTCAATAATGGGCAAAGAAAGAGTTGAATTGACTATGTTTTTTGTATCCTGAATTTTTGGCACACAATTGTAGATATGGAGGTGAAAGAACGCATGGAAAGTGATCATAACCCCCTGTGTGTCACACATGGATGGTGGGATCGAGATTTACCCCATCAAGAAAGGCTTGAGCTCTGCCCCCCAGACATTGTGCCAACTAATGATATGAGGCGTCTCAACTGGGTAAAAGTCGTCTCTAATATAGAGGCCCTGAATAAAATTGCAGAGGAAGTTGACAGCGCTCTTTTGAAATTAGAAGACTGTATCGACCATCTTGACTTGGGTTGTGTTACTCCTATCCATGATAGCCTGTTTAAGTCCATTAGCGGCCATTTTTTAGCTCCAGGCTACACAAAGCAAAAAGGTACCCAAAAAGCACTGAGGTGGTACAATGAAGACTGCAGAAAAGCCAGAGTGGACCTGGGTAGGGCCATAAAGGGTGGCAATTTGGATGCAGTTCGTTGTGCCAGACAGACCTACAAAAGAGCAATTCTTAAGGCCAAAAGAATTTGGGACGAACGTCGATGGCAAGAGCTTAAGGAAGCAAGTGAGAAAAAGAATACCAGATTATGCTGGAATCTTATCAAATGAGGTAGAGGGGGAGGGCTGGACAACCCGAAAACTATGTCACTCAAGAAGGCTGGATTGATTATTTCAGACCACAGTACGCGTCCAATCATGTAGGAGTTCAAGTGGAGGATATAAGTTCTGTATTTTCTAAAGATTCTGTTTTTAACAGTAATTATATTTTAATTGCTCTTAATGTTGTGGCAAGAGGTAGAGCCCCAGGGCCCGATGGGGTCCCGGCAGATGTCTTTCTGCATGACAAGGCTCGCTGGGGCAAATATATCTTGCTATTGGCAAATGCTATAGCTCAAGGTACCCCTGGTCCCGGTTTCCTGGAAAGGAGCAATAATAATCCCTGTTTATAAAAAGGGCGACAAGACTCAACCTGGAAATTACAGACCTATCAGTCTGATAGATACTATCCAAAAAACAATTGGGAGGATGACTTTAAATAAGATCATAACTTGGATCGAAGAAAACAACGTATTGTCCCCCTTTGAGGCGGGGTTTAGAAAATATACTAGTACAATCGATCAAGTCTTTTGATTTACTCTCCTCCATTGGAAGGCTGTGATCTTGAGCAAAGGCAGTATTTATGCTGCCTTTGTTGATCTGCGTGCAGCCTTCGACTTAGTTCCTCGTGCACAGTTGTGGTTGACACTACAGCAATTAGGTCTCCCTGCAGAGATTTTAACTATGGTGATGCGGCTGCACGAGGCAAACTATGCTAAAATCCAATGGGGAGGTTATGGCAGGGTCACCACTCAATTTCCGGTTGAGCGTGGAGTGAGGCAAGGTTGTTCTATGGCCCCAACTCTGTTCTCCCTGTATATAAATGGTATAGTGGATTGTTTGGCACATGTAAACACTGATTCTCCCTCTTTAGCCGGTATTAATGTTCTGATTTTAATGTTTGCGGATGACACACTAATTATATCTAAAACTCCAAGTGGCCTGCAGCTTGCTTTGGACATTTTTGAAAAATTTTGTTCCATGAAGGGCCTAGAAATTAACGTGGCTAAAACCAAAATGATGATTTTTAATCCGCATCGTACTTTTAAGGGGAATGTTTTCATGAACGGAAAGCCACTTGAATCGGTTAAGCTTTTACTTATTTAGGTGCCCATTTGGGCAACGATCTTAAATGGGAGCATCACATAAATTTGGCAGCCATTAAACACCGCCAAATTGCAGGTGCTCTCTCTATGGAACATAAAAACTCATTGTCCAAACCAATTCTGCCTGTACTGGAAGTTTATGAATGTATAGCAGTTAGTTCTGTCCTCTATGGTGCTGAACTGTGGGGCTTTGAGAAGTTGGCACCATTGTCCCTTTCTGAAAATAAGTTTCTTCGTAATATCACTAGCCTCCCGCAGAGTACACCTTTAGGACCACTAAGATATGATCTGGGAAGGAAAGCTATCGTTGATAGTGCCAGGTTACGCCCTATTTTATACTGGTGTAGGCTTTGGACGACACCCGAGCTTTCAGCATACGCCACAGGGTTTTTAGACATCATTTCATCTGACTCATTCCATAAGATTCGTTGGCTTGCCCATTTAAGAAATAGCTTGGTAGCTTTGGGCATGCAAAAGCTTTGGGACAGCCCTACGGAAGTTGCATTTCCTTCTAAAACAATCCTGAAGGAAAGTTACTGGGAGCAGATTGCGTATCAGACATGGAGTGGTGTAGATTCTTCCACCATGGCGGGGGTCTTTCTAGGGGCAAAAGTATTGCCCAAATTCGAATCTTACTGCGACATTATTACTAAGCCTGGAGACAGGAAGCTATTTTTTCAGCTCAGAGCTGGTTCTTTGCCCCTGAAGGCTTTAACCTCTAGATGGGCTGCTGTAAGTTCTATTAATATTTGCCCGGTGTGTGAGAACTCTGTAGAAACTCTTGCACATTTTCTATTTGCCTGCCCATTGTATGCATCCCTGAGGTGTGTTTGGCTGACACCAATGTGTAAATTACTGGGCACCAACAAAAGTTCTGTTGCTGAGAGACTGATACGTACTTGCACCACTCCATTTATTGTAATACCTGTAGCCAAATACTTGGGATGGGCATGGGTCTTACGGCAGAATTTTATTCGAGTTCAATTGACTGTTGTGGAATAATGGGTGAATTTCTCTGACCATGTATTGATTATTTTAGCCGATTTTATTATTCTCTTTTTTAAGTTTAAATCAAATGGTTTTATTTATTTTACTCTATGAAATGTGTTGCTTATCTCCTCCTCTAGTGAATAGTATATGTATTTATTTTTCTACTTGGTGTCCAAATAATTTTGTTTTTAAATCTAGTACTATGTAATCCTGTTTGAATCATGGATAAATTGTACTTGTCTAGCTTTTATGAGTTTTTATCTCAAATAAAGCGAATTTGACTGACTGACTGACTCAGGACTCTAACGCAGTGTACGAGAAACAAAGGGTAAGATTAATTTACCTCTCTTAATGTTTCTGAGGCACGCGCGTTGAACCGTTGCCTTGTTTTCATTTGACTGAGGCTCGAGTTGGACAGAGCGTGCTGGATCATTGCTGAGTGCACTGGAATCTTGCTCCGTCACTCTGAAGGAACGGAGGTAGTCATCCTTGGAACGGAAGGAAAATGCTGCGTGGTATCGTCATTGCGCATAGTAATATCATCACGCAAGGCCACATCAACGTGAGAATACGTGGCGGCCATTTCAAGTCTTGTTTTCCATAGCAACCACATAGCAACCTCACCGATTTCCACGGAGCAATATTTATTTAAAACGCGATGAGCTAGTTGGCTTTATTTTGAAAGTACATTTCAAAGTAATAAATTATTTGCAGAATTACATCATTTTTGGAGTATTTTACTAATTGAACAACTACCTAAAGGTGAGATATTATATAAAATCTTTCATTAATTAGTATGGCATATCAAATACAGCCATATCAGATTAATCCATTTCTACAAAATGCGGGAAAACTACCAGTACGATTGGAACAATGGTTTAAATCATCTGAAAGTTACATTATCGCTATTGATGGAAAAGATTATTCAAAAGAAAGGAAAAAAGCAGTACTTTATGGTTTATTGGGAGATGCTGGATGGGAAATTTTCGATAATATTCCTGAATCTGAACCTCCTCCGGGACAATTTATTCCTTGGGACGTGTATACAGAAGCAGTTAAAAGGTTGGAAAAAAGGTTTGTTGAACAGCCAAACATAATGGTAGAGAGACACAGCTATAACAAAAGGAAAAAATTGGCTGAAGAAAGTACTGAAGACTATGGGCCAGATGTAGGTAAAACCATTTTACCGATTCTAAAATACCGAATTTTACCGATAAATGGAATGTAGGAAAAAAATCGGTAATTTTTACCGATTCGGTAAAATTCGGTATCGTAGACTCGGTATTTACTGAATCGGTATTTCATTTACCGAATCGGTATTCCCCATTCATTCCTATGGGCCTTTTTGGCCATAGGATTGAATGGGAAATACCGATTGGGTAAATACCGATTGGGTAAATAGCGAATCGGAAAAAAAAACAAAAGTGAAACCTATGAAGGCAGCCAATCAGGTGCAAAGAGTGGGCCCTCTGTGGCCCTCAGAGGACAAAGGTGGACGGGACGGCCACCTACCTTTTAACCAGCTACGTGGAACACGGCTTAAGGTGACTGTTTCAAAAAAACATATTTTTTCTGGCCGTATGGATAGTAGTATTACAACTGTAATTAATATTTACGAACATAAGCAGAGGCTACAGCTTTAAAGTATACAGAAACCAACTTTAACAATAATAACATGATGAAAGTCAAAAAGACACCCATTGCCACAAGATCCTCCACTAGGAATAAAGCGGCCCCTCCTACACCTCTTCCTAGCCTCACCGCTATTGACATAATGCTACAGAAAACTATAGGCGTTGTGGCAGACGCAATTCAAAATACAGAGAGGCGTCTTTCGCTAACTCCAAATTTGTGTTTCCCTAATCTCTCACTACATAACACCGCTACTATCAATACTTTTGACACTACTATAAATTCTCAGGAATCACTTTTAATGCAATCCTTTACAGGGTTGCCTAATATTCAAGTCAGAGAAAACTCATTATCAGACAAAAGCACACCATTAAACCGTAACAGCAGGGAAAGCAGCCCTCTGCCGATTTGTAGTCACAGGATAACTCGGCCCTCTTCCTTCTTGAGCCATGCCTATAGCTTCACCACGTGTAGGTGACGAATACCCTGGGAGACCATTATCTATAAATAACTCTGTCCCCGATAAAGGCAGCCCGATAACTAAGCCCAAAAGGCGGATTGGGAAAAAAACAAAATCAATAGTGAGGAAAATTTCCCGACCCCTCTGTAAACACAAGCTCTCAGTGAAGGACGTTTGGTCCAATTTTAGATTGGCCAAACTGATAAATAAAATACCTAACCACCAGACACCACTACCATCTAGTCTGGTGGCATCCCGACAGCCAAAAGAGCTACAGGCAGAAAACGTAATAGCCAGTACAGACCAGTCATGTCAGACTGAAATATTAAATTTAAGTGATAACACACTCCTGACCCAACTGGAACATCTAATAGGGTCCCTCCTGTTGCCCACACGCGAAAGAATTATTAAGTTGGAGGAAACCGTCAAGACATTTGAAGTGTCACAAAATAAAAACACTGCAACAATGTTAAAAATACTCAGATCACCGTTACCAAAAGAGAATCTCACGTCGGCTAAATGTTCATCAAAGCCGATTAATAATAAGACCGTACGATCAAAGAAACCACCACACAGCGGCAACACTAAACAGACACTGTCCCCTCTATCTGCAGCAATAGCCCCAAATTACACAAATAAAAACTCCAGCATTCGTGAAAATATTGCACTTGTAGCGGTCTCAGACCCGGACATAGCTTCTGAGTCCCCTACAACTGAAAACGATGAGAGCGAATGGGCTGCAGAGGGCTTATGTACTGATAAACAAAATGACCAGCCCGGACCTCTAAGGCCCACAGTACCTCAAAATATGCCCATAAATGATCGCCCTGAGAAACCCTCAAACTGGATACTAGCTAAAAAGCCAATCTATATCAACCTTCCCCCCGAGTCTCACCCCAACACAATAGTAATGATAGGCATCCTGAAATTGGGTGAGGGGAAAATAGAAACATATGGGGAACTAAAAAATAAAGTGAGCCATTGGCTAACTACACATAGACCGATTCCCTCACACTTCAATGGGCAAATATCCCATATCAGGAGGGTAGATTGGGTGGGCCATAGATTTAAGTCTACCGAGGGCGAGTGTATTATCGTAAGTTTTAGAGATATCCGCGTGGCAAGCCATATCAGTAGATGGAGGGATGGCCCCACAAACAGTCTGATTCGTACTATGGATCTTAGTTACTTTTACCCCTCAAACGACCCTGGGTTAAATAACATGCACCTACATTTTTCATCGGAACAGGGGAGATCTTATACTTTCGCTAACCAACATCAAAACTGGGACACTATAGGGAATTATGGTCATTATACCTCAGTTGACTCATTATATTCAAATCGAGCCATACCCAGGAACTACAGAACTACAAATCACTTTGTAACGCATCCAGAGAGGAGGGAAGGATCACACCAAGTATACCAACACGAATATCCCTACTCAACCTATCTGAATAATCAGTACAGCGTTCCCATTTCAAACAGGTTCAATGCCTTTTATGAACAGAGTGGCTTGGAGGGGGTCGACTGACTACCCGTAACACTAATCCCCCCTGTATATAATGATTACGCAAACCATGACATATCATCTGGTAAAGCCGCTGACACAAAGGAATTGAATGAATTCACCATTGCTGAGAAACTAATATTAACTGGCCAGACAGGCCCAGAAACGAGAACCTTATTAGAGAGTTCGCTTTTACAAGATCGGTTAAGTTCATCCACTGACTACTTAGAGGCCTCTAGCCCCGATCTAACCTACATAGAACAAAATTACAGCACCATGGTAGAGCAGGTAGTCACACGCACAGAGTTTATTGACCTAAATTTAGCTGACAATGTAAACACAGATACAGTCACTGAAGTAGATATAATACCATCATGTAGCACAAGCCTGGTCTCCTGGAATACGGCGGGCCTGGCTGATAAAGTTTGCGATCCCACTTGGCTGTCTTTTGTCAAGCAATACGCGGTGATATGCCTCCAAGAAACATGGCTGGTAGAAGAAAAATACGTTCACATCGAGGGATATCAAAGCTTCTTCATGCCAGCCGAACCATCGAGCAGTGGAAGAGCAAAGGGGGCCTGGTAACTTACATTAATCTGGCTCTTATTTGTCAAATAAACAATCGTCACTCAGGCAATAGGAATATCCAAGTCCTAGAGTTAAAGAGGGGCAAACATACCTTGACCTTGATCAATTTTTATAACGCAGTAAACCAATATGGAGAATGTAACTTACTGCAGTTGTGTGATCTTCTGAGAGACAATGTGGGAAATTTGTCGCGCCAAATATTGATTGCAGGTGATTTTAACACCCATCCCTGTGGGAATCCAGGAGTGAAGTCCATGGGTCATTTGGGGTGCAACAGCCTGAAAGGCTTTCACTTCAATCATTCTCGGCGTGGAACTCAACTTAACATTTTGATAAATGAAAATAATCTAGTTGCAGCTATGTCTGTGACGGCGGAGCACACACTTTTTCACGTGCCTACATATAAAGGCAACATAAACGGATCATACAGAGACCCTATCCTATTATCTGCTGACCTTGCCAACTTTGCCTCAGATTTTCGCATCCAAATGAATGTTCACAGTGATCATAACCCCATCTCCATCAAATTGGGTGGAGGTATCTTCGAACTGCGAAAGCGTTGTGAAGGCCGGGGGTCTTTAAAGTGCACAAACGGAAAGCGCCGCTTGAAATGGACAATGGTGAATTGTGATAACTTGTATATCTCAATAATCTATGTAGTTCCGAACTCTCACTTTGTGTGTCACCTACATCATCTACTGGACAAACCTTTGTCTGCATTTGAGGGGGTTGTATCAACAGTAGGGTCCTTGTTAATGGTGTCAGCAAATGGGCATGCCGGCAGTAACCCAAAATGGTTTGACCACTCCTGCTCCAAAGCCAGTCGAGACCATAAGATGGCCCTAAAAGCCAGACCCAGAGACCCGGCACGTATTAAGGTCATGCGCGCAAACTACAATAAATCCCTTGCGACACGAAAAAAGAGGTAAAGGCAAGTACCAGGGAGTCCCTTTTAGATCCTAAAATTTTGGGTAATAGTGCCAAGTTCTGGGAAATTATTAATAAACCTTTGTTTGATCATCCAAGTAACACTGTTCTTGGCACAAATATCCCAGAGGAGGAGTGGGTCACCCATTTCAGTACTATTTTTAAAAATAACGAGCCACAAGCTGAGTATAGTCTTATTACTCCTATGGAGAACCTTCTGCATTTTTCAATTAATGAGGTTGAAAAAGGAATTCAAGGCCTAACCTGCAATAAGGCCCCAGGGCCTGATGGCCTTCCTCCTGATCTTTGTAAATCTTGTCCATCACTATGGGCCCCTGTTCTTGCCACTGTAGTTAATGCAGCAGTGGCCTCTGGTTGCCCAAAGTCGTGGGGGATCTCCACCATAGTACCCGTGTTTAAAAAAGGAGACCGTAACAGCCCACTTTGCTACAGACCAATATCTTTAATTAATTCTGTAGTGAAAGTAGTGGGGGGTGTAATTCTAAACAGGTTAGTAGCATGGGCAGATGAAAATAATGTAATTTCCCCAATTCAATACGGCTTCAGGCCTGGTCACTCAACAGTTACCCAGTGTTTGAACCTGTACATGATTATAGGAAAATACACCATGGCCCGACAAGGTACAATTCACATGGCATTCATGGACCTATCGTCGGCTTTCGACTGTGTAGACTGTGGTAAGCTATGGGATGCCATGGCAAAAATGGGTGTAGAGCAGAATCTGATTAATTTGCTAGCCGACATGCACTCCGACACAAGAGCAAATGTCCGTTACACACAAGACTTAAAAGTAACGAGGGACTTTGGAATACATCGGGGTGTCCGCCAAGTGTGTATTCTAGCCCCATTCCTCTTTAACTTATACATAAATGACCTAGAAGAGCATCTTTTAAGTACAGGAGCAGATTACCCCTATGTTGGTCGGAAAGGCTTGCCGGTTCTGCTCTATGCGGATGACGCAGTCCTGATATCCAGGACTGCAATTGGCCTACAAGCTTTGCTAAATTCTTTCCATGCTTTTATGAAGTCCCGGGACCTGAGTATCAATAACTCAAAATCTTATGTCATGAAGGTAGACCTAGGGAAAAAAAGCCAAACTCCTTTAACGTTAACGGCGAAAAAATTCCTGTAGCTAAAACATTTTCCTACCTCGGTGTCCTCTTTGATCATCAATTAAATTGGGGACCTGCAGTACAGAGAAAAATGGGAGAGGTAACTAGAGCCAATGCAGCAATACTTGACTTTGCAAGAAAAATGGGTAATAGTCCGGTGGCCGCATTGCTCCAACTCTATCAAGCTAAGAGCACTGCTATTGCATGCTATGGAAGTGAGCTATGGGGGTATGCCTCCTCTGGAGGCCTGGAGGTTGCAGAAAATAGTTTTTTAAAACAGGTTTTGAGGGTTCCAAGGGGAACAGCAAACTTTTCTGCCCATGAAGAGCTGGGCATGCCTTATTTATGCGATAGGATAGCCGTAAATCTTTTACTTTGTTGAATAAACTGTTGGCTAAATATTGATATACCCCTTAACCAACAAATCCTGAGAGAAGCACTAACATGGGAAAACGGGTTTAAAGTCCCTTGGATTAAGTACATCAGTAACTGTTTCTCTGAACTAGGGCGTCCTGATCTTTTTGCAACCCCAGAGTCTTTCACTAAATCTGATGTTATTTTTGTGAAGAAGACCTTTATTGTATCTAGGTATTTAGCTCGGGAGGAGGTCGAAATAAAGAAAGACAGTGTTCGGAAACACGTGCTACTAAAAACCTCTTTGCGCATGGAACCGTACCTGTCATGGCCCTTGTCAGGTTATGATCGCTTTCTGCTGACGAGGTTTCGCTTAGACATATTCCATCTATTATTGGCTGTACCGAGGGGGGCCCATCGAGGCCAAGTGTTGCCAGCTTGCGGCTGCGACGAAAAGTCTCCGCAAGATGTGGCACACTTTCTATTCATCTGCCCCTTTTATACTGTACCACGGAAGCTATATTTAAAACCATGCCTCAAACAAATGAACTTTGCACAAATCAGACCAGCACTTTATTACCTCCAACTTCTAAGCTGTGATTGCACTTTATTTGTATGCAGCTTTTTAAAATTAGCACTTAAATTTAGGAAAAGCATGGAGGGGTAATTGTGTTGCTGATAGATATATTTTTAACTAACATAATTATTTATATTTATACTTTTTTATTGTATATTCTGCTTGTGACTCTATTCTACGTCGTTTTTAACAATGCTTGGATTTTATGTGTCAATGTATGTTTATTGAAATGCGCTTTTATGGTTGTTACTATGAACAATCGAATAAAGTTATTTTTTTAAAAACTTTTTTTTGACACAAGCAGGCAGGTCTAACCGGTGGAGGCAGGAACACATCCCCCCCCCCCCCGACTGACCTGGAGGAGTTGGTGGCCTCAACCATTGAGGCAGATAGCGTCTGCGGACTGGGAGATGTGGACAGCTCAGCCAGAGGTGCAACAAAAAAAGGTAAGACGCATGCGCAGCATGACACCCCATACAAACCTGCTTCCCTTTACACTTTGTGGACAAGCCAACCCCAGTCCAGTACTGCTAGCACCATACAGGAGCAATGCATTATGGGAAATGTAGTCAGCAAATGTAAGACCATGCGTAACAGCGCAGACATCAACAAGTTAGTGAAATTATTGCAGATAAATGAAAGTGAAATGTGTAAATCATGTATTGTAGTGACCGTGACACAGTAGCACTCAGTTAATATACGCTCATTTATACCTAGGTGCCAAATCACGCAGTCGACCCTCTGACACAGAAGGGACTGCACCAGAGAGGGAGGAGAGTGAGGAAGCAGGTCCAAGCCGAGTGCAAGTCTCGCAGGACGAAGGTGACACAACTGGCATGTCCCTGGAAGACAACACTGTACTGACCTCAGAGTTGCTGCACTCCCTACAGCTTTCCCAATCCCCTCACTTGCAATTCTCACCAGAAATGTCACCATCTCTGCTCCAGTCCACTCCTGTAACCCCACCAGCCAAGAGGCGTCTCGTGGCCCCACTATCATCAATGGAGGCAGCAGAGGGTGAGGGGGAGGCTGAAGACACCGTGGATGATATTTCAGCAGCACTGCAGTCCACAAATGAGATGGGCCCTTCTCGCAGCAGATAACGCAGAGTCAGTAGTGCAGGTGGACGTGGTGAGGGCACTGAGTTCCGTGGGCTGGAGGGGAGCATGGTGCGCATTCAAAGGATGCAGGGCAAATCAATGCAAGCCTGCCAAAGCCAAATCATAGCCCTGAATGTGCACATAGGAGACATAGGGAAGGGCATGAGAGATATAGTGGAGGCGAATAAAGTACTTGCACAAACAAATAGGGACATTGCAGCAGGGAGGCAGCAGATAAGCCACTCAGTAACGCAGCTATGCTCTAAACTTGACAGTGTGTCACACACATGGTGCAGGGAGGCCCGTGCCCAGAATACGGCCATCAATCGCTTGGCCACTACCACATCCCTGCTATGCAGGAGAGGTATAAATATGCAGGAGACATTGACACAGAATACAACTGAGGTCACCAGGGGCATGGCCAGAAGGACCAGTGCTCTAGAGGCAATGTTGATATCCCACACAGCACAGAATCCTGCCCTGGACGTGGCAGAGGGTGAAGACACAAGTAGCCGGAGCAGCATAGCAAGCTCTAATGTGGAGACACGGAGGAGTACCAGGCGCCAAGCTGAGGCTGCAGGGCACGCTGAACAAAGCGAACAACATCTAAGTGGCTCAGGGAAGCGCGGGCGCAAATGACATTACCGTTCATGGGTGAAGTAACCCGGGACATACAGTCCCCACGTGTATATTATTGTTTGTTGCACTTTCATGCTTAAACGTTGTGGCACCATTAAAATACGTTGGTCCCATACACAACCTGTCTGTGTCTCATTACTTACTCAGAAATAGTTGCGTGTAATCTCCTCACGTCTGTATCTGCCATCACTTGGTGTTGACACTCCAGCAGGTTGTGCTTCAGGCACAGCAACCTCGTCGTCATGATCCTCAAAGTCTGACAACTCCACCTCTGTGCCCTTCTTCACGGCAAGGTTGTGCAACATGGCACAGGCAGCAATGATTTTACAGCAGGTGATGGGGGTATACTGCCGGGCACCTCCACTCTTATGCAGGCACCAGAACCTGCTCTTCCATATACCAAAGGTACGCTCCACAATATTTCTTGTGCTCTTGTGGGCCCTGTTATATCTCCTTTGGCTGGGTGTTGAGGGGTTGAGGTAGGGGTTGAGGATGAAGGAGCGGAGGGCATATGCACTGTCCCCTAAAAGGAAATGGGTGTACATTACTCACATGCATACATGTACTTCTTTCTGCAATAGGTGTTAATGGGGTCGCACACTGTGTCTTACCTAGCAGGTATCCTTCACCAAATTCCCCTGCTGTCAGCCGTGCATAGATACGGCTGTTTTGAAATATGAAGGAGTCGTGGGTACTCCCAGGAAATTTTGCCACAAGGTCAGTGATGGCGCACTTGGCATTGCAGATCACCTTCACATTGATGGTGTGGGTGGACTTTCTATTCCTATATATGTATTCAGTGGCAGCAGGGGGACAAATGGGAATGTGGGTGCCATCAATGCAGCCAATGATATTGGGGAAATGCGCCATCAGATAAATGTCAGTTTTTGTTTGGAGCAGGTCAGCATGAGTTTCAGGGAAAGTTATATACTGGTCCATCTTCTGTACCATGGCGTCAAGGAATTTGTGGAAAAAGCGTGACAGGCTGCTCTGGGTCACCCCACCTACCACAGCAACCACACTCTGGTAACTCCCAGACGCAAGCATTTGTAGGCTGCACAGCACCAGCACGTGGGGTGGAATGGCGTGCGCCCTTGGGGTAGTGTGCTCCAACAGTGGGTGGAGGTCCCTGATGAGGCCCAAGATGGTGTCTGAGTCCAACCTGTACCTCTGGAGAATCTCTGGCTCTGTGAGCATGAACAAGGTGATCCGCTGTCTGTAGACCTGCTCCTGTCTCAGCCATTCCCTCTCTCCTTCCTCCTGTAGCCGTAGCCGCCTCGCAATGACATAGAATGCCGCCATTGTGAAAAAAGTATTGCATTTTGGGTCCTTTTTTATAGGCTGCACCTGGTTTATTTATTTATTTAGTTATATTCTTATTTAGCACAGGACTCGACCCCCTGAGGGGTATCTCCGGGCTTGCGCTTTTACCAAAAAAGCCTAACCACGATCATAGACTGTGAGGGAATCAATATTTTAATATTTTAAAAGGCAGAAAATAAATATATTTTTAGAGTCTTCCTAAAAGACTGAAGGTTGGTGATTTGTTTCCGAGTAGGGGGGAGAGAGTTCCATAAGATGGGGCCTTTGTAAGAGAGAGCTCGACCTCCCTGCCTAGCTTTTCTAATCCTTGGAACCTGGAGCAGTTGCTGACTACTGAAGCGTAGAGTGCGTCCAGGACTGTAAGGGTTGACTTTTTCATTCAGATATTTGGGTCCAATGCCAAATAGACACTTATGTATTGTGCAGCAAATTTTGAATTTTACACGTTGCCTAACCGGCAACCAGTGAAGTTTGTCCAGGAGGGGACGTGAAGCAGTCCTTGGCTGAGCATTGAGAACAAGTCTCGCTGCAGTATTCTGGACCACTTGTAATCTTTGTAGTTGTTCCTCATTGGCCGAGATGAACAGGCCATTACAGTAGTCCAGCCTACTGATTACCAACGTCTGGACAAGTATTTTCCTGTAGTTATCAGGTAGGAATGGAAAGACACGTCGTAGCAGTCCAATGACACGGAAACAAGATCCTTCGACTTGATTTGTATGTTCTTTAAACAAAAGTGCATTATCGAGCCGCACACCGAGATTTTTTACGGTCTGTTTGGGACTTGGTGCTGGTCCCAAATCCAGGGGCCACCATTGTGGAGACCACAGAAGCGTGGCCTCCCCGAACAGCATGACCTCCGTCTTGCCTATGTTGCACTGGAGGCAATTTAAGGCCATCCAGTCCGATATTGCCCTCATTCCGTCCGCAAAGGATTTTTGTATTGCGGGCGTGAGGGTGTGAAAGGAGAATAAAAGCTGAGTGTCGTCAGCATACGACACCGGGGTGAACCCATGTGCTCTTACAATGTTTGCCAAGGGGGCCACATACACATTGAAGAGTGTGGGGCTTAGACATGAGCCCTGTGGCACTCCCTTGGTGAGCTCCCTTGAGATGGTTACCACCTGATTTTAATCCATGGTAAATACAGACTCTTAAATACCGAATTTCAAGCAAATTCGATTTAAGAGCTTACCTACATCTCAATATTCAATTTGACCACTTCTTATTTACCGAATCGGTATATTTACCGAGTCGGTAAATTCGCCGAATCGGTAAAATTACCGATTCGATAAATTTACCGATTCGGAATGTTTAACGATTCGGTAACTTTACCGATTCGGTAAATTTACAGATTCTGATGATTTTCAGTCCCCTACATCCCAAAAGCACAATACCGGTCGGAAACGACTGAAAATCGGTATTTTCGGCCGTTTCCGACCGGTATTGGGCTACCCACATCTGGCCCTATGTTTCTAATTTACGAATCTTGACATCTAAATGTGATTTTGGAGAAATGCTTGATATCTATTTACGTGATCAGTCGGTTTTTCGTTGTTTCTCAAAAAAGGTACAGGAACGTCTTGGCATGTAGAAATCCAACTTTAAATGAAGTAATTGGCATTGCTGTTGGAATTGAAAGATCCTCAGTATCGATGAAAGTTATCACTGGATCTGACAGTAATTCTGAAGCTATTTGTGCAGTTACTAACAGGTTAAAGGTTCAGGAGAATAGTAAAAGGAAAGGGAATGGTTATGTAAAAAAAGACTTTATATGTTATCGATGTGGTTCAAAAAATCACATTGGAAATAATCCCATTTGCCCAGCGCATGGTAAGAGGTGTACAAAATGTAAAAAAATAGGACATTTTGAAAATTCTTGTAAAACTAGTTTTAAGAACAGAAATGTATCTCGTACTAGTGTCAATGCAATACAAGATTTGCAAGATGATTTAAATCATCTCATTGTTAATGTGAATGTAATTGATTCTGATGGTTCATTTAAAGCACCTTTGGGGTTAGCCACCATAGAAAATGTAAATTTAGAAGTAATGGCTGATTCTGGATCGCCAATAACTATTTTAGATGATTTTACATATTACAAAATGTTTAATGACATTGACCTTTTAGATACAGATGTTAATCCAAAAGCATTTGGAGGGCAGCACATTGATATGGTTGGTTATTTTAATGGGAAAGTGGAACTTCTTGGTAGGTCAATTACAACCAAGGTGTATGTGGCTAAGAAAGGAAGAGATATTATTAGTTGGCGTGATTTGGGGAGAATGGGAATAATTCTCAAACCAGGCTGTGACACTCCTATAATTTTAGGAGATATTCCTGTTTCATCCATTGAACTATACAATGATAGTCACACTTCAAGTGATATTAAGGAGATTCTTAAAAAGTACAAATGTATTTTTGAGGGCAATATAGGATGTGTTAAGGGAGTTGAACATGAGATCAGGTAAAAGATGGTGCTTTGCCTGTAAAACATAAAGTTAGGACCCTTTGTCCTGGTGTCCTGGTGCCCGGGAGTGTAGGCACGGCGCCTCCAGGAATGCGCTTATTGCACCCAAAGCCAGATGCGACCTTGAGTCCCAGGACAGAGGAAGAACAGTTTACTTTCAGCTGCTCTTTGTAACTCAAATGAACTGGTACCGGACAACTAGTGGAGAGTAACAAGAGATCACAACTCGTGTCTGACACAGACAAGAAAAGATGGCGTCTGTATGGTTTGCGGCATACTCTATTAGTGTAGAACAAACGGACAAAATAAACCTTTTCCCACTAGCTAAAGCATATAGAGGTTATGCAATGTGCATATTAAGCATAAGAGGATATATAGATTAATCATGCTAACACAATATATATGTCAAATACTCCTCGGGTAGGGGAAATCTAACTTTTATCCCTCAGATTGTCCCTTTTAGCATGATGTAGCTAACTAAAAAATGGTTTCAGTCTTCAAAGATCCCTTAATCAATCTGCATCATATCCTTTATTTCTTGTTGAACTAATTGGGCTTTTACGACTGATGGGGAAGGACCAGTCACAGAGGAGATGAGTTTAGTAGCACAGTAAGAGCAGCATACAGGCCCACATTGTATGCAAAGGCAACAGGGGAATATGATACCAACTATACCCACCAGTACCATCAGAATTTTCCGTCCCCAGGTGGACAACAGACCCCAAAACCAACCAGATAGGGACCATGTACCAGTTTCTGCGTGTACTTCAGAGACCAAACAATGTAACTTTTGTATGGCCAGATGAACAGAGGGGGCGGAGTCAGGAATATATACACAACAGGAACTGCCGATCACGCAGCATGCTCCTCCTCGGTCAGCCAGAATGACGTCTAAAACCATTCGATTTTGAAGCAAAACGAGTCTCGTCGCTTGAAGCTCTACAGTTAAATTGGCCAATATACCTGCAGTGGTATTGATCGGTAAGTGGACATAATATCGAATGTAAAATATTTAATGTGTGTAATATCGAAGTAAAAATATCGAGATTACAGTTATATCGAATGTCAGAATATCGAAGTTAGAAATATTGTTTTGTGTTTTAAGTAATAAATATCGTTGTTAAAAATATCGAGTTAATATTATTGTTGTACTTTAATATCTTTTTTTAGTGTTGTGGTAAATATCAAAATGTAATATGTAATATATAGAATGTGGAAAATATCGAGAAAATAATATTGAATGTTTAAAATATCGAAAATAAATAGATAATGTTTATAATTTTTAGTTGTTAAATGTGTAATTATTTTGGTTAATTTGTTTAATTTATAATTATTTTATTTGTATTTATGAATTTTATTATTTGTGTATTTTAATATTTTGTTTTAGGAACGGGATGTTGGGTTAATAGGGGACAAGGAGTGTTTTAAAATAATGAGGAACATTTTATAAAATATATAAAAAAATATAAAAAAATTTCAAATTACATTTTTATAAATTAAATTAAAAATGTCGAATTTAAAAAAAATATTGAACGGGGTGTTGGGTTAATAGGGGATAAGGGTGGGGAGCGTTTTAAAATAATGAGTAATATTTTATGAAAATAAAAAAAAAATTAATTTCGAAATTATATTTTTAGAAATTAAATCAAACATTTTGAATTTTTATCCTTTTTTTAGGAACGGATGTTGGGTTAATAGGGGATAAGGGTGGGGAGTGTTTTAAAATAATGAGTAATATTTTATAAAATATATACAATTTTTTTAAAAATTTCGAAATTATATTTTTAGAAATTAAATTAAAAATTGTGATTTTTTTTTAAAAAGCAACTGGATGTTTGGTTAATAGGGGATAAGGGTGGGGAGTGTTTTAAAATAACGAATAATATTTTATACATTTTTTTTAATATTCGAAATTATTCGGTCGATTAGTATGGCGGACGGAAGGACGACCGCCGGCCTGGAGTATGCGGAAATTGCCTTTTTCAGTTCACCAGCCGCGGCTAGTCCGTCCGCCATATTAGGATGGGAATCACTGTTAATTTTCCGTACGCCACGGAAGTACATGCACCGCCGCGTAAATACACCCGACCCCGCGACGGAAGTAACCAATCCAGAGACACCGCCGTACGGAATGACGTCTCCAACCGTCCTCGAAATCATGATGGTGGAAATGACACAGCAAATCTCTGCCGAGAAACCACCAGCCTGAACACGGCGGATTCACCACAGCGGAGAGGCAAAACATAGCAGAGATACCCACCACAGGCAGACCGCTGTCATGGACCCAGCTCTACACGCATTTCCGCTACTCTTCGTGCTCCAACACCAGCAAGTCATGGACCGTCGCAGATGCAGGTACGCAAAAACACCAACCCCTGGGGGGCGGAGCAAGCCGACAACCGGAATGGCCCCCTGAGACCGAGCTCCTCTGCCCATAATCGATATCCTGCAGTTATCCTGCTGATTTGGGGACCCCTCACGGGGTGCGTCACTGCCCAGAAGTGCGGGTAAACACTGAGGTCGCGTGTGCAGTGGAGCGGGCGCGGTACGTCGCCTGGGGACGGAGTTATCCGAGCGGAGGCTGAGGCGAGTGACAGGCCCGGGAGACCACGACCTAGATTTACACGGCGGCCGGCTGTTTTGGAACCCCTTCACGGGGTGCGTCATTGCCCAGAAGTGCGGGTAAACACTGTGGTCCCGTGAGCGGTGGAGCGTACGCGGCACGCCGCCCAGGGACGAAGTTATCCGAGTGAAGGCTGAGGCGAGTGACAGGACCGGGAGACCACGACCTAGCTTTCCACGGCGGCCGGCCCTGGTGTTGTGTCCTCCGGCGCGGAGAGGCGCGGGACCCCGGACGGAGCAGTGGATTGCGACACAACCTTTTCCTGGTGAGCGGAACAGCGGGATTGGCGCGGGGGTTGCCCTCTCACCCCCCCTGCCCCTGGTGCGACCATCGAGGAGCCTGCTGTTGCGGCCGCTGCGGGGACTTGTTGGGAGCCGTGGGGCCAGGGGGGACGGGGTGACGCTTTGCCTCGGCGCTCGCGCCGCAAATGGAGAGTGCTGCCTGAAGGTCCCGGGATCGTTAGTGTATGCTCTATCCTTGGCCCTACATTTAGGTATTGGGCTGGAGGCTGGCTGCAGCGGACTATTAGCTTTGCACCTTGGTAACTCCCGGACGCTTGAAGCGGGAGGCCCTTCCCCCCCAGTGCGAGTCCTGTGCTCGGGAGTGCGGTGTGCCCCCTTCGCCTGTGCTCGAGTTGGCTGCACCGGGCCCCATCGGAGGTGGACTTTCCTCTGGCTCCCAGGCCGAAGTTCTCGGTGCGGACATAACGGGTGGAGCCCGGGGCCCCTAAGGACTACCCTGCACTATTTGATTACTCGAGCGTGACGTTCACCTCCGCCCATCCTTTATTATTGCTGATGTTGGGCTGCCCCCTGACAACTTGCTGGACATGTGAGGGCTGTGGACACTAAGAATTCTCCTGCTACGCTGGGCCCCCCTTCTTAAGAGCTGCTTCGACTCCCTTGGCTTACCCACCATCGACGCAGTGTGCGTTGCTCGCGAGCCTGCACTTGGGGCCTGGTGTGCCTTCTTCCTTCGACATGGGGTGACAGGATCGAAAACAGCCGAAGATCTCCTTCACGCAAAAAACCTCAAAGGCGACTGATAGCGCTGGGGGTGGCGGCTCGACTGAGGAGGATGTGCCGGAGGGTTCACAATAACAGGACCTCAGGGAGATACTTTTAGCCATGGAAAAGAACCTTCAGGGAGGCATGACAGCTATTGGCACTAAATTGGATGCCTTGACCTATCGTATGGACCGCATGGCTGAGAGGCTGGATAAGCACACAGAAAGGTTGGATATGTCTGAGCGCCGCCTCACGGAGGTTGAGGAAGCCCACACCTCGCTGGAATCGGACAATAGACAGTTTGGCAGGGCTATGCAGATGCTCCTGGACAAAACAGAGGATTTGGAAGCCCGTTCGCGACGCTGCAACCTGCGCGTTACAGGCCTTCCGGAGAGCACCCATACGGGAAACATGGAGCTTTTTATGGAGAACTTGTTGAAGAAACTGCTGAGCGACGACGCATTCTCCCACATGTTTGTGGTGGAGAGGGCGCACAGATCCTTGGGACCGCGTCCCAAGCCAGGTGCTCCCCCGCGTCCAATTATAGCCAAGCTATTGAACTATCGGGATCGTGATGTGGCACTCAAACTGGCCAGAGAGAAACAGCCCTTGCAGTATGAAGGCTCCACCTTATCCATCTACCTGGATTTTACGGCTCGTGTTCAAGAGGCCCGGAAGCAGTTTGCCCCTATGAAACGCCAGCTACATGAACTGGGTGCAGACTATGCGATGCTGAACCCGACGAAATTGCGCGTCAATCGTCAGGGGAAGTCCCTAATCTTTACGGACCCCAAGGCATTGCAGAAGGCCCTGAAGGACTGGTAGCGTGAGCAGCGACGGCCGAGACAAAGGGACGACGGTCTGGAGGGGGACCCCCTAGATGAGCAGGACTGATTGAGGCCTGATGCGAGCTGCTTGCGGTGGGAGGTGCCGCCTAAGGTTTGATTGATGTTTCCTTACTTTAGGCTGGCGGAGGAGTCTTCTAGCCGGGTGGACCTGGTACCCCCCAGCCTGCTGAGGTTTTCTTTTTGCAACAATTTTTCAGGTATCCACAGTTTCTTTCTTTTGACCTTGTGCCATTTTGCCTTGATCCTCTGATGCCACTGCACTGCTTTCAGGACTATGTGTGGGTCTGCCGCTGTACTAATTGGTATGGCACCGCCTGTTGGAATACACTCGACAGTTTGCCCCTGTATATTATAATTCTACGGTGGCGCTGGTTTTTCTTTGGGCCCTGTGAACTATCCTGATAAGATGCACTTTGGTTCTTCTGTGTATAGGTGTTTCCAAATGAGCGTATCGTGGTGTTATGGCCGCGCGTTTCTTCTACAAGATTTTGGGGCGGGGGTGACGGGGGCGGTTGTTGGGCCATTTAGTCGGGTGCCACTGGCACGTGTTGGTTTGGCTACCTCTGGCCTCGTGTGCTTACCATTGCTCGGATGACCGCGGCCTAGTTGGGGCAGGGCAGGCGTGGGTGGGGGGATGGAGGGATGCTGTTTTTGAGTTTGTTTTCTTGCTATGTGATGCGAAGTTGCTGATGTTTGAGGCACAAGGGCGAGCTGATGGGTGCAACAGAGTAGTACACACATTTCCGTATGTTTCTACACAGTGTGTGACAGGTGTGCTATTCCCTATTTACATATGGCAGGAGTCATGGGGGATGCGGAAGCAGCTTCGGTTATTCAACACGATTCTCTTTACTATCCCATGGCAGGGGACATGACAGAGGGGGTTGATACTCCTGACACAATACGGCTCCTTACATGGAATGTAAGAGGCTTGAATGACCATTGCAAAGTCCGTAGGGTACTCCAATATTTGGCAAAGCACAGGGTAAACATTGCACTCTTGCAGGAAACGCACTTAACACCACATAGTCCCATCCTTGCTTATAGAGGGCTCCGTGACAATATCCATGCTGCCGGTTTTACTTCCCATGCTCGGGGGGTTCTTACTTGGTTCAATCCTAAATCCTCCCTTTCTTGGACACCGGTGACCTCTGATAGTGAGGGTCGCTTTACGACAACAACCTGCTCTGGTAAAGGTCCTGACATATGCATAGTGAACACATATGGCCCCAATTTTGATCTCTCTGGCATTTACACTACACTTGCCCAGAGGGTCTCTGCGTTTGAGGACAGAGTTGTTTTTTGGGGAGGGGATTTTAATCTTACTCTGCAGCCAGCGCTGGACAGATCGGATGGCCCATCCCGGGCGCCCTCGGCCTCCGCACGTGCACTTAATACACCTTTGGCTCTCCTAGACCTGGTGGATGTCTGGCGGCATCGATACCTGATACGAGGAGAGTTCACACACTATTCCGCTCCCCATAATATCCATACGAGGAATGACTATTGGTTTGTGTCCTCGACTTTCCTGCGGTGCGTGAGATCCTGCGAGGTCCTTCCGCGGACTTATTCGGACCACTTGCCTATATTACTCACCTCCGCGGTGCCTGCGCGGCGAATTCCGCCTTTCTCTTGGCGATTTCCCCCTTATTCTTTGCTTGACCCTCTCTTCAGGGAAGAATTGTTTATGGCTCTAGAGACTTTCTTTGAAGCCAACGTGGGCTCTGTTGATTCGTTCCAATCGGTCTGGGAAGCGTTTAAGCTTTATGCCAGAGGTGTCACTATCTCCAAACATGGCGGCGTATTAAGGTCAATCAGCGGCCGCCTAGAGCTATTGGAGCGGAAGCTTCGAGATCTTGAAGAACTGCGCTTGAGGACTGGCGATGGAGCTATCGATCGGGAGATCGCTGGACTCCTTCGAGAGTACAACGAGGAGGCGGATCTGGAGATTAAGCATTTAGGGAAGTACGCCATTGCCAGGTCTTACTGTGAGGGTGAACGTCCAGGAGCGGTACTGGCCGCTTGGCTAGGCGGGGTAGAGAGCGCTCTTCTGTCCCGATAATGAGATCTTGCGACGATGCGCACCCGCTGTCGCACGGTGAAATAACTTCACGCTTTAAACATTACTAAGAAGCTTTGTACGCCTCGAGGGGACCTGCTCCGGAGGAGGGTATAGTGGACTACCTGTCGCACATAGAGCTCCCGTGGCTCTCTGACACAGATCGTAAATTTTTGGCCCGTCCCTTTGAGAGGGAGGAGGTGGAGTTGGCACTATCCTCCATGAGAGGTGGCTGCGCCCCGGGCAATGATGGCCTCACGGTGGCTTTTTACAAGGCCTTTGCTGACTTGCTGCTCCCCCACCTGCTGTCCCTGCTTGATGATATAGCCAACTCTGGTTCTATGCCGCCTTCCATGCGCGAAGCTATAATAGTGGCCGTTCTTAAACTGGGCAAGGACCCGAATGACTGCGCCTCGTATCGCCCGCTCTCCCTGCTGAACAAAGACGTGAAAATCTTTGCCAATGTACTCTCTAACCGTTTACACCCTATGGTTACATCGCTGGTGGCCCCGGAGCAGTCCGGTTTTGTTCCTACACGTAATCTTGTGTATAATATTAGAACGGTCTTCGCTGCATTTCAACACACTCGCCCGGAGGTACCTGCGGTTGCCGTGTTTTTAGACATAGAGAAGGCGTTCGATTCTGTAGAATGGACCTTTATGCATCATGTCCTTCGCAGAATGGGTGTTGGCCTTCTCTTCCTGCAGTTGTTGTCGGTCCTGTACTACAAACCTAGGACCCGGATTCGGATAGGACCTCTCACTTCTGAGCAGATTGAGATTGGCAGGGGCACGAGACAGGGTTGCCCGCTCTCCCCGATGCTTTATGCGCTGGTAGCTGAGCCCCTTGCATGTGCCCTCCGCGAGTACCACTCTCACCGAGGTATCCGCTTCCCTACGTACAAGTTCATTGTCTCAACTTACGCGGATGATATGCTCCTGTACGTTAGAGACCCTGTGAATCATCTTTCCCCGGTGTTGCGAGAGGTGGTCCGGTTTGGCGCACTTTCCGGCATCCAGGTGAACTGGTCGAAGTTGATCATGTTTCCGCTCACTCCGGCTACGGTGCAGTTTAACCCTGAGTTTCCACTACAGTGGACTACCGAGGCGGTCAGATATCTCGGCATCCAACTCCATACTGATTTGGAAATAGTTCTCCGGGAAAACTATGGCTGCATAGTCTCAAAGTTGGAGGATGATGTGAAGAGATGGATTGGCCTCCCCTTGTCTCTTCTGGTACGCATTGCGTTAATGAATACGGTGATACTCCCGCGTCTTCTCTTTCTGTTTAACACGATCCCCATGGTCCTTTCTGTTCAGTTTTTCCGCAGGTTTCAAGCGCTACTGGTGAGGCTTGCTTGGGCGGGTAAACAACCCAGAGTGGCTTGGCATATTTTAGTACGACCATATGTGGCGGACGGGCTTAATGCCCCTGATTTAGAACTTTACTACCGTGCTGCGCAATCTGCACATGCATACGCGTGGATCCATGGCCCGCAGGATGCCCCTTGCGTCTGCATTGAACGGATAGTCGTGGACCCGACTCCTCTACTGGCCCTATTAATGAGGGCCAGGGGTCGACGTACGGGCCTGGTCGATTCTCTATTGTCGGTCTCCCACGCATGGCACTATATGGCGAACGCCCAGGCATGTTCGCTCCTATACTCCACGAGCGCGGACCTTGAGTGGTGCTATTGGCTTAGTCCCTGTAGGGAAAAGGGAGTGATTCTGGCACTGAGACGGATTGACATCCACACCATGGGCGACTTTTTTTCGGGAGGTGTGGCGCGGACGTGGGATGAGGTGTCCACTGCGATGGAGAACCCTCCCTCGATTGCGCGTTTTCAGTTTCATAGGGTCCGCTGTGCTCTGAGGGACCTCTTGGGTCCAGACATGACGGAACCAGTGATGGTAACCACCTTTAACTATGTGGTCACGGCCAAGTCTCCTCAGAGATTCGTCTCCACTCTTTATCGGTTGGCCCAGACGGAGCTGTATGCAGATTTTACCAAGCCACGTCTGGCCTGGCAACATGACCTGGGCATTGAAATGACCGAAGACCTTTGGACCTATTGCTGCGCCAGTGTCCGCAAGATCTCACTCAACGGCCGTCATAGGCTCACGCATTTTAAGTTTCTGAACAGAACATATTATACGCCGGAGAGGCTCCATAGGTACGGACTGCGTGGTACCTCGGAATGTGAAAGGTGCAGGGCCCCCCTGGCAGATTTCATTCATGTTGCTTGGTCGTGTCCCGAGAACTTTTCCTATTGGCAATCGGTCTACGCCGAGATTAATGTGACGGTGAACTTGTCACTTACCCCGGAACCCCTTCTGGCTCATCTGGGCTATTCTATCAACGGCGTATTGTAGATCTGGCGCTCTTGATAGCCCAGCGCTGTCTTGCCAGAGCCTGGAAGAGAGGCCCCCCGCCTTCGGCATGAGCATGTAGGAGAGATCTGGTCTATTGCTGTACCCAAACTGAGCTCTATAGTGACCTGTTGCCTCCTAAGAATAGACCCAAGAACTTCTGGGTGTCAGTGCTGGAGGGTGCAGTTCGTGGGATGGGTCGGAAGAGTCTTTACGTCCGCCGCGGGGTCGGGTGTATTTCCGCGGTTGCGCTTGTTCTTCCGCGGCGTACGTACATTTGACAGTGCTTCCCATCTTAATGTGGCGGACGGACAGACCACGGCTGGCGGACTGAAAAAAGGCATTTTCCGCCTACTTCATGCCGGCGAACGTCCTTCCGTCCGCCATCCTAATGACCCCCTTTGTTTTTTCGGGGTTTCCTGGAGCGGTTCTTAACTTTTAAAACTATTTTTCGGGTTTTTAAGGGTTTTCCGATTTATGCTGGAGAAGAAGAGGTTTTTAAAAAAAATTAAAAGTGTGTGTTTGTTACTTTAATTAATTAAGTTACCACACTTTTTTTCTCTGGATTTCCTGGAGTGTTTTTTCCTGTTTTGATATTTTTGAGGGTTTCGATACATTGGATCTCTACACATCCACACGACCTTATTTGTTCTTTTACAGGTATAGGTTGTTATAGTCTCTTGCTATATGTATATATATCTATTGTGTTCATTACAGTACAGGAATTTGGTCTTATGCTTGTGTTTTGTTCCTGTTTTTCAGATCTCCCTCCCTGCTGTTCCCTTCCTTTCCTTCCCTGGTTTTTTCTATTATCCCCTCACTTAATCCTGTCAACGTTCTGTGCCATCACGGCTAATCAGACATTGGCTAGATTTAGAGGTGGGCTTGCCATTTGACAAACACAACAGAATTCCCGACCCACGTATACTAGTCCTCCTGGTCGGGTTGTACCGGTATGGCCACCTTAGAGGATGTGATAGAGGCCCTGGGTGCGTTGCAGTTAGAAGTAGCTGCGTCTAGGCTAGAGACAGCGGACTTAAGGGCACGTGTGGATGTTGTGCAACGCAATCCTTTTGATGCCGGGGGCTCATCGCAGCCTCAGCCTGTGGTGGTAGAAATGCCAGTATCCGTGCCATTAGCTTCACCTGAGCGTTTTTCTGGGGATTCAGATAAAGTACAGGTGTTCCTCACCCAGATAGCGCTGCATTATTCATGCAAACCTAGGTCCTTCCCCACAAACCAAGCTAAGGTAGCCTTTCTGATCTCTTACCTAGCGGGCACAGCAGCACAGTGGGCGGTCCCATTAGTCAATCGCAATGATCCATTGTTACACGATTGGGAAGCTTTTAAAACGGAATTCTTAAGGGTAATTGACAGAAGGGCTGATTAATACACAGCGGACAGGGAATTGCTTGAATTAAGGCAAGGAAAAAAGGATCTGGTTACCTACTTAACTGCATTTAGACGTTTAGTCACAGAGACCACCTGGCCCGAAAACAAACAGTCGTCCATATTTCATCAAGGCTTAAGCGATGAACTTAAAGACGTAATTGCGCAAATAGACCCACAGCCTACCACTTGCGAAGGCTTGATTAATTTGGCCCTACGTTTAGACCATCGTTTGGGTGAGCGGAAAGGAGACAATCGGAGGAAACCTGGGGTTGAGACGCATGTCACCAAGGAGGGGAATCCGGCTCCCTCAGCTGAGCCTATGGAGATAGGGGCAGTGAGAACGGCATTGACGCCTGCTGAAAGAGACTCAAGGCATAAACAGGGTCTATGTTTATATTGTGGGAAAAAGGGCCACTTTGTGAGGAAATGCCCTATGAAACCTAAAACCAACAGATTCCGGGGTAGTAGAGTGGCGGCTGCAGATGCAGATAAGGTGTCGGAAAACTAATCGACTCTGGGAAACAGGAAGGGGTTTCTTGGAGTCCAAAATAGGTCCCTTCATTGAGTGGCAGAACAAAACAGGTGACAAATCATCTATCCGTGTCTATAGTCTTCATGCTGGCTGGTGAAGCAGTAGGCACATCAGCTATGGAGGACTCAGGGGCGACAGGCATGTTCATAGATATGCAAGAGGCCCAACACTTGGGAATCACTTTAGTACGAAAAGAAAGGCCTGAAGAAGTTTATGCTGTGGATGGGAGGAAGCTTAGCTTGGGTCCCATTGGTTTTGAAACCGAGAAAATAGAGGTGATATTGGAAGACACTCACACTGAGTTCCTTACTTTTGGGGTGATCCAGGCTCCCCAATACGGTGTCATTTTTGGGTTGCCTTGGTTAGAAAAACATAACCCTTGCATAAATTGGGACACCAGAACTGTGCAGATGAGTTCAGATTATTGTTTACAACATTGTTTTCAGGGAGCTATGAAACCTGCTCGAGCCTTATCAGGAGGGTCTTGTATAGCTACAGCCTCAGAAAAATGCGTTCAATTGCCTGCGGCATATCGGTCTTTTGGTCAGGTGTTCAATGAAGAACAAACTGAGGAGCTGCCTCCGCATAGACAGTACGACTGTCAAATTGATCTGGTCCCGGGGTCAACTATTCCGTGTGGGCGGATCTATGCCTTAACAGAACCCGAAAACCAACACCTGCGAGAATATCTGGACAAACTGTTAGGTTTAGGCTTTATACGTCCATCCAAATCCCCCGCCGCCTCACCCCTGTTTTTCATTCCAAAAGCAAACGGTGAGTTGCGCGCGTGTGTTGACTTTCGCGCATTGAACGCTATTACCATTAAAAACAGGTATCCCTTACCCCTGATTAGTGTTCTCTTGGAACAAGTAGAAAAGGCCACTGTATTCACAAAACTGGATTTGAAGGGGGCGTACCATCTGGTTCGTATGCGTAGTGGGGATGAATAGAAGACGGTATTCAAAACCAGATACGGACTCTTTGAGTATAGAGTGATGCCATTCGGTCTCTGCAACGCCCCTGCGGCCTTTCAGTATTTTTTAAATGATGTGTTCCGTGAAATTTTGGACCGATATGTGATTGTCTATATCGGCAATATATTGGTCTACTCAGAATCAGAAGAGGTACACTTTCAACATGTAGCCAACGTACTCGCTATCTTGCAGGAAAACCGTCTGTACTGTAAGATAAGTAAGTGCGATTTCCATGTTCATGTTGTGGAGTTTTTGGGGGTTATGTTGAGTCCGGAGGGTCAAGAGATGGCTGGGAGGAAGGTTGCTGCAGTGAGGAATTGGCCTGTGCCGACCAATGTTCGCCAATTTCTATAGGCGCTTCATTGATCAATTCTCTCGGTTGGTAGCGCCTATCACTCAACTGCTCAAGAAAGGGAAAAGTTTTGTGTGGTCTGAAGAAGCGCATTCTGCTTTCATGGCCCTCAAGGAAGCGTTTGCAACGGCTCCGGTGTTGTCCCATCCAGACCCGGATAAGCCCTATGTCATGGAGGCGGATGCTTCAGAGGTGGTGATTGGGGCGATTGTATCTCAACGAGATACGGACACGGGGCAGTTACACCCGGTGGCGTATATGTCCCGTAAGTTGAATCCAGCAGAACTGAACTATCACATTGCTGAAAAGGAGCTGCTGGCTATACACGACTCTTTTCAGGAATGGCGACACTTCCTCATGGGTGCTCGACATGTGGTCACTGTTTATTCTGATCACAGGAATCTACAGTTCATGTTTGCTGCACGTCATCTGTCACCTAGACAACTCAGGTGGATGATGTTTTTCTCTGGATTCAACTTCATCATTACGTTTCGCCCTGGAGCAGAAAACAGAAAGGCGGACGCTCTCACTCGCCAGTCAACATACACTCCTTGTGTGGAGAAACCTGAGGCTAGCATCGTGGCTCCGGACAGAGTGGTGTGTGTGTTGCAGCCCGATACCTTCTTGAGAGACGTGAGGAAAGGGGTGGACTCCTTTGTCTGGAAAACCTGGCTGGGTGGTCATCCGGAATGGAGGTTGCATGGAGGCCTGCCATTGTTTCGTAACAGGTTACTTGTGCCTACCAGGGCTTTGAGAAAACAGGTCTGCGTATGGTGCCATGAGTCGCCCAGTTCTGGACATCATGGTGTGGCAAAGACTCTGGAGCGTGTATTGAGACAGTTCTGGTGACCCTCGGTGAGGCCTGATGTTGGGAACTGGGTTGCCCCATGTGATCAATGTGCGAGAATGAAATCGGACCATGGTCGCCCACAGGGGTTGTTGCAGCCTCTCCCTACTCCGTCAATTCCCTGGGATCGGATATCGGTGGACTTCATCGTAGGTCTCCCTGTTAACAGGGGTTGTACTGCCATTATGGTGGTGGTCGATTATCTGTCCAAAATGGGGCATTTCGTGGCCTGTAAACAAGTACCATCGGCGGGTCAATTGGCAGCATTGCTGATGGTCAATGTAGTGAGGTTACAGGGTCTGCCAAGCGTCATTGTGTCCGACAGAGGAGCCCAGTTTACAGCCCAGTTTTGGAAGAAATGGTGCTCTTCGTTGCACATAGATTTTGCCCTTTCCACCAGCTTCCACCCGCAAACAGATGGCCAGACCGAACGCTTAAATCAGACACTTAAGCAGTATTTGCGATGCTATGTGGATAATGACAAGGAGAACTGGGTGGACTACTTGTGGCTGGCAGAGGTGGCTTACAATAACGCCACGCACGGGTCCACCAAGAACACTCCGTTCTATTGTGTGTATGGCAGACACCCTCGTTTTCTACCTTTTGTACATCCGACAACTGACTCAATACTTCCAGGGGTGGCTCATAGGGTGGCTCATATTAAGGAGACATTGGTTAAGGTGCAGGAACAGTTACAGGCGGTGAAACTCAGGTATAAGGCTGCTGCTGACCAACACCGGAGGCAAGGTCCTTTGTATTGTGCAGGGGATGAGGTGTGGCTATCCACTAGGATTATGTGTTTCAAGAAGCACAGTGTGTTCAACCCCAGATTCATTGGGCCTTATAAGGTGTTGAAACGTGTTAACCCGGTGGCTGTGAAGTTAAAACTACCTTCTCACCTCCACATCCATCCGGTGTTTCATGTCTCTTTATTGAAGCCTTCCTTTTCCAAGGGCAGCCATCGTCCTTCCCCAGTGCTGGTGCAGGGTGAGCTGGAGTATGTTGTTCGTCGGATTCTGGACTCCAGATATCGGAGAAGTAAGTTGTGGTATTTGGTGTCATGGAAGGGGTATGGGCCGGAAGAGAACTCTTGGGAGCCTGCTCTGGGCATTCATGCCCCCAGGTTGGTATCTGCTTTTCATCGGAGATGTCCAGCGAAGCCTGGCCCGTGACCCCGCTGAGGGGAGAGGGATGTACTGTTGTAATCGCGGCTACGCGAACTACGTTTCCCCGCATGCTCCGGGGTTAAGACTACAATTCCCATGATCCTTTACGACGCGCCGCATTCTCGCGAGAATCCATATAAGAGAATGGCGGTCTGAGGATCAGCGTCGGGAATTCCGGTCCTGGTGTTCGCTTTTGGCCTTTGTCCTAGATCGTGTACGGTAAGGGTGCTTGCACCACTGAAGATTGGCAGCGCGGTGCTGCGAGTTGCTTGGATAAGCACTTTAGACTTGCAGCGCTTTGCTGTGTGTTCCTCGGAAATCCGACTTTGCTGAGGAAGTTGGTGGTAACGTGGGCTCGTGTTACCAGACCTTTGTTTGCTGTTGGAGACACATTTGGGATTTGTCTCGGTTGGCATTTCGGCCAACGGTTTTGGTGTGATATCTAGTGCTATCAGACTTTGGATAGCCCTTCTAGCTAACTGTTCCATTTTGCTTTGTTTTGGATTACAATTGGGCATTCCAGCTAAGAAGCATTAGCTGTGATTGGGGACTCTCTGAGCCCAGTGCAGTTTTTGTGGATATCATTGAACTGTGTGGAAAGGCTATTTTTCCTATAATTGTTTTAGGCAGTAACTGTGTACTGAATCTTCTATTAACAGGGCTACTGGAGGTGTGGCTACACTCTTCCCCTGTGATGTTTATTGGATTAATTCATTGGGTATGTTACAATATCATGTGTATGTGGTGTGGCAAATGAACCCTCTTTTTTGTTGCCAGGCATTACATATCTGTTTTGTATTTCGTCCCATTATTTAGTTACGCCATCTTGACCCATACAGCCTCTACACATCCACAAGACCTAATTTGTTCTTTTACAGGTATAGGTTGTTATAGTCTCTTGCTATATGTATATATATCTATTGTGTTCATTACAATACAGGATTTTGGTCTTATGCTTGTGTTTTGTTCCTGTCTTTCAGATCTCCCTCCCTGCTGTTCCCTTCCTTTCCTTCCCTGGTTTTTTCTATTATCCCCTTACTTAATCCTGTCAACGTTCTGTGCCATCACAGCTAATCAGACATTGGCTAGATTTAGAGGTGGGCTTGCCATTCGACAAACCGATCCTGAGGACTACAAACACAACATCCGAAATGCCTTATGTGAATACCAAAAGTCTTAAAGTTAGGATTTTTCTCAGTTTAGGAGTAGTAAAGTCCTAACTTTAGACTCCTAAGCTGAGCAAAATCCTAATTTTAAGACTTTTGGTATTCACAGAAGGCATTTAGGAGTCCTAAAGTTAGGAGTCCTAACTTTACTACTCCTAAACTGAGAACAATCCTAACTTTAAGACTTTTGGTATTCACAGAAGGCATTTAGGAGTCCTAAAGTTAGGACTCCTAACTTTTGTGATTACCGAAATGAGTAAGTGCCTTCTGTGAATATCAAAATGAGAGAGTGCCTTCTGTGAATACCAAAATGGTAGTAAGTTTAGGATTTTGTCTTAAGTTAGTTCTGTGAATCGGGCCCTTAATTTAATGCCCTTAAGAGAAGTCACTGGTATATGGGATTAAATCCCTAGGGAGGGGAGATTCTGTGAAATGTGTTATTTGCAAATTCAAATTTTAATCACGTGTTATTTGTCTGCACAAAATTACAAAGGGCCAGGCTTATATTTTTAAGACCTGTATTCATCAAATAAAATATCCACTCTGCCCAGGAGGGTTGCTCATTAGTTCTGTCCCCTCCTAATGAAATGGCTTGTTTTAAGATATATCCATTTTTTTAAACATTTCTGGCTATTTATTAGATAATTTTGAATGCTATTTTGTATATTGTAATATTTGATGTTCGAATATGGAAGAACTTAGTATTGTGCATACGGTATTCATTTTTATATTTTTTGTGCACTTTTGTGGACCACCGTTAGAGTTCCATATCAAAATAAAAATGTAATTGTATTGAATGTAGTTACATACATCCCTCTAATTTGTTTTTATACTTGAAGTTGGCCTTCCTGGGAAACAATAGTGGTCCGTCATTCTTTTTATGAGTGAACATGTATATTAGATCTGGGAAACCGTTCGATTTCCTGGTGAGTTCACTATTTTCTTTTGGTCATGATATTTATATTTATTTTTTTATTTTTAACATTTGTAGAGCGCACTGTTACCAAACGGTGTCCTGGCGCTGTAATGATAGCTCCCTTAGCTAAGCCTGAAGTTTAATTTGTAAACAGCCACGTTTTCAAACTTCTGCAAAAAGTCATCACGTCTGTGGACAATCGGAGGGCCGCCGGGAGGGCATTCCAGGCCAGAGTGGCCCCTCGAAAAAAGCTTCTGCCCCCCCAACACACTTTCCTAATGCGTGGGGTCTTAATCAGCCCAAGGGCGGCTGACCTAAGGAGTCTCCCTGGTCTGTACCAGTAGAAATGTTGACCAAAGAATGGTGGGCCAATTCCATGGACTGCCTTGAAAATAATGCACATGGTTTTGAATAGAATTTGCTTCCACACTGGGAGCCAGTGTAGCTTCACCAGTTCCTGCAAAATGGAGGCGAACTTAGGTAGGCCTGTGAGAAGGCGGCTGCTGCATTTTGTAATATCTGCAGCTTGTTGAGCACTCCTTGCTAGGCTTCAAGGAGTAGGCTGTTACAGTAATCAAATTGTGACAGCACAAGGGCCGTCACCACCGTTTTTTTGCAGTCATCTGGTAGGAACGGGAGGACTTTCCGAAGGATTTTCATTTGTAATATGGAAGATTGCCCCCGGGTTATAATCATAGGAGACCTAAATGCCAAAGTGTCTAATGCTGCCTCTTCAATCTTTGCCAATGTTGACAAAGGAGATATATGGTCCATTCCAGAGATACAGTTCCATGATTAAATTAGATCGGACAACCGTGGGTTTCTACTTCTTGAGACTCTGAAAAAAGTCGACCTGCTTATATTAAATGGGAGCTTTCTCCTGTGAGGGAAGCTGATTTGTATACCTTTAATGCTTTTTCCAATCAGAGGCTACTTGATTAAGGGTTGTTCCTTCTTCATGTTTGGGTTTTGTGAGAAACTCACTGTTTTTCCATCGGATATAAGTGATCATAGTTTAGTTGGTACAACTGTGGCCTTTAATCTCCAGGAGTTTGACTTTGGGAACCCCTGATTGGATATGATTGGTTTTAATAAGTCGATTGGTTGTTCCTCTTGGACATCTAAAAATACTGTTGCAGTAAGTGTTAAGATCAAGGGAGTTTGTGTCGACCTGGTGGGACCTGTTTGTGATGATCCTATTCTTTTTTTCAAGTCCCATATGGAAGAGTTTCATAACTTAAGCTACAGGCCCAATGGTCCTGCATTGCTGAAAAAGTGCAAATCCCCATTTAAGGCAATACATCAGGAAATACATTTATGAATAAGAAAACAGCATTTGCCTTTTTCTTTGGGTCAACAGCATGAAATTGACTGTCTTAAATGGTTAAGAACCCAACGCAAGTTCAATGAAAGCAGAAGAGAAAGTGATTTAAATGGATCAATCTAAGAGTGGCTGCACGTGCTAAAGACTCTAAGAAGTATTAACATTTGACTGAGGAATACTGTGATTCTAGGGTGAAGACACAGGCAATCCCTATTCCTGAAAATACTTGGGTGGATTATATCTCCCAGTTGTACATGAGTAATACCGAGTTAGATATCCCCATGGCTCTCTGTCTGGATGAGGTATTCACTCTGTGCATGGTGCCCCCTCAGTAAATGACAGTGAGTTTATAAAGAATGCCAGAACATCCAGCGCTTTGGGGCCGGACGAGGGTCCTGTTGCAGTTATTTAAAATGGGGCTGTAGCTTGGGGATCTTTCCTGGCTGTTTTGTAGTTCCTATAAATCTATATAGGATCTGCGGGTTTAGACAACATACACTATAGGATTGGTGTCAGACTAATTCTAGACACCCCTACCGGGTATGTTAGCCTGTATACCAGCTAGCTCACAGTGCCAATAGAAACCCCTCTTACCAAAGGAGAGAATAGTTCTTGGCAACTATTGAACATGACAACCCTGATCCATCAGGATCGTGGAAACAGTGCGATACCTTTCGCTCAGTCACTCGTGCTCACTTTGTCTCAGAAAGATACACAGAATAAACGGTGGGGACTTTTTTCAATAAGTATTTATTGAACCAGCATTTTTCTTGTGAAAAATAGGTGTGCTGAAACAACCACTAGACAGTAACAGATATAAATGATTGGAAGCACTAATAGAGTAAAAGGATGGTAGATTTCTACCATTGTGCTAAAACAATGAATACAGGCAGGGATATAAAATACATTTTTAGACTTGACATCTTTTGGCATGTTTCCCCTGAGTTTTTGCTTTCTGACCTCCCGGTTTTGACTCTGTTTTTGTTGGCGTAGTGTTTCTGCCCCCATTCCTCATGGCTGATCAGTAGTAAAGTGCAAGTGCTTCTGTGGTAATTTGTGTTATGGATTGATGTTTCCATGATTGGATATTTGATTTGCTTGTTAGTCCCTAGTAAAGTGGTGCACTGAGTGTGCCAGGGCCTGTGAATCAAATGCTACTAGTGGGCCTGCAGCACTGATTGTGCCCCCCATGTGAATAGCCCTGAAAAGGTAACTCAGACCCGTCATTGCGGAGTCTGCATGCAGTTTGTACCTGCCATGTCGACTTGGCTAGTGCGCACACTTTAGAGGCCCTCACCTTCCCTTTGCCGCAATTGGGGAAGGGGGAGGAGATTTCCTTGCACCTCAAAGGGCCTGGTCTGCCTCTACCCATGCCTTCTCCACCTCCTGCCAGGAAATCACACCAGAGAAGGCAGAACTGGTTCTGGCTGGGCACAAACACTCTCTGCCTAAGAGATCAAAGGATTTTGGGATATAAATGTTGGGGCCCAGACCCCTGAACTTTAGAACTCTTTTGGACCAAGAAGACTGCCAAGTAGAAGAGCCGGAGCAGCTGTGAGGAGGAACTACCACTTTGCTGTGTTGGCCTGCAGTGGCTGCTTCTGTCTTGGGTAGTGAAAGGACTGGACTGAACTTTCTGCAATCTACTTTGTGAGTTTCTTCAAGGGCTTGAGGTAGAGCTTGCCCCCTGTTCAGGAAGTCTCAGGAACAGCAAAGACTTCAAGCACTTCTGCCCTCAGCACTGGGGACTGTGTGTTTTGTGCTGCAACAGAAAAGCAATGCAATGACATCTATGATGCCACTGCTGACTCTGTGTCCTGAAGGCACCGCAGAGGACAACACCGCAATGCTACACCACAACCCTGGTCTCAAGAACTACGCCTGCTGATGCCACCACTGAGCCTCTGCTTGCACCACGACCTGTGAGCACCGCACTCCGCACCGCCTCGTTTCACCACGACGACGCTCCACGCTAAACTCTATGCCACTGTTTGCACCATGGTTCGAGGGCACAGCTCGTAAAGTTACACAATGCACCACCCTCATCCCTCACTGCAGCCTTGGCCTACCGACGCCGATGCCAACTACTCCAGTTCGTCAGCCGACGACAGCACTTCAGCCATGACAACGCCGCTGCTTGCACTTTGACCTGCCAGCACCGCAACGAGCACCGCCTTCACCTTGCACTGCTACCCCGGTCTCATCGACAACGCTATTTGATGCCGCCACTGAGCCGCTGCTCGCACAGTGACCTGAGGGCACCGCACTTCGCACCGCAGCACCCAACGCCTGCCAACGCCAGCGCTCCTGACTCCAAAAACTCATTTTGGTATTCAAAGAAGGCACTTACTCATCAATGAGTAAGTGCCTTCTGTGAATACCAAAATGAGTAAGGGCCTTCTGTTAATACCAAAATTAGTAAGTGCCTTCTGTGAATACCAAAATTATAGTAAGTTTAGGATTTTGTCTTAAGCTAGTTCTACGAATCGGGCCCATAGTTAATATGCAGGAGATGGGAATACTTCTGAGTTTCCAAGAATGATCTTGCATAATGGATAAGGCTAGTTTTCAGGGAGAACCCCACTTCCTGTATGCAGAATAGTAACTAGGTAAAAGGTCAGCACCACTGTACTGTATTGGTAGGGGAGAATATAAATGAATGGTTAGGTGACTAAACCTGAGCCTATATTGGGGTACCTATATAAAACTTAACACTCACTCCTCATCCGACTGTACGATATACTACAGATTCTAACATACGGATAAATGTTGTACTTAAACTAATAAATCCATTAAAAATAGTATTTAAAAAACGTAAAATTTCTAAAAAATGTTAAAAAGAAATATTCAGCATGCAATAGAAGTCCACGCCAAATAAGTTTGTATATATAGTCAGAACAGTGAGTAACTGAAAGCCATGCATATTAGAAAAAGTGACTTGTGTTTAAAATTTCAAATTTGGTTGTTAAGAAAAAAAAAGAAAAATTGTTCCCAGTACACGATGAGCCAAATTTTTACGTGTCCTGACTGGGAGACGCAACATCACCATCGCAAACGACGATCACTGCACCACCTCGCAGATTAGGTCAATCAAGCACAAATGTTCTTTTGCACTATCCACAGCCAATGCTGGGGTAGCGTATGTGCCATCCAAGGCCTGAATAGTTGTTGAGGGGCCGGTATCCATTCCAACAGGAGCTGAAGTATCCTGTGGTATCTCTAAGAATGTAGACATCAACATGGGAATATGCTGAGGACGCCGCAGAACATGGGCCGTTATCGGGTCCAGTAAAGCATCAAGGTCCCTTGGTGCAACCGATGGAGTTGTTATACAGAGAACTAACACGCATAATTGTCCGCAGAATAGGTATCGAAGTACAGGCAGAACACAATCTATCCAGACTGGACTAAATGACAGGAATCAAGACTCGCTTAGTTCTCTAAGATAAGGTGTGTCCAGATGGATTACCATGCAATCATGGTATTGGCGCTCCAAGAGCGTTCATTGCGTAGCAGAAAAATGACAATCAGGATACCTGCTATTAGGAACAGGATCAGTGGACTCCCTCCAAAATTCTTCCGAATACGGAGTGTATGAAGTTGGGAATAACTCCGAGAAATGTCTGGAAGGTGCTTAACAGTCCAGAACCTATGGTCTTAAATAGGTGGACTATACCCATTGCATCAGACATGTTAAAGATACGTTGTACCATTTCTGTGAAATGGAAAGGGCAGTTTGTCCATACTAGTACCTGTATCTCAGCCAAAGACCTTGCAACCTGGAGATCATAAGTTTCTCGGGCGAAGGTTAAATGCCACTATTTAATTATTGCTACCATTCTGGGGAAAAAAACAATCATGGAAGGGTAGTGTCATTGTAGTGTTGTATAAGAAGGTCCCCAAAACCTCCCCAGCAAGCTTTAGACAGATATATTGATAGATGGCTCTAACAAATTATCTACCAAGAGTGTACTTTGTCATTTACAGCAGTGGGTTCAAGATCAGAATATTATTCCCCCTGAACAAGCCAGCTTTAGGCGGAATCATAGCACACTGCATAATATTGAGGTCCTTCAAACGGTATTGGAAAAATACACCCTTTCTCAAGGTATGCTAGTATACACTACGTTCAATGATTTCTCTACAGTGTTTGGTAGAGTAGATCGCCAAACGCTGTGGAGAAATCTTCTTCATTTGGGTGTTCCACACCACCTTTTGGGTCCTATTATGGAGCTACACACAGATACTGGTGCCAAATTGTGATGGGAGGGGCGCACAATTAATCCCGTAAGGTTAAAACACATAATTAACTTAACGAGGCTGTTTGTAGACTGGCTGTTTCTAGGCTCCACTTCAGTTTTGCTTATATATTTTTGATTTTCCAGGCACCTTAAATCAAGTGAGGAGTGATCCTCCCAGAATTGGTGCAATGTCCCTTGGCTCCCTACTATATGCTGATCTGACTCCTATTGGATTGCAACGCCATCTTAAAGCATTGTCAAAATACGAAGAAGTCCACTTTCTGAAGTTACTATTTGATATGAGTTACTGGCACTCTTTCAAGAGGATTGATGGTCAAATTTTTAGTCAAGATGTGCAATTTGAATACACTTGCAGCCCATCATGCTTTACGCCTGGAGTTTGGCATATTATCCTCTTACTCCTTTTCCCTGCCTGCAGTTTTGACTTTTGAGGTGGGGAAACCCACTCTTATGTGGGGAAGAGGAAACATTACAGGCAGTTTTGAAGATTGAGATGTTCTACCTGCTAAAAGAACAAAGCACGTTTTTAGGTCTTTTGAGCGGGCTACTGAACTTTCATAAATAACATTATGAAGAGCTTAATGAAGTGCTCTGAGTCCAAAATAAGACTGGCTAGAGATATTGCCATAAGCCAGTCAAAACTTTGTAATCAGGTGGTGCAGTAGAGCAATCTAGGGAATAAGTCTCAGTCCTATCTAATATGGAATTTGCCTCATGAAGGTTGATCCTTTTGCTGAGGCTGGATTTGCTCCCTTTACGTTTGATTACTGGCCTTTGGGACAAAATCATAAAATAGGATAAAAGATGTGAGCTGTGCCAGTTACATATTCAGGATCTTGACAACATATTATTTGTGTGTCCCATGTTACAGAATGTTTGTCACCATTTCTTAAGACCTCTGTTTATTAAATATGACATACATTCTGCCATGGAGGCTCATAATTTGTATCGTTTTCCATTAATGAAATGATATGTAATAAGATTTCCCAATTTTGTAGACCCTTTTTGAATATCTATTAGGGCCATGAGGTAGCACTGGTAGGCTTTTTACACCTTTTTCTTGATCCTTTTAGAACATCTATTAGGGCACAATCCATTATCGGTGAGTATTTTTTTTTATGCAATGTTTCCCCCAAAGGATTTGATTAGTAAAAGATCTATTCAATTATTTTACTCTATTAGCGCCATTGATCCTCATAGGTGGGAGCACATATTCAATATTAATATTCGTCTGGAATTTTCAGATGGAATGTGCTGAAAGGTGCTTTTTATGGTCATGTTTCTTAGACATGCAATCATGATATATTCAGGTTTTGAGTATACTGCTATTCTTTAAGGTTGCATTCATAAGAATGTATTATGCATTACTTGTACTTCGCATATTGCACTACGTACGTTGCACTTCATAAAGGCCTGAAAATAAAGTTATTAAATAAGCCCTTAATATGTTATATTTTCTTTTTTTATTTTCTTTTGATGTTCATTGCCTCCTTTGTGAGGTTGGGAATAAGTGAGTGTAAAAAGTGGTTTTATGGTTTTGTAAACTGGTGTGATATTTATACATTTTTTATTGCGCTATGCACGATGATATTTTTGAAGAGGCTGCGCCCATAGAACAGCAGTCATCTAATATAATTCTTATGGAGTTGTGCATGTCATCACTTTCTAAAGGACTGTTAATGTCGTTCCAAAATGATATATGTAACAGACTGAAGGTTTTAAGATGTGTTATTGTTGATCTTAACATGTACTATGTATCATTGTTTTATTACTGTTTATGTTATATGGACCTCTAAAGGAATTCAGTTTCATAATTAAACTGAATGGTTGTTATGTATGTGCTTACCTCCTAAAATCAGCTGGGGAAGGTTCTACTTATACCTCGTTGCCGATTTCTTAGGCATTGTCTTGTAATATTATAGTTGCTATTATCAATCAAGCAAATTTGTATTTCTCCTTATCTTACTGATGTCAATGTGTCTTTAGAGAATTAGAATATTAGGGACAGAAATAGTGAAATTAAATATGAAGAGTATTTCAGAGTAATTGCACAAAATAGGTATGATACTAATCTGGTAAAGGAGTGTTTGTGTCTCTTGAGTAATAAGGAGCGTGATTTGATTAGAGCATATAATGAGAGAGGAATAAGAGTTGTCAAAATTATAGAGGAGCAGAAATTGGAATTTGAAGAAATTAAAGAAGAAGAAGAATTTAGAGTATCTGGTTTACATCCAAAATTGAGATTAGAGCAGGGAAGGAGAAGAGAATTGTGTATAATAAGGTAGGTGTCAAATTTGTAGGGAGAGTGTAAATATGATAGATCTTATGAAGTTAATGGAAACCTTTTCATCGGAGGACAACCAATTATGAGAGGATCTTATTACGTCTGTGAGAAGCCTGCTCATTATAATCTACCTAGGAATTGGGTTAGAATCATGTTATCTGGCTTTAGTTTTTCCCTAGAGTGTATCATGCAAATGAATTAGAAGACAAACTTGGCCTGGAGTGAGTGAGACGGAGCTTTGGACGAAAATTATTAGATATTTGAGGGACTTTTGTTACTTCTGTAGGAGTGGTGATTGATGATTTAAAGATTAAATGATTCTTAATGATTGATAACACCTTTGTACATTTATTGATGTAAAGTTGTATGCAGAATAGATCATTTGCACTGTATGTTTTATGCAAAATCAATAAAACACAGTTTTTAAAAAAAGATGTGACGATTGTCCAAAGTAGTGCATAGGCTTGGTTTAGATACCACAGGGTGAATGAGGAAATGTTGACAATAAGAGCGATGACGATTCAAAATTTGCTTCCTTTCAGCTATACTTCTAACAAAGGAAGGAAGAGTCTGCAAGGTGATTAAAGCTAAGAGATCGTGTACATACATACCTGATCATAGTGGAGCAATTGATTTTTTCATCCCTAATATGACAAATTTTACTTATTTCCTTCAGTCTTTGGAAGAACCAGGAATCTGTGGTAACTTGGTTTGGTGAGAAAGGAAAGGGTTTTGGTAAAATAGGTGAATGGCTAGATAATATTGGTATAGGCCTTTACTCAGTTCTAACACATGTGATAATCATAATGATTTATGCAACTGTTCTTTTGCTTTTGATTAAACTGCAAGGATGCATGAAAACAATCAATCTAAGAAAAGTTATAAAGTCAACTTGGGAAAGGAGAAATGATCTGTGGGCTTGGAAATGGAAGACTACAAGGATAGAGTTTATCAGCAATTAAAGATGATGGACGAATTCTCTGCAGAGCATCCACATTCAAAATGATAGCACTGCCAAAGGGTGCGATATTTTTTTGTAAAACTGCCCATACACACTGCCAGATACACTTTTTGTAAAAATGAATACATTGCTGAGGACAGTGTTGTGGGAAGGGGGTCAGCCAAGAATCGAATTGAGAACTGTCGAGAGGGTAGAATTTGAAGGAGGCATCGCACTACCAAACTTTGAAAAATATTACTAGGCGGCCCAAAGGGTCACAGTAAATGAATAGGCATTTGCGGCTCTGGATGACTCCGATTTTCATATGGATAGACACGAACTGTGAGCCACAAGCTACATACATATGTACTATGGAGGGAAGCAGGGGAAGGACATCATACTGGCTACTACGAGAATGGTCTACACTTGGCATAGACATAACAAAAATACCTCTGTGGGTGGGATCTAAACTGCCACAGGTGGCGACACTCAAGGGAGTCCGTCCATAAATGGGACGATATTGGACCATTTCAACTCAAACGTGTGGAATGCCAATGGAGTGGTACAGTTTGAGCACCTGCAGAGTGACTGTGATATGTCAATGGCACAAATGTTTAGATAAATACAAGTAAGGCATGCTCTGCAAGCGCACTCATCAAAGGAAGAGTAAATGCAGGAAGGGTCACGGTTATAAATGAGACTACTCAATGGGTACATGGAAATAAAAGCTGAGGGCCCGATTCACAGAATGAACTTAAGACTCACTCCTAAACTTACTACTATTTTGGTATTCACAGAATGCACTTACTCATTTCGGTATTCACAGAAGTCACTTACTCATTTCGGTATTCACAGAAGTTTGTAGTCCTAACTTTAGGACTCCTAAATGCCTTCTGTGAATACCGAAAGTCTTAAAATTAGCATTTTTCTCAATTTAGTAGTAGTAAAGTTAGGACTCCTAACTTTAGGACTCCTAAATGCCTTCTGTGAATACCGAAAGTCTTAAAATTAGGATTTTTCTCAGTTTAGGAGTCCTAAAGTTAGGAGTCCTAACTTTACTACTACTAAATTGAGAAAAATCCTAATTTTAAGACTTTCGGTATTCACAGAAGGCATTTAGGATTTCTAAAGTTAGGAGTCCTAACTTTACTACTACTAAATTGAGAAAAATCCTAATTTTAAGACTTTCGGTATTCACAGAAGGCATTTATGAGTCCTAAAGTTAGGAGTCCTAACTTTACTACTACTAAACTGAGAAAAATCCTAATTTTAAGACTTTCGGTATTCACAGAAGTCATTTAGGAGTCCTAAAGTTAGGACTACTAACTTCTGTGAATACCGAAATGAGCAAGTGCCTTCTGTGAATACCGAAATGAGTAAGTGCATTCTGTGAATTCCAAATTAGTAGTAAGTTTAGGATTGAGTCTTAAATTCATTCTGTGAATCGGGCCCTATATCACAAACATATAGAACACTGATGAGGATCACACAGATTGAGCTAAGAAAATTACTGACCATTGGGTTACTAATGTTGCGGATATAAATGACGATGATTGGCACTCTGCAATCAGATTTCCTACAGATATTGCGATTAAAGCCAGATTTAGGTTGATACAAGTAAAAAAATTACATCTAACCTATTATAGTAGAATTTTACTATATAAATTTGAAATACTGTTCATGACCAATGTCTTAAAAGCTGTGGAGTGGTGCGGACGTTCATACACACGTTTGGGGAATGTCTGAAGCTGAAATGTTCTGAAACACTGTTCTCAAAATATTAGAGGTTTTGACAAATAGACATATTGAGGTAGACCCCAAGATGATCCTGCAGTGTAAATGGAATGACTCAGACTTGACACAGTACAAACGAATCCTAGTTAATATTGGATTTAGGGTAGCAAAAACAGATGATGCCCAGAAATGAGTATATGAAGATGTACAGAGAGTCAAAGTTTGGGAGGCTGGGATGGATGCATGTATAATGTGCCTGTATAATGATGGAGAAGGAAATATATAAAGGAAGGGGTGTGCAAGGAAATGCATGAAAATATGAGGAGGATGATAGGATGAAGACGTTGTGTAAGGTATCCATGCGATAGAATGTGAGGTGAATAACTTTTAGATCCATTGGAAGTCACCTTCACAGGGGCTAGATACTGCAAGATACGTTTAATAAACTGGGGCTATCATACCTTGATATAAAGAATGCCCTATAAAGCAACCAGTCACCATTATTAAAGTTCCATATTTTCAGGAGGTTTGATGTTTAATGGTTAAATGCAAGGTGCTGAAGGTAATATCGCAATGCCGATTTTATGCTGTAATGTTGTACAGGAAACTATATAAAAAAATACAGATATAAAAAAATGATATTGGAATAGAGTGATCGATTACTTAAAAAGTTGAAGATGTCTACTAACTTATCAATGCCTGATTGATAAAGTTGAATGGGGTTTTAGAGATTATTTAGTTGATAGAGGGGTAGCGGCACCCGCACCAGCATCTGCGGTGGCAATGATGAACAATAGACGGAGAGTGAGGTGGGAGAAGCTAGCAGTGAATGCAGAGAAGATTTCAGGGCTTTATGCCCGGGTCATCCCTACACTTGATAAGGTGTGCGCAATAATGGAGCTTGTTAGCACCCAGGATATACATGAGCAACTGTGGTGGGCGCACAAGGATCTTATTAAGTCCGTAGCGGAAGTCCTATTTACTACAGGAAAGAGAGGGGGCGGCTGTTCCAACCGCCCAACCTGGTATAACGCTACATGCCGTAAGGCCAAATCAGACCTGCTGACTTCAATCAATGCGGGTACTGATAGATCTGAGACTCAGGCCAGAAGGAGGGATTACAAGCGCTTGGTCACCCACGCAAAGAGCGAATGGGATCAGGAGAAGTGGGAAAATCTTGCCACCTTATTAGTTGGCAGGGATTCCCGCAAATTCTGGCGCATTGTCAACACGGGGTCCGAGGAGCCAGTTTCAGCTATCGAACCCAATATTTCAGCAGAGGCTTGGCAGGACCATTTCCAGTCTTTACATGGTCGATGATGGGGCTCCAAATCAAGCACAACCGACCCTTGGTGGCTCACCGGAAGTGGAACCCTTCACAGAGATGGAGGTGCGAGCCGCCATTGCAGGGTTGACACCAGACAAGGCGCCCGGACTAGACGTTTTACCTGGCGACTTATTTAAGCAGGAGCCTGACGTGTGGGCCCCTTACTTGGTGCTGTTATTCAATGCTGTCCTGAGGGGTATGGAGGTCCCGAGTACTTTCCTGGGCGCAGAGATTGTGCCGATATTCAAGAAGGGGTCACCTCTGCTCCCAGCCTCATAGACGTACCCCAGAAAATATTTGGTAGGCTGTTACTTGATCGTATTCAAAGTTGGATAGAGGAATCTGCAATTTTGAGCCCCTACCAGGCAGGATTTAGAAAGGGGGTCTTAACCATGGACCAGATTTTTCGTTTAAATCTTCTGTTTTGGAAGACAGCGGTAATCGAGGGTGGCTGTTTGTACACAGTATTTGTGGACCTGCGAGCCGCCTTCGACTTAGTGCCCAGAGCTAGACTATGGACAGTGTTGGCGGAGTTGGGCATCCCAGCTGATATCCTCTCAATCTTGATAAGATTGCATCAGGGGAATTTTGCACGTGTCAGGTGCGGTAGGAACGGGGCACTTTCTGGAAGATTCCCCGTTGACAGGGGGGTGAGACAGGGTTGTGTGCTTGCACCGACCCTGTTCTGCCTCTTTGTCAACGGGGTAATCACCCATTTGACTAGGGTAGGTGACATCGATGCTCCAAAGCTCAACGGGAGCAGGGTGCCTGCCATTATGTTTGCGGACGATACCCTGCTGCTGTCCAAATCCCATATGGGAATACAACGGGTCTTGGATGGGTTTACGATTTTCTGCGTGGAGCGGGGGCTTGAGAACAATGCCCTCAAAACGAAATACATGATTCTCAACCCTCCCTCCTCAACACGCCCCAACCCCACTATAGGTACCCTGAGACTCGAGAGGGTATCCAATATTGAATACCTCGGGTGAATATCAACCAAAACATGACCTGGAATACGCACCGGACTAAGGCGAACATGAAATTAGCACAGTTAACGGGTGGCATCTGCAGGATAGTAAATAGGTCAACCTGCAAACCCCTTGGTCCTGTGCCCCAAATTTATAAAAAGCAGGCAAGGGGGGCAGTCACCTATGGGGGGGAATTGTGGGGTCACATACCAGCCCATAACCTGCTGTCCACTGAAAATAAATTCATTGGGCAGCTGGTAGCCTTACCCTCAAGCACCCCGCTTCTCCCGTTGAGGTTAGATCTGGATCTAAGACCAATTACAGAGGAGTTGGGACTGAAACCAATCACTTTCTGGCACCGAATTTGGAGTATTCCTGAACTCATGAATTACAGGACTGAGCTCCAAGAGATCCTATCTTTACCAAATGCCTAACACATCCCCTGGTTGAGATACATTAGACAAACTTGTGAGAGCCTAGGAAGACCAGAACTATGGCTAGACCCGGGAAATGCATGCTCTAGGATCCCACGCAAACTCCTTCCAAGGGATTTCCATGAGCGAAAATTACATGCATTAGTAGAGAGTACAAGGGAGGGGTCCCTCACTAATTTGTTCATCAACTTTAGTCCCGTTTTGACCAGGAAATTGTTTCTGTAGTGGCGATATGGCGCACTTCCCCTTAGGGCTTTCACCAAACGCTGGGGTCAGCCCTCGCCCACAGAACAGTGCCCGGTATGCATACATCCTCAGGAAAATGATTTGCACATTATATTTTTTTGTAAAGCTTACCATAGATCCAGGAGGCACTGGCTTATCCCCCTTTTAAAAAACCTAGGTTTTAGACATCATCTTCCAGCATACAGAATTTTAAAGACAGATTTATCACCCCCGATTGAGTTTGCGGTGGCAAAATTCCTAACAGCCATGTGGCACACCCGCACTTGTTATATCAAGTTAGAAACTGATTCGTGAAAAATGAAATGCACTGTTGATTTTTACTAGAATGCATTGGTATTCTTTTAAAATGTTTACTGTAAGGTTTTTATAATCTTTGTTTTATTGGCTATTGATTGCAAGTTGATTTTAAATTGTATGTATATCTTTTATGATCTAAGCAGATCGAAATAAAGATTGAAATGGATTATTTAAAAATAATCAGAGGGGGAGGTTGTAGAAATGTTTTCAAATGCGCAAATTTCCGTGAAAAAATATTTGTGGAAATCTCTATTTTTTAAGTTGCATGTAGTCTTAATTGGTGAACTGATGATATTGCACTTAAAAGATCACAGAAATATAGTTTAGAAGTGTGTTTAAATGTAATTTAGTTATGTCATTTTTTTGAGTGAGCCACCGTTTTATTACAAATGGATGCTGTTTTGTGTTTTCACATGCACCCTGCTTCTATTCATTTCCCTCTCAACCAGACCCGCTGCAAATGTTCTCTCTGACACAGTTTCTGTGGACATGACACATGTGGCATAAATTATCCCACTGCTTAGAAAGCATGTGTTGTGGAAGAAATGTTCTTCCTGTTCCCTATCTATCATTTTGAAGGACTTCTGCTGGAAATTCGGATGTAGGCCTGCTGAAGGCAATTATTTTGTAACGGCATTTGACTAGAAAATGTTTCACACTGTATTTGCACATCTCTGGACTGTGGGTGCAAGGGTATATTTACCTTATGATTCCACCCCCTATGGAGTGCTTGAATTGTCATGCATGAGGGATTATTTTTAATTGGAAAATACACTGTCATCACAGTGTAACAGGGTCGGGCGGGAGGCCTCGAGGACTGGTGGACCCATGACCCTAACTCCCCTCCTTACCCGCAGACTGACTCTTCGAGGGCGGATTGGGACTGCTGTTTAGAACAGGACGGTGAAATCGACCCCGACGCCTTTAACTGGGCGTATGATGATCGCAATGAGACCCCGCCCCCGGCTGACGTCGGAGGCTCCGATTCGGTGAAAGGACAGGAAGTCCTGTATACGGCGTGTAACATCCCCCCGGAGTGCGGAGAAGGAACCGGAGAAGAAGGACCGTGGAGAACACAAGAGAAGAACGAAGAGGACAAGAGAATCGAGAGCGGAGGAGAGCCAGGAGGCCAGCGACCCCGTGATCCGCCATGCCACGCTCCCGAGGGAGGAGTGTGGCTTTCCCAGGTACGGTGGCGTTGGGCCGCTTGGGTGTGGAGAAAGAGCGCCCCTTTGTAGATACTGTAAATACCCATGTGTGTGCCTTTCCCGTGTCCTTTCCTCCCCCCTCCACCCATCCTTACCCTTCCCGCGTTCCTCACACCACTCCTCCTTCATGAGCACGGACACGTCAGGCTTATAGATACCACGGGTGCCCCCTCACCACCACTCGGTCCTAATGCGGGCAAGCCGATATCAGGCATAAACTAACGGCTCCCTCTGTTGGTCTCCTTTTTCCTTGGGGTCCGGAGACGGCGTATCCGCAACGGGGAGAAGATATCTGATGGCGTATACGCAACGAGGGAGAAGATATCTGCCAGGAGCCACCGCGACCTAGAGACTCCGCCAAAACGGACAAGCTGGAGTTTGCCAGAGAGAGACTTACCTTCAGAACCCGGCGTACCCTGATAATAAACCCAGTTTGAGAAAACACTCTGGATTTCAGCCTCCTACTGTTACCGGGCCCATCTCCACCACACCTCCCACGCCCACACACTCACTCGGTTATTTAGCTCACACATGCAGTCTATATAGGAAGGGATTATTTTTAGTATTTGTTTTACTGCAGTAGGCTTTTTAAATGATTTTTGTTCACAATTTCAGTGAGCTATAGTCACGACCCCCATCACTGCCACCATCATTATGAACATCACCATTATCACCATGCCTCCTCCATTACCACCATCACCACCTACCTCCCGATGCACCCTTATCACTATTACTACTGATGGAGCAAGGTTGCGTATGTAAAGCGACTTGCTTATAATCAACCCTCTGTAATAATCCGTAATGTACTAATCAACACGTTTTTTCCTATTAATATTGCATAACATGACATCTAGGTGAAGCTTGCATGTGTGCTTTTACTAATGATAATCCGCTTGCACTAAAATGGCCGCTGAAACGCGGGGTTTCTTATTGCGCATGCGTCTGTCACACTCATGTGACATGACGTACTTTCTGCTTTGGAGGGAATCTTTTGCTTCTGCGCACTAGAACTAAGATCGCTGCTCTATGTCCTCACATGCAAGAAGCTTGCACCGCTGCTTTTGCCAAACTGTTCGTTATGCCTAATTTATAACGCAATAGTTAAAATAAAGTAATGGGAATAGAATGAAGATAAGTGGTATACTGTGAGTTCATTTATTCCGTGTTCTCAAACTGTTTCTTTTCTATTTTTACATGTAAATCAATTTGGGCCTGACACCTATTGCTGAACTCCATCTTGGAGAAACTGCGACGGCCCATAAATCACAAAGTCCATGAAGCAGAATGACCTTTGAAATGCTGGCAAAGAGCCAACTTGCTAGAAGATGCTTGTGGGAACCTTAACTCTTGACCCTACTGAGGAAGCAGAATTCTCAAATGGACTAAAATGTAACCAATATTCGAACATTCATTGCTTGGTGGAATAAAACATACATGGGAAAATAAATTGATGGGCGGGAACGCAAATATTAATGATCATCGTAAAAGTTTCATTTTGGTATGGTGTGATGACCTCTCCTCATCCTTTTGTCACTCAAAATTGGGGATCCTTACACTTGCAACATTGGGGGTGGTACACTGCTCTGAAAAAGGGTATAACTAGAGATGGCTTAGCTAGTTAATTTGTCCGACTTGTCCGAATAGCTGACCTGTCACTGACCCAACGCACTCAATAGGCGATTAAGAGCAGAAGTGCTGGCGGAGCACTCTGTCAGAAGATTCGATAACTCAGTCGGGGTTCGGGAACAAGGGTGCTAGCGGAGCACTCTGACGGAAGATTCGGTAACGCAATCGGGTTAGGCTGTTAGCTGCAGAGAGGGTTGTAGCGCTGGCGTAGCAACTTTAACTGTGGGTGCTGTTCTTAGCCTGTGGTGGTCCTGTCCTGATCCAAATTTGGCTGCACCTGTCCTGATTTCTGGTTGGCACTTGTTGTCTCGCTGGCACTTGCACTTTGGGTTCTATCCTTTGACTGATCTGTGGCCAGGGTTGGTCTTCATACCCTTCTGGGTAAATATTCTATGTGGATGTGTCATTGTACTGTTTCCTTCTCTCTCCCCACCCTAATGTCAAATGCGTAAAGACTGCTTTATAAAATCTTTGCATATTTTCATTCTAATCATTATTTTCCTGATTGAAAGATTTCTGATGTTTAATATTTGGATTAAGACATTTAAGAAATTTAGATAAAGAGTTTAAACCTTTTTCCGAGTTTGTGGTTATTATATGAGTTGAAATGTTATTATTCTACCTATTATTCTAACTCCTTTTGATCCCTTAGGACTTTAGGTACCGATGACAAGGATTGGTAAGTCAATGGTATAGGTCCTAAATGAAATTTATAAATCACTGATTAGAGTAAGTGCACAGGTTACCTGGTTAAGACTCATTATATGTTGTTTTGTATGGGCCCAGGTGAGAATGGTAAAACCGAGTCGGGTGACCTGCGTGCTCTATCAGTTTTTCTTTTGGTAGCAGAGGATGGTTAGGGTTTAGTTAAAATAGGTAGTTAGTTGTAGTTAGTTGGTTAATGATAACTATTTTTGCATATTTGAAATTGTATTATTGATAGTATTGATTTATGTATTAACCAAAATTGTTCGTACCTGTTATATGTTTTGTCTGGAATCCCAGGGGGCAGAATAGCGGGTGGTAAATAGGTACAAGAGTGCCACAGTAGTAACCCCAGAAGAAATAGAGAGATGGACATGAGAAATAGAGAAACCAAAGTCACAGCCAAAGGTATTGGACATATTCAAATTAAGAGTAGAATTAAAAGAAATAATGGCTGGAAATGTGGGATTGGACAGATTAAATACATTCAGTGAAGATGAATTGTTGTTTATATGCAAAAGCATTACTAGAAATACAAGAGTGTTTCATGAAAAATTAATGGATATGGCATCTAATATGAGAATTGACACTGGCAAATCTAAAGTGATACAGAAACCATATCGATTTGAATTTTCTGACAAAGATTTGGAAAATATGAATGTGTCGGTAGAAAGGTACAAATTAGGGAGCTTATGACATTATTGCAGAAATGGGGTGGCATAGAAAAATGGAAAACTAAGTGGGCAAAGAAAAAAGAAGATGCCCGATCAAAACAATCTGCTTCTGAATATGTGTTTAAAGAAGCACAAGTAAAATTAGCAGAACAACAGGAAATTCAATTGAGCCAAATGAACAATAACCAGACTCAAGGTGATGGTAATGGGGGTAAGCCAAGGGGAAAATTCAATAGAGAGGAAGCCAAAAAGAAGTTTCCATGTCACAGGTGCGGCAAGTTGGGGCACTGGAAGAACGAGTGTAAGGCTGTGCAAAACAGTAATGTACAAACTAATGATTTGAATCCAGAGACGCAGAATGAGGTGCCACAAAAGCAACAGCAGCAGGTAATACAAAACCAGTTACCCCTTGCGCCTATGCCAAATTTTAGGAGCAAAGCACACCAGAGTGTGGATACCACAAATTGGGAGAGAAGTGAAAGGAGAGACACAGCAACATCACAATTTTGTTTGAGTGATACGTTTTTCAATGAGGACACATACTGTTGGTGCCTGAGAGGGGAGGATGAGGAGTGCGTACTTGGCGCCTCCTTGCCGGTAGATCAGTCAGGTCCATACATTGAAGGAAAGGTTGAAAGAAATGATGTCACCTTTCTATTGGACACTGGTGCTACCCGTTCTACTGTGAGAACAGCAGATGTTCCAAACCTACCCTTCTCGGGAGAAGCGATCCAAGTAGTGGGCGTTTCTAATAAACAAATGAGTACCCCAGTTACAGAACCAATGGAAGTTAGAATAGGTAATTTTACAGAAATGCTCAAATTTGTCGTTTGCGATTCTAGCCCAGTAAACCTGTTAGGCAGAGACTTGTTGTGCAAAATGAATTGCGGAGAGAATGTGCGATATGGATATCACTAAGGACGCGTCATTCAACATGAAACACAAGGGGTTTCTTCACTCGTTCAACGTTGCTTAATTGTCGAAATTAAACCAGTCTTGTCATTATTGTACTCATCATGTGTTTTTATTCTTTGTTAAATCATTATGCTCGTCAAAGATGTTTGTATAAATTCATTTCCAAACATAAGCATATAAATTGCATTACTTCATGCTCGCCCAATGCATTTCGGGTTAAAAGGATAATCCTTCGTCAGGGGCCTAAAACAAATGGAGACATACAGGACCTTAGCGATCAGGAAACACACCATAATCAGATAAAACACAACTTACTCGGAAAAGTAACGCGCTGTGCTCTCGGCGTCGGAACGCGGAACCGGTCGATATGATGAAGGACCAATCAGAGAGTATTATAACTCTGTGATGACCACGTGATGTCGGAATCTAGTGGGAGTGTACTAAAGCTTGTCACGAATTGGTATTTGTGTAGCATAATAACTAAATTAGGATGCTATACACAGATTGGAAATAGAAAGTCTGATGTGAAGTTATTATACAAAGCGGTTCGAAAACCGTGAGTTCTAAGACATTTGCATGGCGATAATATGGGTCACGTGATCAGGAAGTAAACGACAGACATTTGTTTACTTTATGAGAATGTTGATGCTGCAATGAGATCGGTGTAGCTCTCGCGATCTAGGTCCTGTAAAAGGATAGAGTAACACAGCCTAAGAGCTGAGTAAACATGTTCACTAGGATGTTGGAGTTTAGTCAAGATGTGAAAACAGTCTTAATGAAGTGCATAGAGTTATCAGTGCAAGCACGAAAAATAACAAGCGAACACAAAAAAAATTAAATTACAAATAAATATACGATGATATTTGCAATGAGCTGTGGTAAACAAATGTCCGTCGTTTACTTCCTGATCACGTGACCCATGTTATCGCCATGCTAATGTCTTAGAACTCACGGTTTTCGAACCGCTTAGTATAATATCTTCACATCAGACTATCTATTTCCAATCTGTGTATAGCATCTTAATTTAGTTATTATGCTACACAAATACCAATTCGTGATAAGCTTTAATACACTCCCACTAGATTCCGACATCACGTGGTCATCACAGAGTTATAATACTCTCTGATTGGTCCTTCATCATATCGACCGGTTCCGCGTTCCGATGCCGAGAGCACAGCGCATTACTTTTCCGAGTAAGTTGTGTTTGTTACACGGGCACTGTTCTGCAGGTTAATCAGGTTCATTCTAACGGAGATATTCCCCGCAACACCACCTTATCCTATTGCTTGCATTCCTGCACCACTAGTTTCATCGTAGTTCTCACAAAATAGTTTGCCAATCACCTCTCACCTCATTCTTCATGGTAAACACAGTTAGCCTAGTTATGTAAAGTATGTACTCTAGATTTTCCTTTCCGTTATGACCTACGCTACGAACTCATTGAATGTATAAAATGAAAGCACAATGTGATTTAATATGTTATGTTGTTTTATCTGATTATGGTGTGTTTCCTGATCGCTAAGGTCCTGTATGTCTCCATTTGTTTGAGGCCCCTGACGAAGGGTTATACTTTTAACCCGAAATGCATTGGGCGAGCATGAAGTAATGCAATTTATCTGCTTATGTTTGGAAATGAATTTATACAAACATCTATGATGAGCATAATGATTTAACAAAGAATAAAAAAACACATGATGAGTACAATAATGACAAGACTGGTTTAATTTCGACAATTAAGCAACGTTGAACGAGTGAAGAAACCCCTTGTGTTTCATGTTGAATGACGCGTCCTTAGTGATATCCATATCACACATTCTCTCCATGATTTAAGGCACTGCCAGGCACAGTGCGTCAAGGATTGCGCCTCACGAACTTTCTGAAATCTTGGATTCAAATTAAGGAGTGCACGGAGATATCAGCAAACTTGAAAAGCAAAATGAATTGCACCGTCTTTCGTACCGCAAGTGATGTTGAAATTCAGACCCCAGATGAAGACGGAATCTATAAATCAATGTTAGCAAAACAAGAAACGGAGAATAAAAAGTTAACTGTAGAAGATCTACCAGAAGAATTACAGCATACCGTGAATCCTAATGTGTGGGATTGTACAGGAAAAGATGTAGGGTTGATGGCAGATGTCGATCCAATAAAAGTGACGATAAAAGAAGGGGCAGGTTACCCAAATATTTGACAGTACAAAATGAGCCCAGAAATAAAAGCAGGTGTTGCAGCAGAAATAAAGCGTTTGGTTGAAACAGGCATTTTACAAGAAATAATGAGCAGTCCATGTAATTCGCCCATAATTGGCATTACAAAAAGAGCTGAAAATACAGGGTCGTACAGAATCTCCGAAAAATCAATAAGATTGCTGTCCCATGCTGTCCAGTTGTGCCAAATCCTGCAGTGATTTTGTATCAGATACCGTGGGAAGCTGGATGGTTCCCCGTAATAGATTTATGTCACACATTTTTCTCAATTCCATTACACCCAGACAGCAATTTTTTTTTTCATGACTTCATCACTTCTCAGTCAAAATAACCTAGTGGCCTATTAGGATGGCGAACAGACCTGCGTCAGTCCGCCACCCCCGAGGTGGAGGGACCGTCCGCAGGGGCAGCGGCGGTCCCTCCATACCAATTAGGATGTGACCGCCACCCTGGCGGTCACATCCCGTATCTTTAACCTTGCGTCGGGTGCTGCTTGAAGCAGCACCCGCCGCAAGGTTAAAAATGCATGCTTTGCATTTACATGCACAAAGCGGCATGGAACGGTGCGGTGCCTGCCGCTTTGTTCATGTAAATGCAGGGGGGTACCATAGGTACCCCCCATGTGCACCCCCCACCCCCCGTTGCGGGCCCCCAAACACAAAAGACCACATGCTTTCCACAGCGGAAAATCCGCTGTGGAAAAGCATGTTTCCGCCTGCAACCTAATATGGCTGGCGGTGTCTTGCAGACACCGCCACCATATTTGCTTGCATTCACCGCAGATCAGCGGCGGACGGACTTGCCGTTCGCCGCTGATCCCACTGGCATCCTAATGTCGCGGTGGGTGTTTGCAATGTCCGTGGCTGTGAATCCGCATCCTCCGGGCCTGCGGTGGTTTCCACCGGCACGGAGGATAAGGATTCACCGCCATCATAATCGACCCCTCAATTCGGTACCAGGACCACAAAGGTTTGACAAACAGACATTACAGGTTAAAAGTGTACATCTCCTTATTAATAAAATCAGATAAATTAAAAAACTATCATCAACCATAAAATGTCATAATAATTCAAATTACACGATAAAAGATTTTTCTCATCCTATTTGTTTGCTATTGTTCATAACGCTTTCTAATGGCCATGGCAACTTTGATATACTTTGAGACCACATTACAGATAACAGGAGTAACCAATGATTGCAAATATTGTAACCCATCAACGTATGTACAGGGCTGGATATCCCTTTAAAGTGGTGCTAAGCATTTTCCCTTTGGTTCTTTGTAGCGCAAGCAAAATAACATAAAGTGCGCATGCTTTGGATTGCCATATTGTCGCAAGAAGAAAGAATGAGTTTTTCGGTCCACCCAGATTGTCTTGGAAATGCAACCAGAAAGTGCAAAGTGCCTAAATGCAGTTTGGTTAAATGATGCGCCTCTTTTATGATGGCCTTGGCGTTTGTATGAATACTCGTCGGATTGTCAAAGTACTCTCCCAAGCATATCTCAAATAGCCTTTCCCTCACAAATCGAAGCCAGGGGTTCGACAGTGCACTGTCCAAGTTGGTACAATCTTCAATCACCTCCCTAGAGAACAATAAGTTCTCCGATTAACAGATTTGGCCCATAAGAGCAAAGGGGCAATGTCAATACGATCCTCTTCATATTCCAAAAAAGTGTGGTGGCACTATTTGGGGTAATCAGTAACCTTTTTATAAACTTATTTTCCTCGACTTGCAGAGGGCGACTTTTATGGTAGCCCCAAACACCTGCCCCATAAGATGGAACAGATAAACATTTTGCTTTGTATAAAGTGACTAGCTCAGTCACCAGCTTATGGCCTTGCTTGCGGGCAAAGCGGAAGAGCCCCTCCACTACCCTACTTGTCTGCTGTGCTCTTGTAGTGGCAAGTAGTTTGCACTTCATCTTGTTGTTAAACATGTTACCTTAATAAGTACAGTTTTCCACCTACCCAATACTCTTGCCCCTTACAATAACATTTCTGTTTTTTGTCCTTTTAGGGCCACACACCATGACGTAAGATTTTGTAAAATTAACCTTTAGGTCAAGAGCCAACATAAAATCTGTGAAGGCATTGAGTGATTCTTGTGGGCGTTGTGCCATCAAGGCCATGAGCACGGTGTCATCTGCATATGAAAGTGGCGGGACTGTTGTAGGAGAGTAGGATCTGCTTACTATGGTTACCCCCTAATTTTTGCTCTGTTTCACTGACCTATTGACTTTAGTCTGGCTGGGGCCCTGCTACTCAGGACCCCAGCCTAGCTGCTTTCTCTCTAAACTGATTGCATGTACATTAGGTACACTCTAAATTGGTTACTGGGTTACCTTTGTGAGTCCCTAGTATATGGTACCTTAGGTACCAAGGGCATAGGTACCCCAGAGGCCTACCAGGGGCTGAAGCATGTATTATGCCACCCCTGGGAAGCCTTCCAAAATGAATCCACAGGTCTGCTACTGCAGCCTGGGTAAGGTGGTTATTCCAGAGTTTAAACTTGGATATCTTAACTATTATGTTCCAGCGACCCCGAGTCTGAGAGGGAGACCATAGGGGGGTTTACTTATCTGGGTTAAGCAGAACAGTAGATACATAATCCATCAATTGGATTCTAATAGTAAAGATATTTTATTAATTCAAATTAAATGTCCAGATTGTAAAGACCTGTATATTTTTAATATTTACTCAAGGGGACTGCCTGGGGGCAAATTCTCGGGTACCAGTGAACAATTAGACGCCCTCCTTGACTCTTACAGTAATAAAGGCTATGTCATAGTAGCAGGGGATCTCAATTGTTGCTTTGAACCCTTGGATAGTAACAATCTAGATTTTACTCTGGAAGAAGATTTTATATGGAATATTAGCCAGTTGACAGTGGTGTCAATTAAAAAATGGACAGAAGCTGCACTTCAGCTCAAAGTTCTATGTGTTGGACATGGGCTACGTACAACAAACGGAAGAATGGCCTCTGACAAACATGGCTAAGCATGGTCGAATTTTGCGAATTCGCGGTTCGCGAATTTGCGTATTCACGAATTCGCAATCCGCAAAATCCGTGAACTCTCGTGAATTTGTGGATTTTTTCTTTTTTTTGTGTTCGCAAGGGTTTCTGCCAGTTTGCAAGGGTTTTGTACCAGTTCGCAATTGCGAACTTACTTATTGGCTCGCAACGGTCGCGACTATGTTGTTTCTACATCTGGTTCATCATCACAGGTTCACATCACCCTCTGTTTCACCACTGCCACCCTCTGGTTCACCCATGCCACCCTCTGGTACATCACTGCCACCCTCTGGTTCATCACTGTAGATTATGGGGGGGAAAGCAAGCACACCTGCCCTGCTTCAACTGACATGAATTAATTTGGGGTTTATTAATGTGTCACTGAATTTAAACTTCCAGTCTGGCACCTGCTTCCTTATCTGTAATTTGCTTTCTGTTGCAGTGCAAATTTTTTTCACAGGACCTTTGTGGCCTACTTGTCATAGAATAGTTGCAAGTAGGCAACTGAACTCTGGAGGGGCCCCTCAGGAAGCACTACAGGGAATGGTTACTAATGATGAGTTTGAACTTTTGCACCTGCTGAGTGCTTTCAGTTTTGCAAAACTAGTTTTTCTGCAATTTCGCGGGATTCGCAGGGTGCGAATTTGCGCGAGATCGAATTCGGAAGCCGCGAATTCGTGCGAATATGCGATTTGTTTTTTTGCGGCGTGTTAGTTCGCAAGGTTTTGTTCGTTTTAGCGAGCCGCTTGTAGCGCAACGGCGCAAAGTTACTCTCGTGGTTGCTCACGGGCGCGGCCATCTTGTTTGCATGACGTATTTCTCTTTCCGGGCGCTATGTGTAATCTTGTAAAGTGTGCGGCTCGCTGGTACAAGTTCGCGTGTGATCGCAAGGGAAATCTCTCGCAAACTTACCCACGTGGTCGTGAATGGGCGCGGCCATCTTGTTTCTCATTCATTGCTATGGTTCTGGGCATGCTTTCTGTATCCTCTCTGAATCCATTGCTTGTTTGAAGTTTTTTTTTATCTATTTTACTTATTATCTATCCCTCTATTTTTCTAGCTCTATATTTTTGTGTTTTCTGCTACTTTTGGTTAATTTTAAGCTACTTTTTTAAACACTTTTCTTTTCGTCTCCCCTATTCTACTTCTTATTTCTTATTTACCTTCCTTTCTGCCCTGGCCATGGTAAAGGGAGCCGGGAAGCATCCTGAGAAGGGGAAGGGTCCCGCACCCCATGCCAGGCTCCCGTGCGGGCGTTTGAGGGGGGAGCAGGTCACAGCCCGGGAGATCTTTAGCGCGGAGGAGGTGGCCGCACTAGTTTTTTATGTTCAGCACCGCCTCCCCAGGACCATCATGGCAGGCGGCAAGATCGCTAGCGGGTACGGGATCCGGGAGCGCCGGAAGCGGTGGGAGAAGGTGTGCCGGGCCATGTACCAACACTCTCGGGTCCGGCGCACCTACAACCAGGCCACCCACCGTTGGACGCATCTCCTGGACCGGGAAAACGACTTGATCGACCTGCTCGGCCTCGAGATCCCCGGGCTTGGTGAGTAGTAGTAGCTATTTCTTCACTACTCTGTTTTCTCTTTCTCTGTGTGTTATTATATTGCAAATTTTTGTTTTTTACCAAGAGCAATAATGCTGCTTATTACATTGTAGGGTAATTATAGGTAAATTATATTTCAAAATCTTCTGTGCATTTCAGGTGCACTGCTCTCCTTCTCAGTAGCTTTGCTACCATGCTTATTTGTTTTCGATTTTGTGTTCATTTCATTGGCCTGAGAAAATATGTATGAGTGTAGTTTAAAGAACTGCGTAATGCTAGACACTATGGGTCAGATTTTAAATTACCGGTGCATCCCTGCAAAGTAGCAGGGATGCGCCAGTAATTGTGCGCCACGCCACCACCACCCATGGTGCGCCGTATTTACAATGCGGCGCACCATGGGCCCAAAACGTCACTGAAGCGTTACGCATCTGTGCCGTAAAGGCGGCGCATTGCTGGAGTTGCGTCGCAATGATGGCGCAGCTCCAGCAATGCTCTGGGGTGCCCTATCTCCCCAATGCTGCGTCAAGCCATACGTCTGCTTCAAGCAGGCGCAGGGTTTGAGTCACGCATCATTGTCCTAAAAGTGACTGATTGAAATCTTGTAGATTTCCCTCAGCCACTTTAAGGATGTGTTCCTGCGCAGGAACGCCCTCCCTTGCGCCGGAACGCCCCCTGATGGTGCAGGGCTTTTCAACGTGTTGCATCTCCCATATACGTCACGTTGTTAATATACGCCGCACCATGGCGCCTCTTTTGTTCTGCCGCTGCGTCACAAAAGTCACGCAGCAATGGAGCAAAAGAGCCGCAAGGGGCTTCTAAATCTGCCCCTACAGACTCAAGTCCAGTCCTTCCTTTGTACACCTGGCAATAAGAAGAAATAGTGGTGGTGGATTAATAGTTTGAGTATTTTAATGACTGGTTAATGTAGTAGGAAACTTTTTAGTGTTGTCGCTGATCTGCAATCGCGATGGACTTTGTCTGTGACTTCGCGTGCTGCGGACTGCTGCCTGCCAGTCCTAGGCGAACCTTTTTAGTAGTTTGTTTAGTGAGTTGCATAACTTTTCAAGTCGACGGTCTGCAAATCAAGCAATACTAATATCGTAGTAGATCACATGAGATAGGTCAATATATCCTGTGGAATAGTTGTCTATTTGCTATTTCGCCAAAATATTTTGTTATTGTTCTTTTGAAATGTTTGATTTGGTTGACAAATATCATCCATGTTTTCTGGTATTTCTTTCTTTCATGTTGTACATCAGCTCCCCCCAGGGGCAAGAGGACATTGGAGGAGGCTGCTGCTGCTGAACAAGGCCAGGATCGGTCAGGCGAGCGCTCCTTTGATGTAAGTTTTAATTTTAATATTGAGTACCTATTTTTTCCTAGCGTTCCTCATTTGATTTTTTCTAAATCATCTATGATCTTCTTGTAGACTGCATCTAAATTCTTATCCTGCCTCGACTATGACTCCCTGTGGTATTACTAGATTATTCTTATTAGTCTGTCTGTGTAGCTAACTAAGATTGCACATTTGACTGAAAGGTGTAAAACGAAACTCCCATTCTAGTCAGCAATAGCTCTATGCACTGAGTGCAGTCCTCTGGGATTGTCCATAATGTCTTTTCAAGTCTTCTAAATGTTTATGCTTCTTTGACAATTACCAACAATAAAAAGGTAAATGACCACCAAGAAAGAATAATATACTAGTACTTTACTTTTGGTTTGGATAGGAGGACAATCCATACTACTACTGTTGCAGGGACAAATCTGCACAAACAGAACTATGGACACAAAAGAGTGCATTGTTTATCAATTATGATAGGCGCAGGTAGACTTTCCACATACCTCAGTGATATCAGTCTTTGAAGAACCCCCAATCTCCTTACTGACTAGATAGTGTGGCAGAGTCATTTAGCTCCCGAATTCATCAATGATTGATCCCCAATGATGATTATCCAACGCAGGACAAGAGTACGGAGTCAGAGTCCAGAAGTGTCAGAGGCACGGACTCATGCTTGCAAATTGCAAAACCTTTTGCTCATTCACTCTTGACCAAAAACCACAGAGTCTATTAAAGTTTTAAAGCTTTATTAAAAGTAAAAATATGTATTAAAATCAAGCTTGTCATAAAACATAAAGTACGGTTAATTAAAAATGGAAAAGTGCTTATAGTGATTTATTTCACACATTTATTGTGGGCGAGCCGAGCCCTCACCTGGTTTGAACTTTAATTTTTCTTTTTGGTGCTAAATCGTTGGTCCCTCTGTCCTAGTGGTGATGATGATGATTTGTTCTTAGAAGTGAAGCTTCTGTCTGTTATGAGAAAAATGGTGCGTGTTAAAAAGCAAGCATTCATCAGTTGTGCCAAAAAGTGCAGCAAGACAGCACCCTTCCCTGGAAAAATTAACATTTTTACTTTAGAGTAGACAGTCACAAATTATTAGCTTGGTTTCTGTATTCACATTTCTTCATTCCTAGACAAAATACTAGTGAGTGGTGTATGTCTATGACATCTAACTAACTTTCTTAAATGTACTTTGTAGGTGGAACATCTGTTGCTGGGCCCAGCACGGAGGTGGAAGAGGAGACTTCAGGGGAGGAGCCGGTGCAAGTGCCGGACGAAACTGCTGTGCGGGTTGCCACGGTAGTGGCGGGCAGTGGTAAGCTCTTATATTCCTTACTTATTGAGATTGCAGACTGCATAGTGTGCTCCCCGTGAGAAAACGTAAGGTTTGTCCAGATGAGAGACATGAAGAAGAATGATTGACATATAGTTTGAATGGATGAATGCCTGGATCATGGTACTATCTGACTCTTAGATAGCATATGTGTATCTAGAGAGAGTAGACGGCCACTGGATGAACTAAGTGTTACTTTGAAGAGCATGTAACACCGCACCCGCACGTCCGTCCCAGTGTAGGAAAGGCAAGGAAAAGAAGTTGTAATTTTGTCCGAATACTGCCATGAATAGTAGCAGTAGTTTGTATTGCAAGCACAGTATATATCCGGCTATTACGATGGCCACTCACTCACTACATCTGTTAATAAGTTTAGTAGAACTCAGTAATTCATGTGTGGATGTATCACTGTTCACTCAATAAAAACCAAAGCACCTAAAGTCGTCCCATATGTAAGCAAATACATACCATGTGCAGTGATAGATAATCAGTTGATTTATCTTCTTCATTTTCCTTTTCTAGTATTCATTGGCACTGTAGGGTGAAAGTTAAATTAATTAAGTAGTAGCCCTTGTAACAGAGTATTCTCAGTGCCACCCATAATAGAAAAGTAAGAGCATCACCACCTGCATGTACTGGACTGGTACAGTAGCACTCTATTCCGGGAAGGAAGCCGTTCTTGACGTGGTGCGATACGAGGAAGGAGGATGCAGGGAAGCTAGGACTTTATCAAGAGTCATCCCTGAAGGAACAATCGTTTTTCTGTCCATCTTCCTCTGAACACTAATCTATATAGTAACTAAAGAGGACTGTTCATAGACGTCTTGCCAAATTTTTGAAGACGACTCACATTCTGACTACTTGTTTACATGTATAAATAATTGTTTGGCTTTCCAATACTACTAATTAAGAGATCCTTTGAAACGCTTATCTACAAAGAAACTTCCCACCCATTACGACAACTATATATACTCAAAAGAATTTGCCCCGAAGAAGTCCCTTGAGGACGAAACGCGTCGGCTGCGAACACCCGTGTTTTGACTGTACACCTTTTGTTGGAATAAAGAAAATCACAACTAAGAAAACCTACGTCTGTGATCATTGACATTGTAGTTCTGAAATTGTGTGGTGCACCTTTGCATTTATGTATTGATCTCTTGAGTTCTCGGATGAACTATCACTGTGACAGTGGGTGTTAACCAGTGTGCACACACTTCGCCCATACAAACTATCAGGGGAGATTTAAAATTTGGGGGGTGATTTGGATTAGGTGCTACAATTAGGAAGTTTCCACTGTCTTCTCTGTTTTTTGAAACAGCCATGAATAGTAGCAGTAGTTTGTATTGCAAGTACAGCATATATCCGGCTATTACGATGGCCACTCACTCACTACCTCTGTTAATAAGTTTAGTAGAACTCGGTCATTCGTGTGTGGATGTATCACTGTTCACTCAATAAAAACCAAAGCACCTAAAGTCATCCCATATGTAAGCAAATACATACCATGTGCAGTGATAGATAATCAGATTATTTATCTTCTTCATTTTCCTTTTCTAGTATTCATTGGCACGGTAGGGTGAAAGTTAAATTAATTAAGTAGTAGCCCTTGTAACAGAGTATTCTCAGTGCAACCCATAATAGAAAAGTAAGAGCATCACCACCTGCATGTACTGGACTGGTACAGTAACGCAAGTCTGTCTCACTCATCATGGCGGGCGTCTGTTTTTCTCGGGTGCAAGTTGACTGCGCTGGCATTATGACGGCTTGCAGAAGTTAACGTACCAATTTTGCTAAACAAGAGAGAAGAAGAAGAATAAGAGTGGTGTACTGTCATAGTCGACTCTAATGGAGTGAGTCCATAGTGTTCATAGAATTGATTCCTTAAACTCCCACTAATGTTAGAGCAAGGATGAAGAAGTGGGAGGTTAGATAGATATTGGCCACAATAGTTATGTACTGCGCTTGCAAATTGCTAGTTCTACTGTGACACAACTTTCTGCTGAATCATTTTGTGTTAATCTTAAAGAGCATTGGTTACAGACTATGTCTTTCTTTCTTCATATAGATGCTCCTTCCAAACCAACTCGGAAGGAGCTGGCTAAAGGGGCCCGGCAACGGAGGCTGGAGGCCACTGTCGCCGAATATAGGCGGCTGGTGGCCCAGGAGGAGGAGGACATGCAGACTAGTATGTCAACAACATCCACGGTGACACCTGCATCCTCCTCCGCGCTCCCTGGGTCAGCCAGTCAGCGCAGCAGGTCTCCAGCGGTACGGAGCCAGGGTACCGCAGCCACCCGCCACCGCCGAACAGCAAAGAAATCAGCTGCCCCCCACAGCAGTTACAAAAAAGGATGCACCGTCTTTCCCTGAGGGTTTCCTACCTCGAGCAGGAGCTCCTCAACACCAAAACCCTGCTCGAGACCCTCCGCAAGGAGCATGCCGATGTGGTCCGAAAAGTCAACAGCAGCCAGCAGGAGGAGGAGACTGTCCCTTGACCCTTTTTTAAAGACTTCTGGGGGGTGGGAATTGGGAGTTGGGTTTTCTACTTTTTTGGACTTCGTTTTCAGGGACATTCGTTGGGGTTCGGGAGGGGGGGTGGGTTGGGTCTTGCGGGAGAATATTTATGTTAGGGATATATAAATATACTTTAAACTTTATCTTAGCATACATGTTTTTTACTGCTTTTGAGGCTGGTGGGTGGGGGTTTAACAGTCCAGAAACTTAAGTGGCATCTTGATTCAAGTTGTGTAAGTACTAATAGCCCAAATGTTCTCAAAACTAAGTGCCTCTCACAGAGAAAGTGAATTCAATAGTCCAAGGACCGTCAGTCTCTCGTCTCTCCGAGTCCTAATACTACATTATACTACCTCCCCTAAACGCTTATCTTACCTGTAATTTGTGTTTGGAAATAGGGCTAGGCACAGGGCTGGCTGCACGCGAAATGGCGATTAAGGTTGGCAATCCTGGGTGGATGAAATGTCATCATTGCAGTGGTACTTGTGGTGTTACACAGTGGCAGTTGCAGCATCTGAAAAAAAAGAAAATGAAACCTTGTTTGTCTTTACCATAGCATTAGAACGGTACGATAGAGAATATAGCAGGTGACAGTACACTAGAACAGTGCCACAATGTAGCCTAACAAATGGTAAAGTATTGAAAGTATAACTAGTACTTGTGTTGAATTTCTTTGACATTGGCTACTACTACAAGAAATAGTACCGAAGGTGAAGGACACAGCAGCGTAATATTTTGCCACGTCTAGAAGGAGGATGTTCTTGATGACCAATCAAGTTGATGGCGCACATGAAAATCTGCTTTCATTTGCCAATAGTGACTGAGTGCCAAGCTGAGTAAGAATAGAATATATCCTCGGATTCCTTTACCAGCCTGTTGCTATGACCTTTTCCTCCCCAGCAAGTGTGTGGAATTATTGCTGTCATTTAGTCACACAACAATCAAAACCACACAGCCCGGGGGAAGAGGGTTAGGGTTTGGAAAATGGATGGGAATGGGGGCTTTGGGAAAGTTTTGTTGAGAGAAGAAAAAAAAGCACAGCATGGACAAACAATAATTGAAGATAAAGAAATCTTTGGATACAAAGCTAACCATAAATCTTTTAAGTGACATAAAGGAAGTGCATGCACCACTGCATGCATGGTTACTGAAAAGTAAGTAGTACTTTCGACAACCATGAATGAAAGAATGAGACAGTACAGGGCTGCAGTAATAATTATGCGTTTTCACTTGCCTATCTCTGCACTCAGAGAAACACTTCTTACGTTAAATTAGGTTTAAAAAATAGCACATGTAAAACCTATAGAATGGCTGTAGGGATGAATTTAGAAGCAGAGATCAAAGAAATGCAGAGTCACACTCATAGAAGTTCACAGCAATAACATTACTTAAAAGATAATTAGAAAAGAACGGATACTGTATCTGTATGTTGTTGTAGTTGTCCTGTTGAATTTGATAAGTTGCATGCATCAAACCATTCCTCTTATTAGCGGGACTCCTCCATTCCATCTGACCCTCCGTCCATCAATGTTGGTGACCAGAAGACACCCTGTCCACTGCCTGCCTGGCGGATGCTGAATTGCGGCTCGCTAATGTGAAGCCTGATTTCATCCTTTTTTTCCCATTGCACAGACTGAAACCCGGCCTGTAATTATTGATGGAAAAACAGGAAGTGATATTAAAACACCACTGACAAATAAATATAAGGTATGTACGCTGTGTAGTGCAAAAGTCACACTTTGAGTTTCCTAATAGACAGTACAATATTTTTGAAAGTGCGTACTCTGTCTGAGTCTCCTTTTGAAGGATAAATAAGTATGGGCGAATTAATTTAGCGGATCTTTCCCCTCAAGCTAGGTGTACTGTAAACTGTGTTTTAGAACAAAATTAGACCTTCCAAGCAGTGCTCCCAGACCCTTACTAAACCCAGTCGCTAAAATGTAGAAGACCCCCAATCAGATCCCCAAAAACGAGGCCTAGTAGAAAATGCTGACAAAACGTACTTAGTAAAAGTAAAGTAGGCCCAAATCCACCCTTACCCACAATGGATTGTATTCAAACCACTTGCAAGCAAGCAAAAGTATCCATACCCAGCATCGCTCCAAGACTCGCAAACCCCCCCCCACAAACAGCCCCCGCCCAAACACATGCAATACAATACTGCTAACCCTAACGAGCCCTAAGTTAAGAATAGTGGCAAACGCTTTCTTTAACTAGGCCAAATCCCCCCTTTCCCACCATGGATTTTCTTCAAACCACTTGCAACCAAAATTACACATTCCCACGAGTGCTCTAAGACCCCAGAACTCAGTTGCAAAAATCTAGAACACCCCGAAACACATGCAATCCTGCTGCTAGTGCTAACCCTAACGAGCCCTAAGTTAATGTGCCAAAACGCTTTTCGGCATGGATTTTCTCCAAACCACTTTTATCCGGTATTAGACATCCCCAGCAATGGCCCCAGAACCCTGCAGCCACCCGCAAAAAAGCAGAACACCCCCAAACTGGCAAAAAGCAAAAATGGGCCTACTACCTGGAATTCTGTCCAAACGCGCTGTGCAGCTAGGCCCTAACTCCCCTTTTCCACCATGGATTTCCTGAAAAACAAATGCAATTCACATTAGACTGTGCCAGCAGTGCTCCCAGACCCCAAAACCCACCCACAACAACCTAAAAGCCCGCCAAACAGCACCCCAAAGACAGGCAAGTGATCAAAAGCGCAAAAAACATGTTCTGCTCCGATTTTCTCCAAACCACTTTTATCCGGTATTAGACCTTCCCAGCAATGGCCCCAGACCCGTCAACCCAGGCGGAAACAAGTAGAAGACCCCCAAACAGCCAAAATGCAAAACTACAAAAATGGGGACTTTGAAATTTTCAGGCAAATTTCCACAATCACTCCGCGTGCGCTCTGCAGCTAGGCCCTAACTCCCCTTTGCCACCATGGATTTTCTTCAAACCACTTGCATTCAAAAGTATCCATACCCAGCGTTGCTCCAAGACCCCAAACTCACCCACAAACACCAGGAAGCCCCCCAAACAGGCCCCCAAAAAAGCTAAAGTGAGCACAATGTCAGAAAATGCAAAGACTTTTTCTTCACGGATTTTCTCCAAAACACTTTTTTCCGGTATTAGACCTTCCCAGCAATGGCCCCAGACCCGTCAACCCAGGCGGAAACAAGTAGAAGACCCCCAAACAGCCAAAAAGCAAAACTACAAAAATGAGGACTGAAATTTTCAGGGAAATTTCCACAATCACTCCGCGCGCGCTTTGCAGCTAGGCCCTAACTCCCCTTTTCCACCATGGATTTTCTTCAAACCACTTGCATTCAAAAGTATCCATACCCAGCGTTGCTCCAAGACCCCAAAACCCACCCACAAACACCAGGAAGCCCCCAAACAGGCCCCCATAAAACGCTAAAGTGAGCAAAATGTCAGAAAATGCAAAAACTTTTTCCTCACGGATTTTCTCCAAAACACTTTTATCCGGTATTAGACCTTCCCAGCAATGCCCCCAGAGCTGTCAACCCAGGCGAAAACTAGTAGAAGACCCAAAACAGCCAAAAAGCAAAACTACAAAAATGGGGACTTTGAAATTTTCAGCCAAATTTCCAAAATCACTCCACGCGCGCTCTGCGGCTAGGCCCTAACTCCCCTTTGCCACCATGGATTTGGTTCAAACCACTTGCAATCAAAAGTATCCATACCCAGCGTTGCTCCAAGACCCCAAAACCCACCCACAAACACCAGGAAGCCCCCCAAACAGGCCCCCGAAAACATGATAGTGAGCAAAAAGGCAAATACTTTTTCCTCATGGATTTTCTCCAAACCACTTTTATCCGGTATTAGACCTTCCCAGCAATGCCCCAAGACCTGCCAACCCACCCACAAAAAAGCACAACACCCCCAAACAGGCAAAAAGCAAAAATGGAAAATCTCATACTTACAATATTTTTTGTCCTTCTGTCCAAGCGCGCTGTACAGCTAGGTCATAACTCCACTTTTCCACCATGGATGTCCTGGAAAACAAATGCAATCAACATTAGACTGTGCCAGCAGTGCTCCCAGACCCCAAAACCCACCCCCAAACACCAGGAACCCACCCAAACAGGCCCCCGAAAACACGATAGTGAGCAAAAAGGCAAAAACTTTTTCCTCATGGATTTTCTCCAAACCACTTTTATCCGGTATTAGACCTTCCCAGCAATGGCCCCAGAGCCGTCAACCCAGGCGAAAACTAGTAGAAGACCCCAAACAGCCACAAAGCAAAACTTCAAAAATGGGCCCCAAAATTTCAGGCAAATTTCCAGAATCACTCCTCGTGCGCTCTGCAGCTCGGCCCTCACTCCCCTTTGCCACCATGGATTTGCTTCAAACCTCTTGCAATCAAAAGTATCCATACCCAGCAGTGCACCCAGACCCCGAAACCCACCCACAAACAGCAGGAAGCCCCCCAGACAGACCCACGAAAACATGATAGTGAGCAAAAAGGCAAAAAACGTTTTCAAGTCTAATTTTCGCCAAACCACTTTTATCCGGTATTAGACTATCCCAGCAATGACCCAAGACCCGCCAACCCACCCGCAAAAAAGCCCAACACCCCCAAACAGGCAAAAAGCAAAAATGGAAAATCTCATACTTACAATATTTTTCGGCCTTCTGTCCAAACACGCGGTGCAGCTCGGTCATAACTCCACTTTTCCACCATGGATGTCCTAGAAAACAAATGCAATCAACATTAGACTGTGCCAGCAGTGCTCCCAGACCCCAAAACCCACCCCCAAACACCAGGAACCCACCCAAAAAGGCCCCCGAAAACATGAAAGTGAGCAAAAAGGCAAAAACTTTTTCAACTCTGATTTTCTCCAAACCACTTTTATCCGGTATTAGACCTTCCCAGCAATGGCTCCAGAGCCGTCAACTCACCCGCAAAGAAGTAGAACACCCCCACAAGTGCAGAGTCTTTCTTCATTGGGCGTAATCCAGCCATCTGCTTTGAGGGAAATAGGAGTCTGGAGGAGGAGGATAGAGGAGCATGTTCTTGTGAACTTGTGAACCTGAGGAATGCAGACTGCGGCACCTTCAAATCAATAAGCAAATAAGTGAAGATAGTTCTGCTGATGGGCTTATTTTTGTGATTAGGTGATTAAAGTTTTTATTTATATTGACTTTGCAAAACAAAGAAAGACAGACACAAAGGAATCAAAGTGAATAAGGACGAAAAAGAAAGTTATTGATTCATTGGCTCATTTTCAGGGCTTGTGTCAGGGAAGAAGAGTTCGTCCTCATACTCTGCGAATTCAGGCGGGAGTAGGTCACCTAACAGAGAAGAAATTCCCTCATCTAAGTTGGTGTCCTCCTCGTCTTCTTCCAGCGTGTATTCTCGTACTTTGTAATCTGGTGGTATGAGGTGCCGATTCATCTTGATCATTGTTAGCCTCTCCACATTTTTGGGCGAGAGGCGGGTCCTTTTGCAAGTTACAATGCTACCAGCAGCACTGAAAACACGTTCAGAAGACACACTTGCGAGTGGGCAAGACAAGTAATTTATAGCCAGGTTGGAGATCTCTGGCCACAATTCTTTTTTCCCATGCCAATACGCCAATGGGTCATCCTAAACATAGACCTCTGTTGAGTCATTCAGATAGTCCTGCACCATCGACTCAAGGTTCTCCACGGTTCCTCCACTTTGCTTACTTTTTGCTGGGACCTTTTGAGAAGCAAACCCAAGCTGAGTTAGCCAATCCTCTTCTTCACACAATGTTACTGTTGTGTCTGGTGCAGATGATCCGGTTGCTGGTGTCTTTAACAGCTGAGAGGAAAAATCACTCACTTCTGGTACAGCCACAGGTGCAGAAGTGGATTATTTTGACTCCGGATGGCCTGCTGATGCTGATGTACTGCCTTTTACTTCAATTTCCTGCCGTTCTCTTTCAAACCTCATGGCCGACAGAGCTAGCCAACGTTTGTACTTTCAAACTTCTGCGTCACCAAAAGGAAAGAATGCTCTGCCTGCCAGTGCCTTTTTGTAGCGTGGATCCAGAATAGTAGCACAAATGTAATGCTGTTCTGTGTGGATCTTTTGAAGACGTTCATCGCTAAGTAGGCATTGTAAAATGTTCTCCTCCAAATCAAAAGCTTCTTGCTTTTCTTCATCTTTTTGAAACGTAGAAGACACCGCCTTCAGTTGGTGCTCTAGCATGCGCAACAATGGGATAGCTTTTCCCAAATTACAGTCCTCCCTGCTGACTGCACGCATGAAGACCTCAAAAGGATGAAGCATGACTGTCAGATTTTTAACTAGCTTCCATTGCTCCGCATGTATCCTCAAGTCCTTCTTAGCTGTACCCTGTGTAAAGAAATACTGATTGACTACCGCACACTGCTCATACAGACGCTCAAGCATGTAGAAGGTTGAGTTCCAATGTGTTGCCACCTCCTGAATGAGTGCTTTCACTGGCAGTCGACGTTCATGTAGCAGGCCCCTCAGATGCTTCCGGGCCTTAAAAGAATGGCTGAAATGTGTGCACATTCTTCGGCAGGTGGTCAGTAACTCGCACACTGGACTTTCTTCACTCAAGGAGTTTTTAACAACCAGGTTTATACAGTGCGCCAAACACGGCACTCTGAAATAGTTACCCATATCCATGGCCTTAACAACATTGGCGCCATTATCCGTGGAAACATAACCAATCTTGCGTTTTTTTGGGGACAGCCATTGAAAGACCTTTGTGTTAAACTCCTGCAAAATGTTTTCTCCTGTATGACTTGTCTCCATGCCAAACATGGCTAGTGTTACATGTTTCTGAGCAGCTTTAAAAACGTTGTCCGGGTCAACACCTGCCCTTAGCTTTGCTGTAACTCCTGAAAAAGAGACCCAGTGTGCAGTGATGCACATGTAATCAGTGCCTGCGCCACTGGTCCACATGTCTGTTGTCAGATGTATAGTGTGAACAGCACTCTTCTGCAAAGCTGCCCCAATCACCTCCAGCACATCTTCATGTAGTGCTGGAACCGCAACTCTGGCAAAATAGAACCGGCTAGGAACCTTCCATTTAGGGCAGAGCGTTGCCACTAAATCAAGAAAACCAACTCCTTCCACAAAAGAAAAAGGGAGAAGGTCCAGAGCTAGCATTTTTCCAGCTTAGTGTTATACAGACGCCTCATTGGGTGGTTGCATTCAAATGGTGCATCTGAAAACAACATGCTTCTAATGGTAGGCTGGACTATGATTTTACGGGATGATGATGATGATGACTTCTTCGACCCAGTTACGCTCGGTGATGATGAACTTTTTCGCATTGGTGTCTCACTCTCTCCCACACTCTTAGGGGCTCATTAGGATGGCGGACGGAAGTGCCTCCGCAGCCCCGGAGCATGCGGAACATGCCTATTCTCCGTCCGCCCATCGCAGACACTCCGTCTGCCAGATCAGGATAGGAAATAGGGGCCAAAATCCGTCCGCGGCGGTAGATCACGGTCCGCCGCACAACCACACCCAACCACGCGGCGGACGTAACCTATCCAGAGACTCCGCCGTACGGACTGACGTCTAGGACCGTCCTCCAAATCAAGATGGCGGAAAATGCACATAAAAGCGCTGCGGAAAAACAACCTGCCTGAACACTGCGGATGCCCCACAGCGACCATACCCACCACGAGCCGCTCGCCGACATGGACCCTGCACTACACGCTTACCGGATACTCTTCGCGATCCACCACGTCCTAGTCTTGGCCCACCATCGAGGACGATGCAGGTAGGCAACAAACCATTTGCTGTCTGGAGAGGAGTACCTGCAAGGGCCGTGACGTAGGGAGGGGGGAGTGACATGTACCAGAAACCACTGATTCGTGTGGAGGGCAGCCCCTGCAAGGGTCGTGACCTAGGTAGGGGGGAGTGACATGTATCTGAACCCACTGCCTTGAAGTAAATACAAATACACACCAGCATCACACACGCAAGAATGGCTCCGACAACCCACAACACATGATTGACAATTTTATTTACACATAATCGGGGTAACATCACAGTCTAGGCTCGAGCATGGGCAGTGTGGACACCAGAGCAGGTACATCAGAGGGCATACATTAGTATTAGAACAGCAACAGGGCAGTGTGGACACCAGAGCAGGTACATCAGAGGGCGTACATCAGTATCAGAACAGCAACAGGGCAGTGTGGACACCAGAGGAGGTACATCAGAGGGATATACATTAGTATCAGAACAGCAACAGGGCAGTGTGGACACCAGAGCAGGTCCATCAGAGGCAGTACATGAGAGGGGCTAAGTGCACCAACAGTGCATGGCAAGGCACAGGTCCGTCAGAGGCAGTACATGAGAGGGGCCAAGTGCACCAACAGTCCATGGCAAGGCACAGGTCCATCAGAGGCAATACATGAGAGGGGCCAAGTGCACCAACAGCCCATGGCAAGGCACAGGTCCATCAGAGGCAGTTCATCAGAGGGCATACATCAGTATCAGAACAGCAACAGGGCAGTGTGGACACCAGAGCAGGTACATCAGGGGCAGTACATGAGAGGGGCCAAGTGCACCAACAGTCCATGGCAAGGCACAGGTCCATCAGAGGCAGTACATCAGAGGGCATACATCAGTATCAGAACAGCAACAGGGCAGTGTGGACACCAGAGCAGGTACATCAGAGGGCATACATTAGTATCAGAACAGCAACAGGGCAGTGTGGACACCAGAGCAGGTCCATCAGAGGCAGTACATGAGAGGGGCTAAGTGCACCAACAGTGCATGGCAAGGCACAGGTCCGTCAGAGGCAGTACATGAGAGGGGCCAAGTGCACCAACAGTCCATGGCAAGGCACAGGTCCATCAGAGGCAGTACATGAGAGGGGCCAAGTGCACCAACAGTCCATGGCAAGGCACAGGTCCATCAGAGGCAGTACATGAGAGGGGCCAAGTGCACCAACAGTCCATGGCAAGGCACAGGTCCATCAGAGGCAGTACATCAGAGGGCATACATCAGTATCAGAACAGCAACAGGGCAGTGTGGACACCAGAGCAGGTACATCAGGGGCAGTACATGAGAGGGGCCAAGTGCGCCAACAGTCCATGGCAAGGCACAGGTCCATCAGAGGCAGTACATCAGAGGGCATACATCAGTATCAGAACAGCAACAGGGCAGTGTGGACACCAGAGCAGGTACATCAGAGGGCATACATCAGTATCAGAACAGCAACAGGGCAGTGTGGACACCAGAGCAGGTACATCAGAGGGCATACATTAGTATCAGAACAGCAACAGGGCAGTGTGGACACCAGAGCAGGTCCATCAGAGGCAGTACATGAGAGGGGCTAAGTGCACCAACATTGCATGGCAAGGCACAGGTCCATCAGAGGCAGTACATGAGAGGGGCCAAGTGCACCAACAGTCCATGGCAAGGCACAGGTCCATCAGAGGCAGTACATGAGAGGGGCCAAGTGCACCAACAGTCCATGGCAAGGCACAGGTCCATCAGAGGCAGTACATCAGAGGGCATACATCAGTATCAGAACAGCAACAGGGCAGTGTGGACACCAGAGTAGGTACATCAGGGGCAGTACATCAGAGGGGCCAAGTGCACCAACAGTCCATGGCAAGGCACAGGTCCATCAGAGGCAGTACATCAGAGGGCATACATCAGTATCAGAACAGAAACAGGGCAGTGTGGACACCAGAGCAGGTACATCAGGGGCAGTACATGAGAGGGGCTAAGTGCACCAACAGTCCATGGCAAGGCACAGGTCCATCATAGGCAGTACATCAGAGGGGCTAAGTGCACCAACAGTCCATGGCAAGGCACAGGTCCATCAGAGGCAGTACATGAGAGGGGCTAAGTGCACCAACAGTGCATGGCAAGGCACAGGTCCATCAGAGGCAGTACATGAGAGGGGCCAAGTGCACCAACAGTCCATGGCAAGGCACAGGTCCATCAGGGCATACATCAGTATCAGAACAGCAACAGGGCAGTGTGGACACCAGAGCAGGTACATCAGAGGGCATAAATCAGTATCAGAACAGCAACAGGGCAGTGTGGACACCAGAGCAGGTACATCAGAGGGCATACATTAGTATCAGAACAGCAACAGGGCAGTGTGGACACCAGAGCAGGTACATCAGAGGGCATACATCAGTATCAGAACAGCAACAGGGCAGTGTGGACACCAGAGCAGGTCCATCAGAGGCAGTACATCAGAGGGCACAATGCAGTATCTGAGGCACCACAAGTACGAATCACTATTAACTCGTACCAAGGTCCACAGCAGTGGAAGACTGTTTACAATGGACAATTTACACACCATGTCCAATGACATGTGAGTGAAGACAACAGCACCTTACATCACACTATCAGGTGGATTGCGTGAAGTACCCGCATCGGACAGACTGGCAGCACCAGAAACCGGAGTGTGACACACAGCCACAGATGTAGTGACTGACACGTGAGCCACAGACCCAGACACACTGCCAGCACCTGATACAGGAGTCTGAGAAACAGCCACAGCCCGAGTGACTGACACATGCGCCACAGACCCAGATACACTGCCAGCACCTGATACAGGAGTGTGAGACACAGCCACAGCCCGAGTGACTGACACATGCGCCACAGACCCAGATACACTGCCAGCACCTGATACAGGAGTGTGAGACACAGCCACAGCCCGAGTGACTGACACATGCGCCACAGACCCAGATACACTGCCAGCACCTGATACAGGAGTGTGAGACACAGCCACAGCCCGAGTGACTGACACATGGCCCATAGACCCAGATACACTGCCAGCACCTGATACAGGAGTGTGAGACACAGCCACAGCCCGAGTGACTGACACATGGCCCATAGACCCAGATACACTGCCAGCACCTGATACAGGATAGGGCTCAACTGATACAGTGCCACTACATGATGCATGACAGCAAACAACAGACACAGTGCCACTACCTGACACATGCGAGTCAACTGCAGCGGCGCCACTGGGACCACTGAAATGATGAGCAACGGGGCTGTATGGTCCAGGAGGCAGGGTGGCTCTGGGAGCGGGGGATAGTTGCAATTGGCCGACATCGGGTTGGGCATGTGTCAATGCTGTGTGTCTACGTTTCTTGGGGACATGTGACTGCACGCTGGACAGGACAGGACTGGCAAGTGGGCCGGACTGAGAAGAAATATCACCCACCATGGGAGGTGCATCTGCTGGCGGGGGAATGCTCTCTGGGGACGTGCTGGAGCCTGCTTGTCGTTTGCTGTGTGGCTGCCTTCTGGCCTCTGCAACATGTGTCATGGGGGATGCTACTACAGGGTCCACCTGCATCCGCTCCTGACGGGCCCTGATGGGAGTGGCGGTAAGGGGTGACTCCACTGCGGAGACATCTGTATTCCGTTTCCCAGAAAACAGCAGCCTCAGTGCATCAAGGGGTGATGTATGCCTGTCCTTGACAGCGCCACTGTCCATGGGAGATGCCTTGGCCCTTGGATGTTCCATTTCCGTAGGAGGAATGTTGTCTGTGGACTTTCCCTGTTCCCTGGATGGTGCCCTGTTCCAGGCAGCAGACTTGTCGTCTGTGGTGTACATATCCCCAGGACACACCTTCTCCCTGTGTGTGTCCCTGCCCCTGGGAGTGTCCGTGCTCTTCTTAGGTGCGTTTGTCTTGTGACTGTCCTTGTCCCTGCCCTTGGTAGAAGCTCCTTCCTTCCTAGTCCCCCTGCCCTTGGGAGTGGCTCCTTCCTTCCTAGTCTCCCTGCCCTTGGGAGTGGCTCCTTCCTTCCTAGTCTCCCTGCCCTTGGGAGTGGGTCCTTCCTTCCTAATCTCCCTGCCCTTGGGAGTGGGTCCTTCCTTCAAAGTCTCCCTGCCCTTGGGATTGTCTCCTTCCTTCCTAGTCTCCCTGCCCTTGGGAGTGGGTCCTTCCTTCATAGCCTCCCTGCCCTTGGGAGTGGGTCCTTCCTTCATAGTCCCCCTGCCCTTGGGAGTGGGTCCTTCCTTCATAGTCTCCCTGCCCTTGGGAGTGCCTCCTTCCTTCCTAGTCTCCCTGCCCTTGGGAGTGCCTCCTTCCTTCCTAGTCTCCCTGCCCTTGGGAGTGGGTCCTTCCTTCCTAGTCTCCCTGGCCCTGGGAGTGTCCCAGCTCTCATGAGGTGCCTTCGTCTTCTGACTGTCCTTGTCCAAGGTAGTGTCAATGGAACTGGGAGTAAGGCTTGCCTTGGGAGTACCTTGTGTGTGGGATGCCTGTGCAGCATGTGTAGCCATTACACCCAACCCCTCTTTTGGATCACGTGTGTGTACTCCACTGTATCTGACGTTGTCGTTGTGAACAGATTTAGCTGACCTAGGGGATGGTGTCTTAGCCCTCCGTGCCTTGACGTGCTGGCTGACGCTGCTTCTAGTGCAACAACCTGTATTAGAGTCCTGGTCAGAATATTCACTCCCCCCTGAGACATCCAGTGTTGTAGATGGTGGAACAGAAGTAGCACCCAGTCCATGCGACTGTACAATGGCAGACGACACACTGTTAGCCAATGACTGCACTGTCCTGTGTAGACCAGCCAGATCGCCATGCATACCTTCCATGAAAGCCACCACCTGCCCCAACTTCCTATCGTGGTCTTGGAAAGCATTTATCATATTGGTCTGCTTCACACACAGCTGTCGCAGCAGATCAACAGCCTCTGCACAAAGAGCATTTTGGCTCACCGGGGCTGGGGCAGCGGTGCTGACACCGAACGCCACTCTGCTCCCCCTACTCCTGCGTGCACGAACAGGACATGGTGCAGTTGGCGGCAGGGTGGGCCCTGTGTGCTGTGTCCCGACCGAAGGTGTTGATTGCCCACTCCCAATCTGTGACAACAGTGCTGACTCACCAACACTGTCGGAAGATGATGACGATGTTGTCTCCACATGCGAGTCCTCCGGGACGGTCCTGTCCCCCTCTCCGGCGCTGGCCCCTTCTGTGTCAGTCTGCGTGTGCGCGACGTCTGATCCGGATGCATTTCCTTCTATCATCTCCTCCGTCTGTGGCTAAGTGCCCTCTGCCAAAGCTGAAATGCACAGGAAATGGGTGTAAGTCATGGGCACACTCACGTACAGTACTGCTACGGAATCCCTAATGCCATTGATGACAATGTACATTGATCCCCCAACCTGCACACGGGCCAACCCTACCAGTCATCCTCACCGGAAATAAGTGGCGTTGGCCGTGCTACATGTACAGCATGCGGACAGGGCATGAGCAACTACATCTGCACACCAGTCTTGCCATGGGGTGACAGAGCACTACAGCATGTGCATCAACACTCAACTGCTTAGCGAGTGGCGTCTCAACATGCCGCACCGGGAAGTGACATTTAACTGCGCCAATGTCACCAACATGCCATTGCAACGAGACACACGATACACGGAAGTCACTAATGTGTCTGGGCAACAATACATGCATTGCACTCACAAGCAACATACACTGACAGTATGCTTACCGCCACGTTGCTGTTCATCCACACGCAACCGCTCGGACAGGTCAGGATGCGTCACAGCTATGATACGGTGCATGAGAGGGGTCATTGAGCGTCGGGCCAGACGTGCCGTTCTTGGAATCATCCCTAGTGTCACTTCCGCTACATTCTTGCTCAGCCTGGAAATGTCGTCCCAGCGTTTGTGGCAGTGTGTATGTCGTCTATTGGACACCCCCACTGCTCGTACATCACGTGCAATGCTCCTCCACACGTCCTTGCGAAGGTGCAGCTTGACCTACCATGATGGGAGACAAAAGGGTGCAAGTTAGTGGACAGTTGGCCAGTCACACAGATAGGGGCAACACGTTTCTCTCAGCAGCTATGCACATTTCGACTCATGTGTTGGTACCACATCACACCGCCAAGATTCCAGAGCCCAGGTGTCATGGAACACCTCATGCACACCAACTTGTCTCCCACTGCACTTACCACCTGTCCGGGTGCGCCGTACAGGCGTCCGTAGTTGCGGAGCACACCGTCCACGAGGACATCCAGCTCCACGGCGGTGAAGGGACGAGACCGGATCTCTTTGACTCTCGACATGGCAAGGTCACGGAGTATGGCACTAGAGCGGCAGTCGGTGGTCAGCTCCGCAGCAGCAGGTGGAGGTGATGGTCACAGGCAGCAGTCGGAGGTCAGCTCCGCAGCAGCAGGTGGAGGTGATGGTCACAGGCAGCAGTCGGTGGTCAGCTCCGCAGCATCAGGTGGAGGTGATGGTCACAGGCAGGAGTCGGTGGTCAGCTCTGCAGCAGCAGGTGGAGGTGATGGTCACAGGCAGCAGTCGCTGGTCATCGTAGAATGTGTGCTTTTGCACATAACACATATATAAGGCCCTGTGGCCATGTCAGTGGCATACGGCGCCAGCCATTGGTCAGCCATGGAAGCGTGTTTGGAAATGGGCCAATGACTGGCCCTGGTGTTGCGGTGCACAGCATACGGTACATTCTATTGGGCACACGCGGCCCTTGTTCACACCTCCCATTGGCTGCACGTGCACAGACCGTCACGCTCACACACCGGCAAGTGCATGTGGAAGGTTCCGGGACGGATGCTTCATTTGCAACAATGTTCTATCACTGGCGCCAACATGGCGGGGCACGTATTCGGCGGGGGAGGTGCAGGCCAACACATCCATAAGCTGATGTCAATGCACATGGCAGGTCATGACCCCCCTTACAGTGACATTGCATCATCCAGCCTACAACGGCCGGCCCAGCCCTGCCCAGGACCGCCGTGCCGGCCATGTCAACTACCGCTGTTTCAGGCCCCGTCCACTACCGCCGTGCCAGGCCCTGCCCAGGACCGCCGTGCCGGCCATGTCAACTACCGCCGTTTCAGGCCCTGTCCACTACCGCCGTGCCAGGCCCTGCCCAGGACCGCCGTGCCGGCCATGTCAACCACCGCCATGCCAGGCCCCGCCAGGGCACGGCGGTAGTGGACGGGGCCTGAAACGGCGGTAGTTGACATGGCCGGCACGGCGGTCCTGGGCAGCGCCTGGCACGGCGTTAGTGGACGGGGCCTGAAACGGCGGTAGTTGACATGGCCGGCACGGCGGTCCTGGGCAGGGCCTGGCACGGCGGTAGTGGACGGGGCCTGAAACGGCGGTAGTTGACATGGCCGGCACGGCGGTCCTGGGCAGGGCTGGGCCGGCCGGTGTAGGCTGGATGATGCAATGTCACTGTAAGGGAGGTCATGACCTGCCATGTACCTCACATCTACACAGTAGATCCCGGATGTATCGGCATATTGTGATTCAGTTGTCAGTGAGTGGTATATGTGAGATATTGACTATGGTGGGGGTTCACTTGTGTTCAGTGCATGTGTGTTGCCTATTGTGTCACCATGCATGTGATGTCCGTATGGCCACCATTATTGGTGTTGCCATTGCTGCATCAAGAAATGGTGTGTGTGTGTATCTTTTCGTTTGTGTGCATGCACTTGCATGTGTGTATGTGATGTTGCGCCTACACATGTGGGCCATGTCACATGTCTTGTTGGCAGTAATGTTGAGGTGAGACAAAGTGCATTGCACATGTTGCAACACATCATGTTGCTAGTGGCTGCACATTGTTGCTACGTCAATCCATGTTGTAGTGACAATCAGAGATGTCACACATATGACAATTATACACTGCATATTACATGTTGGTAGAGTGCGTTGACATGTGAGTGAGTTGCACAGACATGCGTTGTATGTGAATTGGCTTCCGTTCCATCTACTCCCACACAGGAGGGCTCCAAATGTCCATCGCCCATACACTGTGCTGGAGGATATGGTGGACGAGGAGGTGATCAGGAAATTCAGGCTGGATCGACGTCGATTGATGGAGCTTGTGAACCAATTGTCTACTCACCTGCAGCCGCGAAGAACCTATCCAGGTTCCATTACACCAACGCAAAAGGTGATGGCGGCACTCCATTTTTTTGCAACAGGCACATTTCAGTACACAGTTGGACATGCCGAGGGAATGTCACAGGCCATGTTCAGGACGGTACTTCGGGATGTACTGACAGCCATGATGCTGTACAAGCATGACTACATTCATTTCCCACAGGCGGCAGAGTTGGCAGCGGTCAAAGCAGACTTCTATACACTGGGTCGCATACCACACGTTGTGGGTTCCATTGATGGCACGCATATCGCGATCATTCCACCACGGGCACGTGAGCAGGTGTTTAGGAATCGGAAGCACTTCCATTCCATCAACGTGCAGGTGGTGTGCCAGGCTGACAACATAATCTCACATGTGTGTGCAAGATTTCCAGGCTCTGCACATGACGCCCACATCATGCGGAGCAGCATTGTCCCCCAACTGATGGCAAATCTGCGTCCGGCAAAAGCGTGGTTTGTTGGTGAGTATGCTGTGGTGACAGGAGTGATATCTGTGTCGCATGGTGTGCCCACCAATTCAGGTTGTGATGTTTCTCTCTCTCTCTCTCTCTTCCACCAACACAGGCGACTCGGCTTACCCAAACAGGCCTTGGCTGCTGAGTCCCATACGCAATCCAACTACAGCGGGAGAAATGCGATACAATGATGCCCATGGAAGGACACGTCGAGTGGTAGAACGATCATTTGGCCTGCTTAAGTCTAGGTTTCGGTGCCTGGATAAGACTGGAGGGGCCCTGCCTTACTCACCAGGCAAAGTATGCAAGATCGTGATTGCCTGCTGCATGCTCCACAACCTGGCTCTGCGCAATGACATTGAACTGCTCTTGGACCCAGATGAACAGCAAGTTCCTCGCCCTCCCGACCCACCCATGTCGACTGATGAGGATAGTGGTGAGGAGGAAGGTGTGGACCAGAGGCGCCAGCTAATTGATCGCTACTTCCCTTGATTGTGAGTGTGCTCCTCTTGTGCTGCTTGTGTATGCCCTGTGTAGGTTTGCTGGTCTTGTGTCATTGTGATGTGCATCATCTATGTGTTCTGCAATGTGATGTATGCATGTGTGTGTGTGTCTTCATTTGTTAGTACATGCACGTCTCCATGATGTGTGTAGTTTCATCCATTCCTTTTGTGATGCGTGTGGTTTGTTGAATGTTGCACTGCAGTGTGTTGGGATGAGTGTGATCATGTTTCCTGACGTGTCTTTGCGGTTTCTATGTTTCCCTAGGTCACTCCCTTGCGGCATGATTCTGTACCAGTTGGATCCCTGAACCTGGTAACATCTGTTTCTGGTGCAATAATGTGAATAAACATGGAGGCAACACATCATTGAGTGAGTAAGTGGTATTTATTTACAGATTGTGCATAGTTGTAGGTGCATATTTACAAATGAGTGAAGCGGTGGGGGAGTGAGAGTTAAAGGTTATGGCAGATGAAATGTCCGTGCTGACACCACATAGGGTGGTGTCTGCCTAGTGCAGCAGGCCTGTGCCAGGTGGGACCGGATAGTTGGCAGGGTGAATGGCAGGCTCAGGTACTGTAACAGTCATTGTCGGCTCCTCTTGGAGCATGTGGAAGGAGCTTCCACACTGCTCTCGCCCACTTCCAGCCTCGGACGGCCCCTCCGTCTTTGTGTCGGGACGGAGTCAGCTGGGGGCGCAGGCTGATCAGGTACCACATCCGCCGCCAGGGGCGCAGGTGGCGGTGGCGTTGTTTGAGGGTGTGTGGGGAGGGTGGTGTTGGCGGAAATCCATGGCATCCACATGGTATTAGTCATGGTAAATATGTCCACTAGTTGGCCAAGCCGCCTCTCAATGGCCCCCAACATTGCAGTGTTCTCAACAAAGTCCTGGTGGGCCCGGTCTGCCTGTGCCTGGCCACGTTGATAGGTTTCCTCGACCCTGGCTAGTGCTTCAAGTGACTGTTGCACGGCATTGGGTGTGTTTGTTTCCTCATGACGTCTTTGTGCTGTGCTCCTGCCTGCCGGATCTGGCCTTGCCTCTCTGCTTTGCCTCACACTCTCCCTGCGTGGCTGGGATGGCGATGACCCGGCGTTGGGCGGTGGGTTGGGCAGGGTGGCAGGGGCAGAAGTGGTGGTAGTAGTGGTGGTGGTGGAGGTGGTGCTGGTGGTGGCTGTGCAGGTCACAGTGGCCGGTGTTGTGGGAATGGCAGAGGCCGTAGTAGTTGGTGCAGGTGTGACCTGGGAGCCAGATGTCCCTGGCTGCCTGTTTGTGCCGGCACCATCCTCAGCCCCGGAGGTGACTGGCCAATCGTCCCCTGAGACTTTTGAGTGTGGCGAGTCTGGAGGCCGGGTGTTGATTCCAGCTGTCAGATTACGATCACCTGCAAAACAAAAATGTGAGGATGAGTCATGTGGCCATTACGTGTTATTTTCATTTTGTTGACAATTCAGTTGGCACTGGCACTCACCCCACCCACCACCACCGCCCTCCCTATGGACATGGGGGCCTGTTGGGAGTTGTAGTGCCGTCCCCTCACACACCCCACCCACCACCACCGCCCTCCCTATGGACATGGGGGCCTGTGGGGAGTTGGTCTAGTGACCTCTCACACACCCCACCCACCACCACCGCCCTCCCTATGGACATGGGGGCCTGTTGGAAGTTGGTCTAGTGACCTCTCACACACCCCACCCACCACCACCGCCCTCCCTATGGACATGGGGGCCTGTTGGAAGTTGGTCTAGTGACCTCTCACACACCCCACCCACCACCACCACCCTCCCTATGGACATGGGGGCCTGTTGGAAGTTGGTCTAGTGACCTCTCACACACCCCACCCACCACCACCGACCTCCCTATGGACATGGGGGCCTGTGGGGAGTTGGTCTAGTGACCTCTCACACACCCCACACACCACCACCGCTCTCCCTATGGACATGGGGGCCTGTTGGAAGTTGGTCTAGTGACCTCTCACACACCCCAACCAACACCACCGCCATACCTATGGACATGGGGGCCTGTTGGGAGTTGTAGTGCCGTCCCCTCACACACCCCACCCACCACCACCGCCCTCCCTATGGACATGGGGGCCTGTGGGGAGTTGGTCTAGTGACCTCTCACACACCCCACCCACCACCACCGCCCTCCCTATGGACATGGGGGCCTGTTGGAAGTTGGTCTAGTGACCTCTCACACACCCCACCCACCGCCCTCCCTATGGACATGGGGGCCTGTTGGAAGTTGGTCTAGTGACCTCTCACACACCCCACCCACCACCACCACCCTCCCTATGGACATGGGGGCCTGTTGGAAGTTGGTCTAGTGACCTCTCACACACCCCACCCACCACCACCGCCCTCCCTATGGACATGGGGGCCTGTGGGGAGTTGGTCTAGTGACCTCTCACACACCCCACACACCACCACCGCTCTCCCTATGGACATGGGGGCCTGTTGGAAGTTGGTCTAGTGACCTCTCACACACCCCAACCAACACCACCGCCATACCTATGGACATGGGGGCCTGTTGGGAGTTGTAGTGTCGTCCCCTCACACACCCCACCCACCACCACCGCCATCCCTATGGACATGGGGGCCTGTTGGGAGTTGTAGTGCTGTCCCCTCACACACCCCACCCACCACCACCGCCATCCCTATGGACATGGGGGCCTGTTGGGAGTTGTAGTGCCGTCCCCTCACACACCCCACCCACCACCACCGCCCTCCCTATGGACATGGGGGCCTGTTGGGAGTTGTAGTACCATCCCCTCACACACCCCACCCACCACCACCGCCATCCCTATGGACATGGGGGCCTGTTGGGAGTTGGTCTAGTGACCTCTCACACACCCCACCCACCACCACCGCCCTCCCTATGGACATGGGGGCCTGTTGGGAGTTGTAGTGCCGTCCCCTCACACACCCCACCCACCACCACCGCCATCCCTATGGACATGGGGGCCTGTTGGGAGTTGGTCTAGTGACCTCTCACACACCCCACCCACCACCACCGCCCTCCCTATGGACATGGGGGCCTGTTGGGAGTTGTAGTGCCGTCCCCTCACACACCCCACCCACCACCACCGCCATTCCGATGCACATGGGGGCCTGTTGGAGTGGTTTAGACGTTGGTGAGTATGTGGACTGCATGCATGGGTTGGGGTCTGGGAGATGTGTCTTCAGACTTGTGTGAGGCACACCATGTTGTTGTGCTTGTGGTGCGTGGTTGGTACTTACCAGCCTCTTCTCCCTCATCAAGTCCATCAAGGCTCTCGGGGTGCAGGATGGTCAGCACCTTGTCCTCCCACTCGGTGTACGGTAAGGGCTCCGGGGGGGGTTCCACCGCCTGTGTGATTAGCCCGGAGATAGTTCTTGGTTCGGATGGATTTCACTCGGGTCTTGAGGTCATGCCACCGCCTCTGAATCTCCTGCTTCGTCCTCGGGACGGTCTCGGAAGCATTCACCCTGGTGACTATCCGGTCCCACATGCTGTTTTTCCTGGCTATGCTGGTATGCTGCACTAGGGCCCCGAATAAGTGGGGTTCTACATGTATTATCTCATCTACCATAACCTTTAACTCGGTGTCAGTGAATTTTGGGGGTTTTTTTGGTGCCATGGTGCTCGGGGTGTGGGTTTGAGTGAATAGGGAGGTGCAGGTGTGTGGTGTGTAGGGATGGTGTGGTGGGTCTTTGTGTAGTGGGTGTGTTTGGGTGTGGGTTATGTGTATGATATTTGTGTTTGCTGTAAGTTAAGTGGTGTCTCCTGCTAGCAGCTATGCTGTGATGCAGAGGATTTCTGGAGTGGGTGGGAGTTAATTTATAGTCTGTGTCTTGGCCCTGTCTGAATGGTTATTGGCAGTCAGGTGCTAGGTGGGTGTGTTGCCAGGTGTGCATTATGTGGTTCTTGGGGGTGGGTCATTGTGTCTTGTGATTGGTTTAGATGTTTCAGGTAGGTGGTCGTTCTTTTTCCTGTGTTTGGTGATAACTTCCGTCGCAATGTATGGCATTGGTTTGACTGTAGGGATGTTGTTCGTGTTGGCCTTCCGCTGTGGAGCACGGTTTCTCGTAGTATTGGTACCGCAGCGGACGTGGATCGCGGTGGCTACCGGGGTACTTGCGGAGTTATACTAATTGCGGACACGGACACTACACAGGTATCGCGGGGGAAGTGGATGTTTTCGCTGACATGTGCGTACGCGGCGGTCGGTGTTCTTTCGGTTCCGTCCGCCTGCCGTGGGCTCAGGTGTACTTCGACTGCCGCGGACGGGGATTGGTGTGCTCCGTCCGCCGCGATCGGCGTTTCTATCATATTTTATCCTAATCGCTATTGCGGTTTTTCCGCGGACAGGTCCGGAGTATCTTGCCACCTTCCTCGGCGGACGGAACAGGTTTCCGTCCGCGATCCTAATCGACCCCTTAGTGTGGCTCACGGAGGGTGTGCTGCTGACAGGGGTACTGGGTGTAAGTGAAGTGTTTGACGCTTCTTCCTCCTCGTCATCATCAGATGAAACATCAACGGATAGAGTTTGTTGACTTGCAATTCGGGCTTCCTTGATCTCCTTTAGGTGCGCATGCCATTGGACAGTGTGCTGTCTCTCAAGATGACCTCTCTGGCCTCCTGTACCATAGTTGGTACCAAGCTTACCACAACTAACTGCAAGCTTACAAATGCTACAAATGGCTATGTTTTCCCTTGTTGTGCAAACACTAAAGAAGTCCCAAACTGCGGACTTCAAATGTCTGTGGGGGGCGGAGGAGGCGATACTGATCATGCTGCTAATGCCAGATGAAGTGGAGGATGTGTGTTGCCGAACTTTACTACGTTGTGCACTTGCAGCACCACTAATTGAGGAAATGGAGGTCGAGGTGGATGGAGGTCCCTTCTGGCAAGAAAATATGGAAGCGGTAGGTGGTGGTGTACTAGTTAACTCCAATGATGGTGGTCCCATTGCCTCCTTGTCGACAACATCACGCTCAGCAGCTTTTAGGGCTAGGGTAAAAATGTCTCTTTGCTGCATGCCCGCTGAGGCTGGAGTGGCGTGTATGATGTCTGCGTCGTCGTCGTGAGAGTCTTCATCAGCAGGAGTAGTATACGCCACTTCTTCAGCGTCATCATCACACCCCATAACTATGAGACTTTCGGGGACCTTCCTTTTATGCTCAGCTACCTTTGTCAGATCATGGTGTGCCTCACTCTCAGACGGCAGTGGTGGTTCCCAAGTTGGATCCATATCATCAGAAGGAAGGGGGCTTGAAGAAGATGTAGACACCATCCTTGATATTTTCCTTGCTAGGGATGTGGAAGACAATGAATGAGCAGGAGGAGTGGCTTCCTCAAATGATACCTCGGCTTGAATGTCGATTTCCTGATGTGCCCCTACTTCGGGAGGAACAACTATTGTGGGCACTTGTGCCGCTCCATGCACCTCTGCTTGCGCATCTCCTTGCGCTGTCTCTCTTTCCACATGTACTTGAGCTTATACTTGCACATGTGGTTGTTGTTGCGGCTGTGGTTGTTGAACACTCGTTAGATGAGTTACAACAACCTGTGTTGATTGAGGGACATTGCTGCTACTTTCTTGCGATGAGCCAACATCACTGGTCAATGGTGATTGAACAACTAGAATGGCTTCCTCTGCAGCACTCAAGGGCTTGGACTTAAGTTGGCGTGGTGGTGGTGGCACTGAGCCCAATGGAGTGGGGGTGCTGCTCCCAGCTTGGTCCCCAGCAGATCCCGCTGCTGCTGCAGGCGTACTTTTTTTTTATTCCCAAAAAATGTGGCGGGCGGCACACCAGTCTCCTTGGTAAGTGGCGCCACTTGCTTCTTCTGCTCCTTACTGGCAACTTTCTTGCTAGAGGAGCTACGGGGAACTTTTTTTGGGGCCATCTTCTTAATATGTCAGAACAGCAGGCCGCAGTTGCACGAGTTGCAGAGTTGTCTTGTCTGTGGCCACACGTGACGTCGCGTGACGTTATGCTGCACACACCGCTGCAGGACTTCTTCCTGGCACTGGTGGTTCTCTTGTGCACCTAAAAGCAATGGAAGACAGAGGAACATCAGTTATACACCCCAAAAAGTCGAAAAAACACACAAAAATCAGCACAATACCATGCCATCCATGCCCTCAATGATGTTTAAATTCAAGAAACCCCTCAGAAAGACTAGGCCCATGCACCACTCACTACCCCTGGGCATAAAGGATGAAAGCTAGGCAAAATGGGTGCAGGCCTGAGAACACTGCCTGCCGTCAAAATATATTGCCCCCAGCACATGGCCAGGGCCTGCCTGTACCCGCACTCAAAATGGCCCCCACCCACATGGCCAGTCCCCACCAACACCCCAAAAAATCGAAAAACACACAAAAATCAGCAATCCCATGCCATCCATGCCCTCCATGATGTTTACATTAAATAGACCCCGCAGAAAGACTCAGTCCATGCACCACTCACTACCCCTGGGCAAAAGGCCCCAACAGCAGCCAAAAAAATCGAAAACCACACAAAAATCAGCACAATCCCATGCCATCCATGCCCTCCATGATGTTTACATTAAAAAGACCACACATAAAGACTCAGTCCATGCACCACTCACTACCCCTGGGCAAAAGGTCCCAACAGCAGCCAAAAAAATCAAAAAACACACAAAAATCAGCACAATCCCATGCCATCCGTGCCCTCAATGATGTTTAAATTCAAGACACCCCACAGAAAGTCTAGGCCCATGCACCACTGAGTACCCCTGGGCATAATGGATTAAAGCTAGGCAAAATGGGTGCAGGCCTGAGAACACTGCATGCCTTCAAAATGGCCCCTTGCCCCCCAGCACATGGACAGGCCCTGCCTGTACCAGCACTCAAAATGGCCCCCACCCACATGGCCAGTCCCCACCAACACCCCAAAAAATCGAAAAAACACACAAAAATCAGCACAATCCCATGCCATCCATGCCCTCCATGATGTTTACATTAAATAGACCCCGCAGAAAGACTCAGCCCATGCACCACTCACTACCCCTGGGCAAAAGGCCCCAACAGCAGCCAAAAAAATCGAAAACCACACAAAAATCCGCACAATCCCATGCCATCCATGCCCTCCATGATGTTTACATTAAAAAGACCACACATAAAGACTCAGTCCATGCACAACTCACTACCCCTGGGCAAAAGGCCCCAACAGCAGCCAAAAAAATCGAAAAACACACAAAAATCAGCACAATCCCATGCCATCCATGCCCTCCATGATGTTTACATTAAAGAGACCCCACAGAAAGACTCAGTCCATGCACCACTCACTACCCCTGGGCAAAAGGCCCCAACAACAGCCCAAAAATCGAAAATTCCAAAATTGTAGTTGCAGCAACTGTAATGCCCCAAACAAACTTACTTGTGACATTTCTTATCCAAAAGTGATCCAAAGAAAGTCAAAAAGGCCTCAAATCCAAATATCCAGCAGCATCCACAAAAAGTAATCCTTCCAGGTCAAGATAAAAATGAAAGTGACCAGCACATGAAGAAAGCACTGGGAGGAGCCTGCTGGACAGGAACAGGAAGTTGGAGACTGTGGGGCACTTCCTTCCTCCCCCCCCCCCAAATGGACTCCTTGCAAAAAATAGTGCAGGCAAATGTCAACCTGAGGAGTTATTCTGATAAAAATCATCATTTTCAGAAGGTTTATGCTGCTTGTGGTGGATTTCTTGTGCAGAATTGCAAATTTAGCAATTTCGCGAGTGCGAGATTGTTGCTGCCCGCCGCATCTACGTGTTCGCAATTGCGAACTCTCGCGATGCGTGCTGTGCAAGGTGGCAAGCCGCGATGATGTAATCGCGGTCGCCAAACTCCCGCGGGATCCCGCAGCAAGATCCAAAATGGCGCAGCACACGCAAAATATGGAGAAAAACAACTCTGCATACGCTGAATGACGGTAAGTGAACGCCGCGCGCCGTAATATTGTATCACCAAGCAAAAAAATCCGCTGCGTGCAAATTTGCGGATTTTCGGCAAATTCGTGAGGGTTCGCGGATTGCGAATTTGCCAAAAATCCGCAAATTCCGCGAGCGGAACGTATTTTTCACCCATGCTTAAACATGGCGCATTTACCTTCAACAATGGCTCATGTAAGAGCCGTATTGATTATATCCTTACTAATAAAGAAAACTGGCCCAATCTTAAGTATATGATGATAGTGGAAAGGGTCGAGAGTGATCATGATCCTTTAATCTTACTTTTTCAGTTATTTAATTCCCATCATCAAGAGGGTCCCCCAGATTGTGTGGACATTGTCTAATGACACTAGACAAATCCGATGGGCTAATTGTTTATTAAAAGAGAACAAGATAGACTTGACTTGACTTGAACAAGAATTGACTGTCCAAGCCACAATGGAATTCCAAAAACTTACCACAAAGGAGGAAGTTATAGCCAATGTCAATCTGATTCATAACGAACTTTTTAGCCAATTGAGGTGTTTTTTTTTTAAAAAGGTGTTAAATAAACCGAATAGGCCAGTAAAAAAGGAAGATCAATGGCACAGGAAGTCCTGTTGAGCTGCATACAAAGTATTAGCAGATTCTGTTAAATTATAAGATAGAGATTTAATAAAGAATGCTTGTGCCCTCTATAAAAAAAGCCCAAAATGATGCGAAACGGGCATGGGATGAGGAATACTGGAGGGAGTTGTTGTGCGCCAGCAACGAAAGATCCATGTGCTCCTTTTGGGATATGGTAAAATGGGGTAGGGAGATTAACAGGGGAGAACCCACAAATTACGTCCCTCCCAACCTCTGGGTCTCTCACTACGCGTCCCAGTTTGCACCATCAGAATTGGCTGGTGACGTGAGCGTGAATCCCATCACTTCCAATCGGGACAGTATCCCATTGCAATTTGATAGAACAGAGGTCAGTAAGATATTGAATACCATTCCCAAAGGTAGAGCCCCATGCCTGGACTTAGTCCCTGCCGACTTATTTATGCATGATAAAGAGGTTTGGGCAACATATATCCAATCTCTAGCAAACGGCATTGCCATAGGCTCACCCGTACCTAACAGCTGGAAGGGAGCCGAGATCCTTCCGATCTTTAAGTCGGGGGAGCTCTCAGACCCAGGAAATTACAGGCCTATCAGTTTAATTGACTGTATCCAAAAGGTGGTCGCTAGGCTGTACTACAGAGAATCCAAGGGTGGATTGAGGAGGAAGAAGTGCTGTCTCCTCTCCAGGCTGTGTTCCGTAGTCATACTAGCACGATTGATCTAGTGTTTAGATTTGTTTTAATTTATTGGCGGGTGGTAGTGCTGGGGAGTGCTGGGGTGGATATACTCTACGCGGCTTTCCTCGATCTTAAATCCGCATTCGACTTGGTGCCACGAGCTAAAATGTGGGCTGACTTTGTTGATCAGGGCATGCCGTTGGATATCTTGTCCATTTTAATTAAATTAAATGAGGACAATTTTGCTCAAGTTCGATGGAACCAGCAGGGGAGTGTAACTGATAAGTTCCCAATTGCTAGGGGTGTACGCCAAGGGTGCGTACTGGCACCGACCCTCTTCGCATTATACATCAACAGGGTGATCAACTACTACGAGCAACATCCAACTGATGCCCCGAAGTTGGATGGTAAGTTGATCCCCCTGTTGATGTTTGCAGATGATACCTTATTAAACTCTAAGACCCAACAAGGCCTGCAAAAGGCCATAGATGTTTTTGAGGTATTCTGCAAAGACCATGGACTTACTGTAAATGTAAGTAAGACCAAGTTCATGGTCCTTCACAAGTCCAAGCTGGTTAGAGGGAAGGTAGCTTTGAATGGGGTGCAATTAGATCAGACCCAGGTTTTTTCCTATCTGGGGATTACCCTAGCATCTAAACTTGACTGGAAACCCCACACTAACCAGCTGGTTGTGAAACATGCCCAACTCGCAGGGGCACTAACCAAGGAGTTCTTCCTTTCCCATACTAGGCCAATCACCCCAGTTCCTACAATTTACGACGCTAAAATAGCTGCAGCTGTACTTTACAGGGCAGAATTATGGGGTTTTAGCAATCTTACCCGTTTGACTGGTGCTCAGAACAAACTCCTGCATGGTATTACAGGTCTTCCTGTGTCAACCCCCCTGACTCCCCTCCTCTATGACCTGGGATGCCAACGGTTGGAGGATATGGCCCGATACCGACCAGTTGCATACTGGAGGAGATTGTGGGTTACTCCGGAACTCTCCCAGTATGCGCAGGCATTCCTCGAAGTTAGAGATACTGATAGGGCTCATAAAATTTCATTTATGAGGGAGGCAAGGGCAACATATTATGCTATGGGCTTATCCTTTTTGTGGGAAGACCCGACAGCTAATTCATTCCCTTCAAGGAAAACCTTTAGAGAACTATACTGCAACATGGTTTTATTGAAGCGTTTTGGCGGTTGCTCCAGTTCATCTCTAACCATGGAGTTTCTGGAAACAAAACATTCTCCTGCTCTTGAGGGTTATTGGGACTGGATCACCGCCCCTGTTGATCGGAAGAAATACCAGCAGTTTAGGGTTGGTACACTACCTATTAATACTTTCACGGCTAAATGGAACGGTGGATGTAACACAAGTTGTCCCTCCTGTCCCACCCAACGAGAAAGCATTGGTCATATATTTTTTATCTGCCCCGAATATAAAGTTCCTAGGCATACTTGGTTAAAACCTATCTGTTTGCCCCTGGGTCTTAAAACCGGTTGTGAGTCTTTAAGGATTCTTCGCTTTAATAACTCCCAACTGGTGGTTATAACTGTTGCAAAGTTTCTCCACTGCACGTGGATAACTCGAGCTCGTAAAATGTGTTTATATTGATAAATTGTCAGTCATTTTAAAATAATTAAATGTGATCATGCCGCCTATATATATATTTATAGATATAAGTTGTATGTGTAAATTCTAGAAATCTTTTTGTCTGATTTTTAAATATAAATTTTTACAATTGGGTAATTAACTTTATATATTGTAAAATTGATGTAATAACATATGAAATTCCCAGATTAATTTACTTAATGTATTGTTTTAATTAGTTACTGGACGGTTGATGATTGGTTCTAACCTTGCACTGCTTTGTGGTATTATGATAATCTGTTGAATGAAATGCTAATGTATAGGTTCAATTGTGTAATGCTTAGTCTTTTTTTATGTCGTCTTTTATGATTTCTAAATCGAAATAAAGACTAATGAAATGAGTCCCTAGTATATGGTACCTTAGGTACCAAGGGCATAGGTACCCCAGAGGCCTACCAGAGGCTGAAGCCTGTATTATGCCACCCCTGGGAAGCCTTCCAAAATGAATCCACAGGTCTGCTACTGCAGCCTGGGTAAGGTGGTACTTGTACCTCTTACTTAGATATAGTATAGCTATATCTACCTTTTAAAACTGACACACATAAACCTATAAGTCACTCCTATGGCAGGCCTTGACAATCCTGAAGGCAGAGTGCTTGGTTTTGTGGGAGAGGGTGCCCTAGCATGAGCTGAGCCCCTCTGCAGCTTTCGGAATCCCTTCCTTATAGCCGTTCTGTGATACAGCCATACCATATACTCTTAAGTGCATTATAACCTTACAGTTAATGCCAACTTTGGAATGGCTACATCAAAACATCTTGTGTCAAACACTTTGGAATACTACCCCACCGCCAGTTCTGGTGGCGGAGGTAGCATTCCACCCTTCTAGAGGGAGAAGACATGTACATAATTACTTTCCCAGTAAAAGTTAAACAGAGCCCCAGCATCACAAGATGGATGCTGCTGCCACAGATGCAAGTCTGACCTCCTGCTGCTGGAAGACACTCCGGCAGGAGAGGCCTGGACAATAGGTTTTCTGTCCAGGGAGGTGTAACCACCTCCACAGACAGGCTTTATTGTATTGGGGCAGGGAGGGTGCATTTACTGAAGGCTTTTCAGACAGTGCCTGGGGCACACAAGGTGTCTCCGTGCATTTCCCAGTTCAAAATGGTTGCTGGGGCACTCAGCCCCATCTCTGGCGTGAAACTGGACAAAGGGGAAGGGGTGTAACCACACCCTTCCCAGGTCCTCCCATAGGTGGGACCTTAGATTTAGTTCATCCTCTAAACTTGATATAAGTATAGGAACCCAGTTCCTAGGACTTTAGATTACCCTGGACAAAACTCTGCAACATTTATCTTGGACCTTCGACATTCCATATTGACTGGGAGAAGAAATCTCCTTTGGGGTCAAGGAGTGACCCCCCTGTTAAAACAGGCACCAAAGATGCATCTTGCTGGACTGAATTTTCAAGGCTCCCACAGGATCCCGAAGAATCTGTGACCCAGGACACAGACTTCCAGACATCTCCGAGGCAACACGAGTCCCCAGCAAAGCTGAGACCTGCAGCCATCACAAGAGACGTGGGACCGGAACTTCTGGACATCCAGCACATTTGCTAATGCATCAACTTCCTGAGCTTTCCTGAAGTTGTGCATTGTTTTACTTATAGTCCAAACCCGGGGCACCTTTTGCACTGAAGTTTGTGGGCCCACACACCACGAGTATTCCGTGGGCCTGCTTCCTGCATTTCTGCTCAAGGCCCCTTCGCGATCCATGGTCTGTCAACTGGTGGGTCCCCACAAAGGAATCTACTTTGGGCTTCCTTGGTTGCTCCAGATGTGCCCTGACTCCCCTCCAAAGGGTGAGTCCCTCAGATCTTGCTGGTCTGCTCTGAAGCCAATCTTTCAATTCTGCATGGGTTGTTGTTGCCAAGGCTTGTTATGTCCAATCCGGATACTGACACTGCAGCACTCAACATCCTATGTGGAGCAGTTCAAATCCAGTTCCTGGTTATCGTCGACACCTCCTGGTCCTCGTGGAGGAAGAGTCCAGCTTCACCTACATCACCTGAAATCACCTGACATCGGCTGGCATCTTCTTGTCGCCTTCCTGGTCACTGGCTAGTGACCCAGACTCTGTCCCCTCTGCTTTCAGGTTCTTCAGATCTCCGATCCACCCTTGGATCTATCCTGACACTCTTCCTTTGGTCGCCTGCAGCACTTCTTTGCAGCTCTCCGTAGGAAACGACGACGAAACCTGACACGAAAAGACACCTATTTATTATGTAAATAACTTATCCTAGGCAACTAATAAGTCCTGAGAAAATAACAGATACTATGAAACATCAATTGTTGTAGCCAAAGAATATATCACCTAATGTAGTGCACATCAAATTATCAACAATTGGAAAAAGTGTTATTCATGATTAGTTTATTAAAAATACAAAAAGTGCTTAATCAAATCATTGACACAGTTAAAAAATGCAATTAATTTATCATGGATTTTACAAATAACAGTATTACAAATGACAATAATTTCAATTTATACATATATTTTAAAAAACAGGTAAAAAAACCAGACAAGTGGAGTAATTGATTTGTCTCGTGACAAATCAATTACTCCACTTGTCTGGTTTTTTTACCTGTTTTTTAAAATAAATGTATAAATTGAAATAATTTTTGTATTTTTAATAAACTAATCATGAATAACACTTTTTCTTATTGTTGATAATTTGATGTGCACTACATTAGGATAAGTTATTTACATAATATTTGCGCCCTGACCTAGGAACTATCTAGCAGTATCAGGGGGTCCCTTTTGTTATATATTACGAAAAGACACCTATGCACCCGGCTTCCCTGGGTGAGGTAACACGGGTACTTCGGTGCTTCCATGGGTCTTGACTCTCAAAGTGTCCAGTACTGAAGGGGTTTGTTCCTAGTCCACTCCTAAGGGTCCTTATTCTTTAAAAATCGAATTGTGACTATCTACATAGCAGTCAATGGTGATTCACGGCTGTGTTTAGACACTGCACGCGTCCCCCGTGGGTCTCCTGCGTCTCTACCTTGGGTGGTTCCTGGTTGCCCCAGCGGTTCTACAGGCCCTAGGCCTTGCTTCTAACACTCTTGTGGTTCTTATACCACTTTTTTAGTATATGGTTTGTGAGGCCCAGAGGGCAAAACCTATACTGCGCTAATTTACTGTGTGCTATTTAAGTACTTGTATTGTAATTTTGCCTCTAGCCTCATAAAGAGACTAGAGGGGTGTGTTTAGACTACATACATATATCTTATATATATACCTGGTGTGGTTCCCCTTTAATTTGATCACTCATGAGATTATAGACAGGTAAAACAAGTTGCTTTACATTCCTTCAGGACTTGGCCTGAAGGCTGCTCTCCACAGCTACCACTAGGATAGCTTTCTATAAAGGTTGTCTTTAAATCTACCATCAATAAGGGTCATTTGGACTGGTGCAAGGTGCCCAATAGAATAGTGGACAGCATATGCCAGGCCAACTTCTCACATGGGTGGCAGCGGTGGAATTCGAACCCATGCCTCCAAAGAGACTGGAAATGACCAAGGTGGCCCTATCTTGGTCCCTCCAGGAAGAGTTGGTAGTGTGCCCAGAAGAGATAGATCTCCTTCGCAGGAATCCAATCATTCTGACTCATCTATAGGGTCCTCTGTCTCTGCTCATAGGAGGGGTACCTCCCAGGAGCAGACAGAGCATCAGGTGAGGATGAAAGAAGCCCAGCTGAGAAGTCTAACATTGGACAGGCCCTGGATTCTGGAATAATGGACCAGGTGCCTTCCAAGAAAAGGAGCAGTAGGGTACAGGCAGCGCCTTCCCCCCTGACTCAGAGTGATGATCAGTCTCTTGAGGGAGATGATTGTGAGCCTGAAGAAGGAACTGTCCCAGACAAGCTTGAGCCTGATACGGTTGAGTTCTTGGAGACAGGGGGCCCTTCCAGGGCAGATCTGAGTCAGGAGCAGCTGAGCTGCCCTTCTCCTGAACCCCTCAGTCACTAAGCTGCTGCTGAGGCTGCTGGGAATGTTAGTGGCACCCATAAGATTTATTGGGATGATGGACTCCTGTACTCAGAGAGTGGAGACCCCAAGCCTGGTAAATCCAGGAGGTTGGTTATACCTTTGAAGTTCAGGGGCTTCCTATTGACACTAGCCCATGATATTCCCCTAGCACGACACATAGGCCAGAACAAGACTTGGGACAGAATTGCCCCTCACTTTCACTGGCCCCAAATGTCTGAAGACACAAAGGAGTTTTGTTGCTCCTGTGTAACCTGTCAAACCAGTGGTAAGGCAGGTGGCACTACAAAGGCCCCCCCGGATACCACTACCTGTGGTGGGGGTTCCCTTTGGAAGAGTGGGGATTTACATTGTTGGACCAATGGATCCTCAGACAGCATCTGGGCACAGGTTTATCTTAGTGGTGGTGGATCATGCCACTAGGTACCCAGAAGCTATTTCCCTTAGGACCACTACAGCACCTGTTGTGGCAAGAGCCCTCTTGGGAGTGTTTTCAAGAGTGGGGTTTCCTAAGGAGATAGTATCTGACAGAGGTACAACCTTTATGTCCAACTACTTGACTGCAATGTGGAAGGAATGTGAAGTGAACTATAAATTCACCACGCCCTATCATCCACAGTACAATGGTCTAGCTGAAAGGTTCAATAAAACCTTAAAAGGTATGATTAAGGGTCTCCCAGAAAAGCTCAGGTGGAGGTGGGATATCCTGCTACCCTGCCTTTTGTTTGCATACAGGGAGGTTCCTCAGAAGGGGGTTGGCTACAGCCCATTTGAACTTGTGTTTGGACACCCTGTCAGAGTAACACTTTGTCTGGTGAAAGAGGGATGGGAGTTACCTCTCAAACCCCCTAACCAGGATATTGTGGACTATGTACTTGGTCCCCGCTCCAGGATGGCTGAGTACATGAAAAAGGCAGCTAGAAACCTCGAGGCTAGCCAGGAATTACAAAAAGCCTGGCATGATGAAAAGGCTGTACTGACTGTTTACCAGCCAGGACAGAAAGTGTGGGTGCTGGAGCCTGTGGCCCCAGCAGCTCTCCAAGACAAGTGGAATGGACCCCACACTATTGTTGAACAGAAGGGAGAGGTTACCTATTTGGTAGATCTTGGAACTCCCAGAGCCCCCATAGGGTGCTTCATGTCAACAGATTGAAACCATATGTTGACAGGGCAGACATGGTCTTGCTCATGGCTACTGATTAAGGACAGGAGGAAGATAGTGACCCTCTCCCAGACCTGCTCTCTCAGAACCCTGATGATGGATCAGTTGATGGAGTAGCCTTGGCAGGCAGCCTCACTGATCAGTAGCAAACTGATTGCAGCTAAGTTCTACAACAGTTCAGACATATATTTTTACTGGAATCCAAGTCAGACTAACGGGTACACTCATGAAGTGGACACTGGGGACAGTCTACCTGTTAAAAGTAAGATTTACAGGCAACCTGATCATGTCAGGGAATGTATCAGGACAGAAGTCCAGAAAATGTTGGAACTGGGAGTTATAGAACCCTCAGATAGCCCTTGGGCTAGTCTAGTGGTCTTGGTACTAAAACCTCACACCCAGGGTGGTAAGAGAGAGATGAGGTTTTGTGTAGACTACAGAGGTCTCAATGCAGTCACTAGGACTGATGGCCGTCCAATTCCGAGAGCAGATGAGCTTATAGACACTTTGGCCTCAGCCAAGTTTCTCAGCACATTTGATCTAACAGCTGGCTACTGGCAGATCAGACTAGCTGATGATGCAAAGCCAAAAAGAGCATTCTAAACCCCTAGTGGACATTATCAATTTGTCTGAAGAATGCACCTGCAACTTTTCAAAGGTTAGTGAATACAGTCCTAACAGGCCTGGAAGACTACTGTGCAGCCTATCTTGTTGATATTGCTGTCTTTAGTTCCACCTGGGAGGATCACCTGGTCCACCTGAGAAATGTTTTGGAGGCCCTGCAGAAGGCAGGCCTAACTATCAAGGCTAATAAGTGCCAGATAGGGCAGAGTCAGGTTGTGTACCTGGGCCACCTTGTAGGTGGAGGCCAGGTTCAACCATTGCAGAGCAAAATCCAGACCATAATGGACTGGGTTGCTCCCACTACCCAGTCTCAGGTCAGAGCTTTCTTTGGCCTGACTGGGTACTATAGACGGTTTGTCAAGGGGTATGGATCCATTGTGACACAGCTGAATGGCTCAACTTCTAAAAGAATGCCTAAGAAAGTCCAGTGGACAGTAAACTGTACAAAATGTGATGCTCTGAAGCAGGCCATGTGCACTGCACTAATTCTGCAAAGTCCTAACTACTCCAAATAATTCATTGTCCAAACAGATGCATCTGAGCTGGGGGTAGGGGCTGTGCTGTCACAATTGAATGATGAAGGTCAGGACCAGCCAGTAGCTTTTATTAGCAGAAGGCTGACCCCTAGAGACAAACGTTGGTCAGCTATTGGGAGGGAGGCCTTTGCTTTGGTTTGGGCTCTGAAGAAGCTGAGACCAAAGTTGTTTGGCACTCACTTCACTGTTCAGACAGACCATAATCCCCTCTCACGGCTAAAAGAAATGAAGGGTGAAAGCCCCAAACTTTTGAGGTGGTCCATTTCCCTACAGGGGATGGACTATACAGTGGAACATAGACCTTGGAGTAACCATGCCAATGCAAATGGACTCTCCAGATATTTCCACTTAGAACACGAAGACTCAACGGGCCAAGGTTAGTTTAATGTCTCTGCGTTTGCAGGGGGTTGTGTAGGAGAGTAGGATCTGCTTACAATGGTTACCCCCACTTTTTGCTGTGTTTCACTGATTTATCGACTTTAGTCTGGCTGAGGCCCTGCTAACCAGGACCCCAGCCTAGCTGCTTCCTCTCTAAACTGATTGCATGTACATTAGGTACACTGTAAATTGGTTACTGGGTTACCCTTGTGAGTCCCTAGTATATGGTACCTTAGGTACCTAGGGCATAGGTACCCCAGAGGCGTACCAGGGGCTGAAGCATGTATTATGCCACCCCTGGGAAGCCTTCGAAAATGACACCACAGGTCTGCTACTGCAGCCAGGGTAAGGCGGTACTTGTACCCCTTACTTAGATATAGTATACCTATATCTACCTTTTAAAAGAGACACATATAAACCTATAAGTCACTCCTATGGCAGGCCTTGACAATCCTGAAGGCAGAGTGCTTGGTTTTGTGTGAGAGGGTGCCCTAGCATGAGCTCTGCAGCTTACAGAATCCCTTCCTTATAGCTGTTCTGTGATACAGCCATGCCATATACTCTTAAGTGCATTATAACCTCGCGGTTAATGCCAACTTTGGAATGGCTGCATCAAAACATGTCATGTTCGGTGTCAAACACTTTGGAATACTACCCCACCCCCTGCCAGTTGTGGCAGCGGGGGTAGAATTCCACCCTTCTAGAGGGAGAAGACATGTACACACTTACTTTCCCGGTAATAGTTAAACAGAGCCCCAGCATCACAAATGGATGCTGCTGCCACGGACACGAGTCTGACCTCCTGCTGCTGGACGAGACTCCAGCAGGGGAGGCCTAGACAATAGGTTTCCTGTTCAGGGAGGTGTAACCACCTCCCCAGACAGGTTTTAGTGTATTGGGGCAAGGCGGGTGCATTCACTGAATGCTTTTCAGACAGTGCCGGGGCACACAAGGTGTCCCCGTGCATTTCCCAGTTCAAACCGGTTGCTGGGGCACTCAGTCCCAGCTCTGGTGCGAAACTGGACAAAGGGGAAGGGATGTCACCACCCCCTCCCCAGGTCCTCCCATAGGTGGGACCTTAGAGGTAGTCTATCCCCAAAACTTGGTATAAGTATAGGAACCCAGTCCCTAGGACTTTAGATTACCCTGGACGAAACTCTGCAACATACATCTTGGACCTTCGACATTCCATATCGACTGGAATACGGAAGAAATCTCCCTTGGGGTCAAGGAGTGACCCCCCTATTCAAACAGGCACCAAAGAAGCATCTTGCTGCTCTGCATTTTCGAGGCTCCCGCCGGATCCTGAAGAATCGGTGACACAGGACATGGACTTCCAGACACGAGTCCTCAGCAAAGCTGAGAACTGTAGCCATCACGAGAGATATGGGACTGGAACTCCTTGATATCCAGCACATTTGCTAGTATATCGACTTCCCGAGTTTCCTGAAGTTGTGCATTAGGCTATTTGTAGTCCAAGCCCTGAGCACCTTGACAGGGATTGTGGCAACCTTTTGCACTGAAGTTTGTGGGCCTACACTCCACAAGTGTTCTGTGGGCCCACTTCCTGCATTTCTGCTTGAGGCCCCTTCACGATCCCTGGTCCGTCGACTGGTGGGTCCCCACAAAGGAATCTACTTTGTTTCTTGGGCTTCCCTAGTTGCTCTAGACGTGCCCTGACTCCCCTCCAAAGGGTGAGTCCCTCAGACCTTGTTGGTCTGCTCCGAAACCAATCTTTCCATTCCGCGTGGGTTGCTGTTGCCAAGGCTTGTTGGGTTCAACTGCACTGCAGCACTCGACATCCGATGTGGGTCAGCTCGAATCCAGCTCCTAGTTGTTGTCAATGCCTCCTGGTCCTCGTGGCTGAAGAGTCAAGCTTCACCTACATCACCTGAAATCACCAGACATCGGCGGGCATCTTCTTGTCGCCTTCCTGGCCACTGGCTAGTGACCCAGACTCTGTCCCCTCTGCTTTCAGGTTCTTCAGATCTCCGATCCACCCTTGGATCCATCCGGACACTCTTCCTCTAGTCGCCTACAGCACTTCTTTGCAGCTCTCTATAGGGAACGACGACAAAACCTGACACAAAAAGACACTTATGTACCTGGCTTCCCTAAGTGAGGTAACACGAGTACTTCGGTGCTCCCATGGGTCTTGACTCCCGAAGTGTCCAGTACTGAAGGGGTTTGTTCCTAGTCCATTCCTAAGTGACCTTATTCTTTAAAAATCTAATCGCGACTTTCTACATAGAAGTCAATGGTGATTCGCAGCTGTGTTTAGGCACTGCAAGCGTCCCCCGTGGGTCTCCTGCGTCCTTACCTTGGGAGGTTCCTGGTTGCCCCAGCGGTTGTACAGGCCCTAGGCCTTGCTTCTATCCCTCTCGGGGTTCTTATACCACTTTCTTAGTATATGGTTTGTGAGGCCCCTAGGGCAAAACGTATACTGTGCTAATTTACTGTGTGCTATTTAAATAATTGTATTGTAATTTTGCCACTAGCCTCATAAAGAGACTAGAAGAGTGTGTTTAGAATAAATACATAGATTTTATATATATATATACCTGATGTGGTTCTCCTTTCATTTGATCACTCATGAGGTTATAGACTGGTAAAACAAGCTGCTTTACATTCCTTTAGGACTTAGCCTGAAGGCTGCTCTCCACAGCTACCACTAGGATAGCTTTCTATAATGGTTGTCTTTAAACCTACCATCAATAAGGGTTGTTTGGACTGGTGCAGGGTGCCCACTAGAATAGTGGACAGCTAACGTCAGGCCAACCTCTCAACTGTTTTCCACCCAATACTGAGGAAATCAATTTTCTTTCCTGATAAAAAAAATCCTCTAAACCATTAGTATAAATCAAGAAAAGAAAAGGATCTAAAATACACCCCTGCCGAACACCTTCTGTGGAGACAATGAGCTTGGTCTTTTCCCCGTGTGCCATATCTTATGGCCACAGTGGTGTTAGTATAAAGTCTTCTCAGAAGTGAAATCAATACTACCTCTATGCCCATTTTCCCCATTATCACCCACAATATCTCCCTGTTAAAGGTATCAAACGCGCTGGACAAGTCTATGAAGGTCAGGTGAATAGAAGCCCCCCTGGCCTTCACGTACTTGCCCATAATCAGGAACAAATTGAGGTACTGCTCTGTAGTAACCTTTCCCCTCTAGAAACAATATTGGGTTTTTGAAATTACCCCCTTGATGCTTGCCCAAGCCTCAAGTCGAGCAAGGACAAGCCTCCCCAGCACCTTAACAGTAGCGTTGATGGGGGAAATTGGCCTATAACAGGTGGGTTCAACCTATTTCCCTTTTTAAACACAGGGATAACAATGGCCTCCTTCCAAGAAGCTGGGATGGGACCAATCACAACTGATTTAAAACCATTAGTCTAGAGAGATGCCCAGAGGTTGATATTCCTTTTGAACAAATCTAGTGGGACCCATCTGATCCTGGGGCTTTCATACATATTCCTTTCACTAAGGCTTCTTTAACCTCTGCCACTGTTTAAGATAGGCACTGAAATGGGATTCCAAGGTTAAATCCACGGGCAAAACCTCACAACTCCCCATTAGCTGCAAGCAGTTTGGGTTAAATATGGCCCAGAAATGGGATTCCCAGGTGTCGCCCAAAATCAATGAACACATTTTTTTCAACTCCTCCATTAAGTTATGTGCAGTTAAGTGTAGCGCCAGCGCAGGGGAAACGCAGGGCTGCACCATATTCTTGTAAATATGGTGCAGCTCTGCATTTCTGAAGTGGCGGACTGTGTTGTTAAGCCAAGGAGGCTAGCACCTCTTCTGTTGTAGTTTATATAGAAAGAATTTGCAAGAAAACAAAAAAAGTTAATGGGAAGGTTGGTGCTGCATCTCCATGACTAACTTTTCAATGGTTGGTTTTATTTTGCAGTACGAGGCTCCTGCTCCTGCCAGGGCCAGACTGGAAACCCAAAGCAGCCCTGGCAAATGATTTCAGACCAGTCCCCCTACGGTGCACACCAAGTGCAGTGAGTGAGCCTGATCACTACAAAGGAGGCTTTGGGAGGCTCTGCCCCCCCAAAAATTAGGAAACAATGGTGCAGTCTACAACACATTTATCATTATATATTGAATTGTATTAGCTTTTTAAAGAATAGTAAATGAAGACCTGACTATGCACCAGAATACGACAATCTTTCTGGGGGTTCTTCAATGATTCCCTCACTATCACCCTCCAACAGTGCCTGTCATCTCTCCATAGCCCCTCTGTCACATGTATTTCATTTGTCTTATAGCATCTCTCACACCATTGTAGGATTTCAGTGCACTTTACATCACACACATATTGAGTCAGTGAATCATACGTGTAAATCAGTGTAAGAAAATGTTACATAAGGCAAAGGGGACTACAAGGTGTAGGGTTCACAGGCCATCCATACTCGTAGGCCTTTGTAACCCCTCCCATGCTCATAGCCACGGTGGCCGTGTGCTCATGACCAGCTGGGCTCATCATAATGCCGCAAGGCTTGCACGCGGGGCTAATTCCCCCGCTGTGCTGAGCGTTCTACGGAAACGGGTGTGGCCGTGACAAGCTCAGCTCGTCATGAGCACAGCGCCACCATGCTGCATGATGAGCTGAGGTCGTCACGAGCACCGGGCCGCTGTGCGCGCCCCCCAGCACAGCGGGGGAATTACCCCCACAGCCAAGGGGTTAAAGAGTGTTTGGTCTGGAGAAGCACAAACTCAGGATTCAGAACATAACACAGTGGTTAGCATTGACTTTAACAAAAAAATATGTATTTACACCCAAATAAACCTTTTTAGCAGCACCAGGATAATGAAATACTGGGAAAAAACATTAGTCACTAACTGGTACTTTGCAGTTTGCAAGCAGCTGTTTCATGACAGTTTATAGGTAACTGTGCTAGATTACGATTGTCACTTATAAACGGCACAGTAACAAAATAATCTTTCTGACGTAGCAGCAACCCACTGACCTATGCATATAAAATACTGTTTTTTAAATGCATGGTACATGTTTTTTGCAGTAGGCATATTAACCTTCTGTGCCAAGCCGTTTCTAGGTGTTTTGCCGCCCTAGCCGAGAATTTAAAAATGCCGCCCCCTCCCGTGTCAAGGTTTTTTTGCTTTTAAAGTTATAGCAAAAGCACAGAACAGTATTGCGACAAGTCTGGGAAAAGTCACAGGATTTGCCTCCCTGGGCACATCCTGTTCTTGCGCTCTGCTGGGGTCAGGGATTCGTGTTCAAAACAGCTGCAATTTGAACCCAAGACACATGTTTACCAATTGGATTCCCAGGGCTAATAAACACTACATCGCTTGGAGGGGGTAGTGAGAGGAGTGGGCTGAAGTTGACCTAAATCTGTACCAAATGCTCAGAAACACTTGTTAAACACAAATGAAGGTCCATCAAATATAAACTTTATGTAACTGACATTAACTCCAAATTGTTTCATCCAGAAGTCTTAGCTGGGGAGGGCCATCAGACTAGGCATGTCTGCTCCAAAATAGCACCAATGAGGATTACAGCTTTGAGCTGCCTGTGCCAGGGTGGGAGTGCGCCCTACTGTAATTTTCTGAGCACCTTCGTAGTCATGTGGAAGGGCCTAAAGTGAGGCCAAACTTGTACCCAATGCACGTTTACTTTTTGCAGTTTTTTAAAAGCAACCTCGGCCCAAAGGTTTCGGAGCGCTGTACATGAGCGCCACTTATGGGCCACAATGACACATTCATTTTTGGTAGCCACTGGGAGGTTAAGTGATTTGCCCAGAATCACAGGATGTTCAGCCGACACGGAGGCTCAAACCTTTTCCCCAGCTCCTATGTTGGCATCTCTGGCCCTTACCCCACATCCTCTCCCCCTGGCACCAGGAGCAGGGCTAAAAAGGGCGTTGATCCAAAAATAAAACAACTGATCAGAAGCACATTTTCAAGACAACTCCGTTAAAAAAAAATTTCTGGTTGAAATAAACTTCATATTATTTACCACAGAAACCCTAGGCGGCGCTAAGAAATAAAGCCTGTCTCTAGTGCTTTCTCAGGACCGGGCACATCCATCTTCTGCAGTGTTGCACGTGCTACATTACATAAGTCAAAGCTGCCACTGGACAAACCTCTCATCTCTCTCCAGCAGGGACATTAATCACTGCAGTTATCTTCTTGACACTTTTACTGTTCTTTGACAACTGCTAGTTAAACATGATACTTTGCCATGCTTTTAAAACTGCTGCCTGCGGACTCCCTGGGAATGTGTCATGGACCCCTGGGGGTCCGCGGACCACAGTTTGGGAAACACTGCTCTAGAGCATTCAGCATTAAACCACCGTGCCTCTTGAGGCTCCTTTAACCTGGCAGGGCGGGTTAGTCTATTAGCTACGTATGTGTAGATCCTTTCAAAATCTAAGACAATCTCGACTGAGGGGGAACCTTGTTGGAGGCACCGCATTATCAGATCATAATTTAATTTAACTGTTTCAGCCTCAACTTGGGTAGGATTTATCTTGCCCCAGTTTAATCTTACCCCTTTATTCGGGTTGTAATGAATCAGGTGACCATCACACATGCCTACCTGAGCTGCTGTATTAAGAAAGACAGTGAGTTGGCTGTGATCACTAGAAGAATTGGGTACCACCTCGTAGTCATTAACAAACGATGAGAACTCCCTAGAGATAAACATAAAGTCAATAAAACTTTCCCTGCCACCACCAACAAAAGTGGGACACTGTGTTGAAGAACTGGTAACAAACTATCTAAGTTGTTCTCAATAATAATAGAATTGAACGCCTCACCCTGCGATGAATGGATAAAATGCGCCAGAGGTTGGCCCTCTGTATCCAAGAGGCCACAAACTCAATTATTATTATGCACATAAGAATTACAGTTAAAGTCCCCCACCCAAAGGATACATAATGGCTGCCACTTCCCAGATTCATTATTAATTTCCATCTGCAAAGCTTCTATAACATGACAGCTATTTTAGTAAAAAACATTATAGTACCAATTTATCAATAATAACCTGACCTGCATCAGGTTTGAAATCATAATCAGTTGAAACCAAGGCAACAAACTTACACAGAGAGCTATTATGGAACCATATTTTACTGTAATTAGTGTCACCAACCCTCCTTTTTCTCTCCCAGCCGACAAAGGGGTGGCAAGAACAGTAAATCATGATAGCCGTCCAACACAATGCCCTCTTTAAGCCATGTTTCTTGCAGGCAGATGCTGTCAAATCCGCTAATATACTCCAACCAAACCTCATCTGATAATTTGGGAAGGATACCCGCTATATTCCAGGAAATTTATTTAAATGGAAGAGTGAGGTGACCTTGGTTCAAGTCCACTGATATAGGAGTAGTAGAGGGCGTGTTAACGAGAGCTATCTGGCCTAGCCCCTCACCTTCATAGTTATCCTCAGTTATTAAGTTTGAGGACTGGGAGTAGTTTACAGGGTTGTTCATATTCTCATTCACAGTAATAAAAGTATACAGATTTATACCAAAAGATTTTGGGACTTGTAAATTACCAGGTGCATCTTCATGTGACACTCTCCCTGAGTTGGAATACTGGAAACCCCTACTTCTCCTGTCGGCTGGCTGTCCAGATCGTATAGTTAATAGGTCGATCACAGTCAAACCTGAGAGGGCATCAAAGCGGTTGGGATGGGTAAAAAGGGGCTGAGTGGGTGGGTATGTATTCTGTCTTGGCTGTCCAGGCTGCTGACTTATGGTAAACACTCGGTTGGGGGGATAGAAAAAACCCAATGGGCAAGCTTTTATCAGTTCACCAGGTGAATCCCTGAGATGTTTTAAAGCAAAATGCACACACCTCGCATCACTAAAATTCAGCACAACACACTCCCCTTGTATGCTTTTGGTCATGCCACCCACCCAACTCACCCGCCTGGTCATGATATTATATTCAACCAGTTTAACCCCTTCGCTGGGGCGGCTATTCCGCCGCAGCGCTAAGGGGGAGGCGGGGCCATGCGGCACTCCTGTGCTCGTGACGGAACCGCTCCGTCACGGTCCGCGGGTGAGCTGTGCTTGTGACGGAACGGTTCCGTCATGGCCCTGCCCGCTCTTCAGAACGTCAGCGCAGGCGCGGAATTCGCGCCGCCCAGGTGCGGCGAGCGGGCCATGATGGAAACGTTCCGTCACCAGCACAGCCCACCCGAGGCTTGTGACGGAACGGTTCTGTCACGGGCATGGGAGGGGTTAAATGAAGGGGAGTTTTCTTGGAACACCAGTGTGCTGATTTATTTATGAGGCTTTGACAACTTTCTTGTTGACTGCGGGGTAATGATGGGACCCCGTCAGGATCAAAGAATAGGGTGTACTTTCTGGGGGCAGGTTTAGTGTGTTTTTGATCCCCCGTCCACTTGATGAACCTTGTGGTCGATTGTTTGTAATTGTTTCTCCAGAGAGGGGTCTACCTCCGCCCACGGAGTCAGATCCTATGTTGTACAGGGCCCCATGTCCCAAGTTTTGATAATTTCCAGGGGTGACCCCTTGGTGTCATGGCCGGAGGGTTAATATTTTCAGTATTGTGGATGGGATCTTGGAAGTGGGCCGTATTATTCAAAATAGATGTAGGTCTTACCGGCTATGCTGCTTAATTGAATTACCCTTTCAGCCTTCTTTTTTGCTGGCGAGTTTCCGCTAGCTCCTGTAGAACTTAGGAGTTGCTTCTCTAAAACAGACCAATCTAGTTAGAATAGGTGCCAAGGCCTCCTGAACTATTTTACTAAATTTTCTGATTGAGGTATCAAGCCTATCCTGTAAAATTCTTCTTCCCCCTCCTGTACCAGATTTACACACATTTCCTAGTGTATGAGTAAGTAAGTAAATGTTTTATTGCATGATTAATAAAAATCTTTGCAATTAAGTTAAAAATAGATAATTGAGCACTTTTGCAAAGCAGTGAAAAAATTCATGATTTCATTACAATAACATTAATATGAAAGCCTTTCAAGATTTGCAGTATTATTATATATGAATATATAAATATGTACATGAAATTATTGAACATCTTAAAGCACTCCTTAGTTAAAAAAGTTAAAAACCCAGAGTTTCCTCTGAGACGAACGTCAATTTGTACTTTTTGCGCTTACAGTACCGTGAAAGTTCACTGACAAATTTGGCAGGAGGAAGTTCTTTACGCATAAGGATGTTTGCACAGCGTCTGATTTTTTCCAGTTCAGGTGCTAGCAACTGGGTTTAGCGCAGTATTTACTGATTTCATAAAACGTACCAATCTGCAGGCTAATTGAATGTCTCCCCCCATAAAGCATGCCAACAATGCCTGTCGGCGGGTTTGCAGACATCTTTGGTTCCAAAGCTGTGTTAGTTGTCGCCTTTGTTCGTTCTCTAGGGCTTTACAACTACATAGTAAGTGCAAAACCTCCTCCTTTGGGTCTCCGCAGATTCTGCAGTTTGTATTGGATTCCGAACGTGTCAATGGGGGAAGATGTTCTTTTGATGGTATTACCCCCATCCTCAACTGCAAAAAGGATTCCTTTGCTGCCCGTGAGAATTCTGTGCCTAGGTATGCCTGTGGTAGGAACCTGGTATAGCTCTGGATCACGAACCACCTGTGGGACCTCGTGGTAAGTGCAGATTTATCTTCTTCCAGGGATAGTATCTTCACTGTTTTATTTTCCAGCCGTTTAAAGCATATGTGAGTACCGTTCGCTTCCCAGAGATCTTTTAGCCCAAGAGAGTTTATTGCTGCTTGGAGATAGACCATTGCAGGGCTGTCCTTATTCCTTTCCAGCTTTTTCCATAGGTATATGTTCAAGGTACCTATCTCAGCTCTCTTAATTTTGTGCCAGCATTTGGCGTAAGCACCCTTGCGTGCTATTTGTTGTTTTCGTAGGCCGAGCTCAAGCTTGTATTGTGCTGGCGAGGTGTACGGTGGGAGACTGAAAAGTATTTGCATTGCTTTGGATACTACTTTGTCTAAGATGGACTTGTCTCTCCATCTCATGCTTTCGCTGCCGTAAGTTATCGATGGCAGTAGTCTTGCTTGTAGCACATCTAGCAAAGGGATTAGGTTTGGGCCTGGTTTTTTGTTCTTAATGCTCTTTAATGCGACGGCCAATGATATCCCTCTGTTTCTGATCGCCTTTTTTTGTAGTTCGAATGACCCTTTCATAACGAAGATTAAGCCCAAGTTTTTGTATTATTTGACTATTTCCATCTTTCGGTCGTGTAGAATCCATTGTGGCTGTTGTTTTATTTAATTGTTGATTTAATATCATCACCTTCAATTTTTCTAGATTTATGCTTAACCCGTTCTTTTCTGGGAAGTTGCTCGTTGTATTTATGAGGTGTTGGAGGCTTACGGGAGTTTGGCTTATTAATATTAAATCATCTGTGTACAGAAGGTTAGACAGAGTGTGGCCCCCTAAATTTGGGGCGTGATGATTACAGTTATCAAGGTCTGCGGAGAGGTCGGACATAAAGAGATTGAACAGGGTCGGTACAAGAATGCACCCCTACTTCAGTCCTTTTGTGGTTGATATTTCCCTTGATAAGCAATTGCCTACCCCCAGTTTTATTTGAATCCAGGTTTCTGTTTGAAGTAAAATCAATAGATTCAACAGTTTAGGGTCTACATCCCAGCCTGAGAGCTTGGCCCAAAGTTTTCCTCTGTCTAAGCTGTCGAAAGCGGATGAGTAGTCAATAAAACACACAAATAACTGATTTTTTTGTTTACTTGTGGAGTCTATTAAGAGAGAGAGAGCAGGAATGTTTGTCATTGTCCCTGTATTTTTTGGGAAGACAGTCTGGTTAATGGGGATTAAGTTTTTCTTAGATGCCCATTCTGTTAGTTCTTCTAACAGAAGACCAGAGAAATATTTGGCGTCTATGTCTATAAGGGCATGAGTTTCTTTAGCTCTCTAGGGGCCAGATGTAGGTAAGTAACATTTACCGATTCTTAATTATCGAAAATTACCGAATTTTACCGATTCGGTAATTAAGAATCGGTAAATGTGAGGGGTGGGTATGTAGGGAATCCAGATGTTCCCTTTTACCGAATCGGTAAAAGTCGGTATTTACCAAATCGGTAAATACCGAATTTCACAAGGGTGCAGGGGGTGTCACTTTGACACCCCCTGGCACCCCCTAAACAGGATTGGGTGCCATGTGGCAGGCATACAAGCCCTAGGGGCAGGTCTGCCTGCCACATGGCATAGGTGTGCATGCACACAAGTGCATGCACACCGGAATCGGTATTTTACCATGAAGTTGGATTTCATGGTAAAATACCGATTTGTTAAGGCCTTTGGGACTCAGAAGAGTCCCACCTACATATGTAATTTACAGAATCGGTAAAATTACAGATTCGGTATTTTACCGAATCGGTAATTTTACTGATTCTGTAAATGTAGATTTACCTACATGTGGCCTTGGATTTAGGCCCCTACATACCGATTGGCCATTTACCGGTCGGTAACGGCCGAAATCGGCCGTTACCAGTCGGTAAATGGCCTGAAACGGCCACCTACATCGGGCCCCTAGTCCTTGGTGACTGGCCATTTAAATTATGGGCTACCCCTGCCATCTTAGTTTGTTTCCTCTTTCTGCCAGGTGCAATCTGTGGTCCAGTCTGCTCCACAGTTGAGCGGGTGGTGGACTCAAATTCTTCCTGTGCTACACAAGCCTCACCCTGGCTCAAAACTATAACAGTGGGCAAGATTGGAGGTTGAGGTCTCTGGTCAGTGACTATTTCAGGAATATCCGACTGGAGTTTATTGTCATCAAGAATAGAGGTTAGTGAATCGGGAATTGGTGCTAATAAAAGTCTCCGCTCAGCACGTTCAATTTCTTTGCTAATAGCCCCTACCGCCTTTTGTAGGAAACCCTCAAGAGTAGTGTCAGTGGTTTTTAGCGCAGGTGTAGGTTTCTGTTTCCCCATAGTATAAATTACCTTGTGTCTGCTCAAAATAGGGGGAAATGGTAGGGTTACCTTATGCTGTCACATAGCTTCAGGGGTAGGATTTCACCACCACAAGCCTAAAATCAGGGTCTGAATTAGCAGGGTCAAGAGGACGGGCCAAGCCCAGCCTCCTCTGGGCTCTGACTGGCGCAGGCGGGCTTCGGCTTTTCAGCGCCTCCTGGCGCGATGGAAAGGTGTGGGTGGCTCCTGCCGTATTGCTTGGTGGGGGCTGTGGTCCCCCTAACAAAAGTGCTGAGTGTTTGGTTCTTGCGCGAAGAAGGGATCACTGAAGTCAGTCCTCTCTGCAGCACCCCAAGCATCTGGGCAGACGGGACTCCTCTTCACTGTATCAGCACCCCCCACCTATGTACGAGTCCAGGCCAAAACATGAATCCCAGTGTCTGTGACTCTGTGGGCCACAATCCCTGTCAAGTCCCGGGCTCCAGAAGCTGGTGAACAAGGGACTGGTAATCAGGCAGGAAAACGGGCAGGAAACAAGGTGTCAGTACTGGAATCTGGGAGCTTCCACTGAAATCATTTATTGGAGCTGACCACCATCACTGAGTCTCCGTTGAAAGCAAGGGCCCTCAGGCTTAAGAAGCTTTAATAACTAGAACCGCTCCTCCGTGGACTTGGGCCACACCACCTGTACTGTCTCCTGCCTCATCTCCAGCTGCAGCAAATACAATGCTGTGGAGCAGTTCGGTGGAGGGGCGTGATTCGGTGCGACTCTCCTGACCTCTCCAACTGCTGCTGCGGTCGGACACAGTGCCTCTGTGAACCCGCCCCCACACACACACACACACACTCTTGCTTGCATCTCGTAGCTCCCTTAATGTTTTTTTTCTCTGCTAATTCTTTTTTTGTAAAAGTTTTTTTTTGTAAAAGTTTCTCTGCTAATTCTAATTAAAGTCAATGTCGGGTCATTTTTCAAATTCTCAAACCCCCGAACGTCAGGCAGCAGGCAGCAAGAACTTAAAACTCAGAACAGCAGCGAATCTGGAAAGTTTGGCGCCAACATTAAATCTCCCAGCATCTCTGCGTCTCAGCATCCTACTCCGGCGGCCATGGACAGCTGCAATCCTTTTTGGGTAAGATTCCTGTCCAGGGACTATTCGTAACTTCAGCCTAAAGGCGGTATACACCGTCCTATTGTCATCATTACCACCACTGTAGCATTTGGACATGCCTGTGTTCGCTCTACCCTATGAAAGCCAGACTATTGGCTTTGACTTTATTTGTTTTTGGAAGAGCCAAAAGCACACTGTCAAGCACTGTGATGCCAATCGTTCCTTGAAATATTTTGCACCCTCAAGCCAAAGCCATCTATCATGGCCTGTCTGCTAATGGATGTTCCTGGGTTCAAGACAGGCCTAACACATTAATCACACAACAATTTGGCAATTAGATCTTTCATTGATGATTTGCAATGGGATTAATCTTGTGGCCAATATTGCATGTGTCATTCTGAATTGGCATGAGGCATGTAGAAACTTAGACTTGGTTTCTTTTGTCAGCAGGGAGGTAAGATCAATGCAGTGCCAAGTGTATCCAGTTTAATGTTGTCAACACACTTATTTCTTGTTGTGATATCTGTACAATAATTACAATGACATTCTGTAGAGGCTTCTATTTGTGCTTCCACAACCTTCCCTAGAAGTGTTTGACTGACTGCAACCCCTTGATTGCAGTACACTCTAGAGGGGAAGACCAGTTTGACTAGATTGAATGGCCATTAGGAGTTGAGGTTGCACTCACTACAATTTGTTCCCTGGCCACAGAGACTACCTGAATACTCAGTCCTCTTCAACAGATTCTTATATGTAAACAATGGGCATAGAGAATTGCAGATGTTCGTCAAACATTTCATAGTTCCTTCTGGTTTGGGGTCTACAACATCATTACCTTAAACACTTTATTTCTGTACCACTGATCTAATTGCAGAAATACCTTGAGTTGCATAGGGGAGATGCTTGGGTAGGTCTGGCAGTCTGGTTCGTGTGCAGACTCACAGATGATAAACGTGTGTGGTGTAGAATTCACTGTGAGTGCCAGCATTTGTTTATAGTGTACACTAGGAGTCATGATGGGTACAGCTTTTACCCTGATCTGCGACATTGGAGGAATTTAGGCACTGATGTGGAATCTACCTGTTGAATCTAGCAAATTGTGTTATAATACAGCAACAAGCTTTTGTTGCCGTTGCACTAGATTTGAAGCTGCTTCTCTGTAGATTTTGCATTGAATGAGAAATCCCACCTAAAACCATCAGGAGCAATGAGTCTGTCAAGCATTCTGCTCTACGCACATTTTCTACATACTGCACACTGTCATCTGTTTTGATGACAGGAGATTACATACACATTTTTGGCACCTTGATCAACGTACATTGAATGCAGACATCTTGAAACTGATTGACTATTATTGTTCTTCCTATAAAAAAAAGCTTGGCTTGGAGTAGTCAACATAGAGAATCAAGCATCACATTCTGCCGCATTAATACGTTCACAGCAGCCTACCGTCAGTTTCCTCCAGTCGTAGCTTTTGGAAACTCGGGGTACCGACGGATAGGTAAGAGCATTGCATGCCAATAGATTGTTTGTCAAACTATTTTTATTGTATGGTTCAACGTGTTATACTAAAACAAACAGGTCTTTAGAGTTGACATGCGCTGGGTACAGCCTGGAGTTCTCCCCCCAGTTGCAGGTAGACTAGATTGTGCATCTTAGTCTGACCCCTGCCAACATTTCTTTTTAGAGTGTTGCCTCTCGTCCTGAGTTGTTGCCAGGTGAGGCTTCTTACTTGTAATTCACAGGTAAGTTTACTCTACATCTCTGAATCTCATTATACACAAGAAGGTATGGGTTGAGATGAGTATATGTCACTCACCAGTTTATAAGCTCATTAGACACAATAATTTGATCTCTCTTTCTTTTTTTTCCACAGGTATCACCAGTATATTGTATTCCACCAAAAGTGAGACTACTGGTGATATAGGTTGTATTTGTTTCACATTGAAGCTACACTTATATTTTTATTTTTCTACTTTATTATGCAGTAGCATAAAATATCAAGGTACTGAGGAAGGCCAAGACACTTTTTAGGTGAAACTGGCTGAAACATGTAGACTTGTTTACTGGACAGATGCAGTTATTATTTCTAAACTGCACATGCACTGTTTTTAATCCTGACACCAGGAGTCAAATAATAAAGGGGCTCTCCTTTAACTTTTGGACTCACCCTGACTATTTGCTGCAGTCCCTAGTCCCCGTTGACGGTGCCGCACACCTTGCCCCTGACGCTGGTTTCCCCCTGCCGCCGCAGCCTCTTGGAATCTCTACGCGGCCGCAGTGAGGGGGGACTACATTGCCCAGTGTCCTCAGCGGCAGGAAGCCGCACACGCCGGTTCCGCGCCCGGAGGCGCATAAAAACCAAGGAGAGCCCCGGTGGAGCGGGGGCTCTACTTTAAATTTTGGACTCACCCAGACTATTTGCTGCAGTCCCTGGTCCCCGTTGACGGTGCCGCACTCCTTGCCCCTGACGCTTGTCTCCCCCCAAGCGGCAGCCTCTTGGAATCTCGGTGCGGCCGCAGTGAGGGGGAGACTACATTGCCCAGTGTCCTCAGAGGCAGGAAGCCGCACACGCCGGTTCCGCGCCCAGAGGCGCACAAAAACCAAGGAGAGCCCCCGCGTCGTGGGTCGCGCGCGGGCGGCGCCGGGCTAAGCCCGGGTAAAGGGCGGGCCTTCTGAGGCAGTCAGAGGCAGGATAAGGCAGTGCAGGGCCATCCCCCTTTCATCTGAACATTGGACTTAGATTCTTTGGACTTGATGTAGGAAGGTGGACACCTGACTATGGTTACCCCAGATTTTTTGCCTTGTGTTTAGCTGGTTTTCGACTTAGTTGGCCTGGTTCCCTGCTAATCAGGGCCCCAGGCTATCTGCTCTCTCCTTAAAATGGACTCCATGCACCCTAGGTGCATAACCAAATTGGTACTGGACACCTTGTCAGCCTCTATACAGTGTACCATAGGTGCCAAGGGCATAGGTGCATCCAAGGCCTACCAGGGGCTGCAGCATAGCTTTTGCCACCCCTGGCTGGTTCTTAAATTGACACAACAGGCTGATTACTCAGCTGGGGCAAGTTGGTGTAATCACCCCTTGCTTGGATATAGTATACCTATATCTAAACCTATATCTGGACACATATAAACCTATAAGTCACTCCTATGGCAGGCCTTATCAATCCTGGAGGCAGAGTGCTTGGTTTTACGTGAGATGGTGCTCTAGCATGAGCTGAGCCTGTCTGCAGCTGTCGGGAACAACTCCCTTAGCTGTTCCGGGATAATGCCATACCATATACTCTTAAGTGCATTATAATCCATCACGGTTATGTGCTAACTTTGGTTTGGCTTTATCAAAACATGTCGTGTAAGGTGTCATACGATTTGGAATACTATCCCCTCGACAGTCCTGTTGACGGGGATAGCATCCCACCCTTCTAGAGGGAGAAGACATGTTACTTTGCTAAAACACGGTTAATCCTAACCAGAGCCTCAGCATCACAAAAATGGATGCTGCTGCCACCGACACAAGTCTGACCTCCTGCTACTGAGCGAAACTTGGCAGAGGAGGCCTGGACAAAGGGTTTCCTGTCGCGGGGAGGTGCTACACCACCCCAGACAGGAGATAGTGTATTGGGGCAGGGAGGGCTGAAAGAAACTAGACAGTGCCTGGGGCGCACAAGGCTTCCCCTTGCATAATCCGGTCAAACCAGTTCTGGGGCACACCAGCCCCAGTCCTAGCGCAACCCTGGACAAAGGGAAAGGGGTGTAACCACCCCCTTCCTGGGTCCCACCCATAGGAGGGACCTAGCAGGTAATCCAGCCCCCTAGATTGGTATAAGAATGGGAGCAGTGCCAACTCACTCAGATTATCCTGACTGAAACTTATGAAATGAAACTCTGGACCCTTCGACATCCTACTCGACGTAGAAGACTAAAAAATCTCCCTTGTGGTTAAGGAGTGACCACCCTGTGCAAACAGACACCATCCAGCACCTCAACGTTTGCTTTGTTGCAATTCCCGCCGGAACTCGAGCGACAGAGATCAACAAGACCCAGCGTGCCTGCCTTCTAACAGCCCGATCCACAGTCCCTGCAGAGCTGAGACCCGTGGAGGCGACCTGAAGCGTGGGGCAGGCCATCTTGGAAAGACCAGGAGGCGCTGACCGTGCAGCTTCCGATGCTCCCTCGAAGCTGTGCATTGGGGTTTGAGAAGCTCCAATAGCCACTCTTGCACCAAAGCTCACCCATCTACACTCACCGAGTGCTGCGTGGGGCCCTTCTGCATCTTTTGGCTCAACACGTTGGTCCGGTCGCTTGCCCGTTGGCTAGCGGCCCCAGTACCGACGAACCTTTGAATCTAATTTGTGAGTCTGGTTGCTCCAGACTTGCCCTCGCTCCCCTGAAAAGGAGCACCCGCTCTGACCCTCCTGGTCCGAGTAAGAAGCCATCTTCGAATCCTGCGTGGGTTGCGCTTGCCAAGGGTTGTTTGCTCCAATCCGGAAGCCGATACCACTGACAGCGAGAGCCTGCGTGGGACAGCTCATGATCCACTTCTGGACATCCTCGGTGCCCCAGAGTCCACGTGGCAGCGGAGACAAGCTTCACGACATCGACCTGATTGCGCCCGACATTGCCTGGTTCCTTCCTAGTTCCGCCCGGGTCACTGCTGAGTGACCCAGACTCTGTCCCCTCTGCTTTCAGATCATCTATATCTTCGATCCACCCTTGGATCACACCAGAAACTTCTCTTCTCGACGCCTGCAGCATCTTCATCTTCAGGCACCATCAGCCTGCGTGACGAAACCCGACACTACTTTGCACCCGTGCACCCGCTTCCTGTGGGTGAGGTAACCCAGCAACACCAGTGCTACTGCACTGGTACCCACCTCTAGTGTATATGTCTAAAGTTTCGTCCTTCTAGGTTAGTCGGAAGACTCCTTTTACAGTAACTTTGTAACTTTTACGCACCATTGACTTTGCATTGGTGCATGTGTGTGCTTTAAGCGCTTCACCCGAATCCCGCGGGCTTTTCCCGACTTTAGCATTGGTAGTCCCGACTACTCCCAGTGATTCCCCAGGCCCTAGGCCTGACCACTGTTCGATTACTGATACTTATACCACTTTTTTGATATATGGTTTGAGTGGCCCCTGGGCCTCATCCATAACTGTGCAACTTCTATATGTTTAACTGTGCTTTTGTTTAAACACTTGTGCTTCTAGACTCATAAAGAGTATAGAGGATTATTCTAGTAATAAATACATATATTTTTATAATATATAACTTGTGTGGTGTCCTTTCATTTGATATTTCAGGATTGTGATTGGTAAAACAGCTCGCTTAACACGACCTCTTGAGTTAAGCCTTTAATGCTGCTTAGTCCATGCTACCCTTAGGATAGCTTGTCTATAAGGTTGACTTACAACCTGACACCATAAGGGATTGTTTTGCCTGATACAAGGTGCCCCCAGAATTGGAGACATCATATATCAGGCCAACTTCTCACACTTGGTCAACGTGATCAGTGACTTTTTATATATATATATTTTTTTTTCTTGTCTATTGTCATTTGCTGTAAGTTATACTAATATTCAGCTTTTCTGCCTATCACCTCATTGCTGAATTATGAGTACCCGCAATAGGGTTGGGGGTAACGGGGCTGTGGGTACCCTTGATGCCTTTTTTATCCGGGCTGAATCATTTCTAAATAAAGAGATTGAGTTCACGTAAAAAAGATTATCAATGGAGACACATTGTGTTCCCATTGAAACATCCATAGGCGGTCCCTCTTGTAACTCACCAAAACAAGCTGAATGCAGCCTAATTAGTACTCACCATCCAGCCGTTGGGCCCTCTGAGCCCGGGATGGCAGCCACAGAACCACCAATTATAACCGTAGGAACGACCCCCTCGCCTCTCCCACCCCCACCCCAAATCGTCACACAATCTACACACCAGTTACAGGGTGGGGGAAATACAGTTTTGAATACAACACAGAAAAGGAAGGCGAGGGATTTACCCACTACAACCCAACAAACTAACAAAGCAGCTAAAACAAAAGGCTTTGCCCTTGGGAAGACGGGCCCTATTGATGAGGTAACTGTCATCAGCCCCTCTGATTCAAGAACCTCTGGATGCCAGTGCCCCTGCAAGCAGCCCCAAATTGACTTAGGAGATGTGTCATTATCCAAGTTAGTTGACAAATTTGCAGTATTGTTAAATTCACTGCTACATAAACTTGCCGATATCAATATAAGATTAAATATTATCGAGCAAAAACTATCGAGCCAGCCTAGCCAGTTATCAAATGGAATTTTGGTAGCATGAGGGGGGCCTAGTGCATGCTTGGCACCCGTCCTCAATCAGCCATCTATTGTAAATAATGATCCCATTAGAGCGGGTACACATGTCCCTACACCATGCACCACTGGGGAAAATTCGACATCATGCAATCCTAATCAAAGGGGGGGAAATCAAGTGAGGGGAACAACAGGGGCCTGACTGGGGATAGTTCAATTATTGTACAAACTGCTCATAGCAAGGATTATCTTAATCTACCCCCGAATGTACACCCTATGTCATTGTTCTTTCCAATGTACCACCCTTTAGCTCCCAACACAGTAGAACATTGGAGCCCTCTAAGAAATAGGGCACTTCACCTATTGGACACTAAGACGGGACTGGGCAGCTGTTTGTTTCAGGACTTTAAAATGTCCAGAAGGGTCCCATGGATAGATAGATCGAATAAATCTAGCTGAGGTGGTTGCATAATACTGAATTTTGGCTCAATAGAGGTGGTACAGAATATCTTGGAGAGAGCAGGGACAAGGCACATGGGCAGGGAAGGGATACATATTCTACCTCTGGGTTTTTTCTATCGGACCCCCCCTCTTTTAACTATGTATAGATGGCAACCACAAATTAGTGCTCACAATCAGGGGAGGTATGAGTACAATGTGCTAACATTTAAATGATTTGATTTAGCTTTTTCCAATCTAGACGCACAAGACTGACTGCTAGATCGGATGGTAAATGAAAACATACCACGGGACCCTATAGGTATCGATTTACTTGCCATTAGCAAGGAACAGGAACCCCTGGAAACATGCAATATGCAGTCATTAATTTTTACTGATCATCATGGGCAGGCAGAGGATGGCACTAGCCGTGTTAAAACTGGTGGTGGGCCAATAGTAAAGGTTCCAAGGAACAATAATAGAAGTAAAAATGACTCTGACCTTAGAATTCCAAGCTGGAATGTAGCCGGCCTTGAGCCAAGACTCGCCGATACAGAGTGGCTACAAATATTATCCTCCCAGGATATAATAATGTTTCAAGAAACATGGGCCACTCATGAGTTGCACATAGAAGGATTCCACTGCTTTAGCGTAGTGGCGCCCAAGCCAAATTTTGGCCGTGCAGCAGGGGGCCTATTTATTGGGATCAGTATAGCAGCTGGTGGGAGTTTCAAGACAATAAATACAAATAACCCTAATATACAAGTAATAGAATACAAGCGTTGAGTCCCTTTTTATCTAATACATTTTTATAATAATGATTTTTATTCTACTCCAAATAAGAATTTAATTGCGCTTTTTAAATTTATTTCTAAATTAGAGAAAATTCAAGGCTCAGGCGAAGGCAAGGTAATCCTTCTGTGGGGGGATTTTAAAAAGACACCAGAAACACAGGCATACAAGAGGCGGATCCAGCCGTGTGGAGGGGACTAGAACTAAACTCTTTTCTTAGTGAATACATTCTCAGTAATGGAATGGATTTAGGCTCACCAACTACAACCGAGCTGGTGCCGACATATAGAGGCAGGGATAGTGCTTCAACCATTGATTTCATTTTTGTCTCCCCCTGCCTGGTGGACTGCCTATCGGCCAAACAGGTTCTTGCAACAGATTTTGGGGATCACAAACCTCTGACAGTGGCCTTAAGATTAACCCCACGGCCCGTGTATGTTACTGTTCAAGGGGCGAGGGACATAACTCCTTCAACTGACAAATTAAGACTAAAGTGGAAGGGGATAGACAGCGGGGAAATAACTGAGTCCCTATTAACAGGTCACCAGACTCTTATTAATTCATGTCTATCGACGACAGCACCATGTCCCAATGTAATTCAGGATTTTATTAAAATATGCTCCGTAATTAGATCCCTTCTATCAGTGCCACTCTCCCAGGGTCGAAAAGATCCAAGATGGTTTGACCACAACTGCACTGAGGCCAATAAGAAATTGCGTAAGGCCCTAACAGCTAAACCAAGAAGAAGGGCAGATGTCAGTGCAGCTAGGAAAGTCTATAAAACTACAATAAACGAGCGAAAGGGCATCCTTCTTAGTGAGCGATGGGAAGCCCTCGCAGAAACAGTAGGGGTGAAGTCTGGTAATTTATTTTGGTCTGCAGTAAGAGACTTGCGTAATATGGGCCAACAGTTAACACCTGTCAGTTGCACTATCACTATCAGTTCTTGGGAAAACCACTTTTCTAAAATCAATGCCTTGCCATCACACAGCTCGGATCATTATGTGCAGGGCCACTTTGGTAATTTACAGATAACATTGGCGGAGGTAGAAGAAGCGATTACACAGAGCCTTGAAAACAATGCTCCAGGACCTGATGGGTTACCTATAGATATTATAAAATGGAAACCGGCACTATGGGCCCCAGTCCTTGTGAATGTTTTTAACAGTGTACCCCGAGCACCCATGCCTGATACATGGGCAATGAGTGTAATCGTCCCAATATACAAAAAGGGTGACAGATCGGATCCTGTTAATTACAGACCAATCTCCTTACTCGATAACACCCTAAAGATTCTGGGCCGTGATGTTCATAACAGGATTTTAGATTGGACAGAGGAAAGTGGCATTTTATCCCCGTGCCAACTGGGTTTTAGAAGTAGAGTTGGCACAGTCGAACAATGTTTAAATCTTAATTTGGTTATTAATAAATATAATACTGCTTGTTCTGCCCCTATTTATTTAGCGTTTATGGACCTGTCATCCGCTTTTGATTTAGTTAACGGGTCCAAACTTTGGTCTATTTTATTGAGTTATGGTTTGGACCATTTATTGGTCCATTTTTTAGCATTCCTACACACTAATCTTAAGGCGCGAGTCAGGATAGGAATGGGAGGGTTATTATCAGGACCAATTAAGGTAGGAAGGGGAGTAAGACAGGGGTGCATTTTAGCACCCCTGCTTTTTATTATTTATATCAATGGATTGAGTAACCATCTGAAACAGTCTACTCCAGATGTCCCTAAAATGAATGGCAAGTCACTGCCCGTACTTCTCTACGCTGATGATGCGGTCCTAATGGGCCGCACCCCAAACTCCCTGTGTACCCTAGTCAAAAGTTTCACATAATACATGCATGGATTGACGGGTGAATTTTAAAAAGTCATTCATCATGTCATGTGGACCAGGGAAACGTCAGCTTAATTCTATATTGGGAGGGAATGGCAGACTTACCTCTACTCATAATTTCCCATACTTGGGGGTGGTCTTTGCTGCGAATGGCTCGTGGACTAGGCATTTGGCCCGCTCCACGAGCAAATTCTCAAAGGCCATCAACTCCATTCTAAATATCCCGACCTAAGAAAATAGGTGCTATTGAAGCAATTACAAAGATTTTTTCATTACAATGTGTCCCCGTAACTACCTATGGGGCAGAGGTATGGGGTCTGGCGATGAACCAGTGTATCCAGCAGGAGGAAAATCGGTTCTGTAGAAAGCTGCTGGGAGCGCCAATTTCCACCTCCCAATACATCTGCCACAAGGAACTAAATTTACATTTTATATCTCATTTTATCAGTGCTCGACCCACGTTATTTTGGCACTCTGTCTGGAGGAATAAATCAGCTACCCTGACCCAAGAAATTATAACCGATTGTCTAAAATGTGAAAGAGGAATGGAGATTCCCTGGCTCTCGGGGGTTTATAAAAGTTTGTGTAGTATTGACAAAGGTAGCATCTTCATCGACCCAAGTAAAGTTAACTTGATACATAAAAATGACCAGAAGAAAGCACTTTATGCACTTTATAACACAGACAGAGTAAGGGAAGAATCTAAGAAAACCACAGTCCTTACTTACATGGGCAGGGAATCATATAGATATCCTTTGTTATTATATCTAACTCTGCCAATGATAAATTGGGAAAGAAGTCTTCTGTTTTGACTGAGGGCTGGAACTGTTGATTCTTGCTAAATATTCCTCTGGACTATTGGCCAATTTCTGACAATATAAGTTGTCCTTACGACGGGGTTAGCACACAAACTGATTTGCACTTTTTCTTTGTTTGTAAATTTTATCTAAAATATGTAAAATGGTTTTTAACTCCCTTTTTTTAAAAATATAGACCAATTACTTTGGGGGAATCCTATCAACTGCTGCTTTCCTTGGATAATGAAGAAATAATTTATCGCACTAGCACTTTTTTGAGAACTGCCGTCCAAGGCGGCAAAATGATGGACAATGCCTGAATTTTTCTCTGAATATTAATCTGTAAAACTTTCTTGATGTTTCTATGACTTAATTAGTTGTATTTGGATTTTATAATAACTGTGTAAATTGTGTATGTGCTTTTATGAACCTTTGGAGTTCAAATAAAGATTTATGAAGTGAACTGAACTAATAAAGCCTTTCTTCTCTTGGTATTTAGTTTTACAACACACTTCACTTTCTTGCACTGTGCCCATCACTCAAGTTCTTTAGTGCTTTACATCTTTTGGAGTTTAGTAGATCCTATGCAAGAGTAGTATGGGTGTTTGCTGTTGTTTCCTTTGTTCAGTTTTGGAAAAGGCAGTGGCCACTGCACAGGCGAGGCGACAATTTACGACTTATAACACTTCGCGGGGCCAAACTCCGGGATGTAGGCCTAGACGCTGTGTTGATGCTTTATGTTTACGCCCTGCCGGCAAGTTGATGTAGGCAGCTGGGCTGTGTACAGTATTTCTCCCCGCGTAATAAACATGATTGACTCTAAAAACATCCCTGAGCTCCTCCCTCACCATAAGGGGTTGTAGCCCTTGGCTACACTTTGCGTTTTAGCCAAAAGGAGAAATGCCAGAAGATGAAGCATGCCACCTCGATGCTGGGTGATGGGATTCCGTCCTTATTTGAGCATTCCCCCCCATATATGATGGAGAGCTTCTTTTGCTTGTGTCCTAGATTTTTGGGGCTTTGTGAAGTCTGTTAGACCCATGGATAATTAAGTGTTTTGCAGTATTTGTACTGGGGAAACTATCCGCCATGATCTCAAAACTTCCCCTGGACCCTCCACTTTTGTATTCTTTATTCTTGAGCAGCCACAGCTGCGGTTCCTTTTATACATATCGCATTCAGATTCATGAAGGTGTTCTCATAGTTTTTTTATTCAATTTGTTTTAGAATAATAGGATAGTACGCTGACACGACATCATGACAGAATTCACTGGTTTAGCCTATGATGACGCTATGGTTCAGTCCATTTTAACCACTCCAAGTATTGTTGACACCGTTCAAGTTTCGGGTAAACTCAGGGGGATGATTGGGCCACACTGTTGGTGCTTAAGAAATCACACTCATGCACTTTAATACGCAGTGCAATAATGACAGACTATTTGTTAGGAATCTGTGCCCCAACAGGCCTGATAGTTACCAATACACCCAGACTTTTCCTGAAACATTAATGAAAGATTGGTCCCTTATCGCGTGGCAATGCACGCATGATTGGCTGATTTTAATGATCAGTACGGCCAAACGCATTGCAGATACAATCTTAATTGAAATACAAACCCTTGAAGCACAGATCAAATCTGTCAGATCTGCTACTCTATTCAAGAAAAATACAGAAGAAACTAATTAGAGTAACAAAGAAATTAAAGATTCCATCCTAATAATGAAGATTGACACATTTAAAAAGGTCTGGCCATGCTTTTATTTAGAAAAAGTGTATCCTTACACCTGTGACAATTTCTCACCACCTGAATTTAACAAGAAAGGAAGACGCTACGGTTCGAATTATTCATCTTCAGGTACAGATGAATGGTCAAGTGATTCAGACTCATCGAATCACAGTGAACCACCAAACAGAGGCCGAGGGCGCAATATTAGATTTAATTGGAGAAGTGGCTCACCCGGTCCCCAACAAACATAATGGTAGCCCCCAGCACCGTTATCCAAACCAGTCCTTCCTGCCACAGATGTTGGCATTACAGCCTCATCCTCAGTTCTATGCTAACCAGCCTTTTGTAGGGTCTGGCCGAGGACGTTCCAGAGAAAGGTAAAGAAATCAACAAGCACAGGTCGACTGGAGCCCTCCACTGTCACCAAGGGGCACGTGCAGCAAGAAGAAGGCTGCGCCACAACCAGGGACGAGCACAGAACCAATCTAGTGGTCAACCTCAGTGAACGAATTCCAACATCTGATGAACAAGCGGCGTTAAACAGAGGACTTAGATTTCTCCCAACCGATGGAGGTGATCCTTTTCAGATACAATGTGACTTTTTCAGAAAAATGTGTTTACATTTTGTAGTAAAGATGTCCACACGTGGTTAGTTTCCAGCACGTTTATTAAGTTCAATTCACCAAGGTGCTCCCAGCTTGACAGGACCGTAACTCAGCAACATTCTAATGCTGCCTCAAGTGACAGCACGGGCCAAACCAAGGGGGAAGGAAATGGGAGGGGGGAACAGAGGAGGGTGGGAGATACCAAGTGCAAAGTTACAACACATCATCCTCCCTAGGGAGACCAAGGGGAAAAAGGCATAGGACAGCTGAGAGGGCGAGGGGGCGAAGTGGAGAGGAGGGTGAAGTGGAGAAGAGAGAGAGTGAAAGAGAAACATGAGAGAGAGATGGACAGATGAGCAGGGTGGGAAGGGAAGAATGCTGGGGGGCTGACAGGGAAGGCTGAGGGTCCCACACAGAGGACCTTAGCCCCGGTGAGAACCAGGGACGTCTAGAGGGATGAACCCCCAAGGCCTCTACCAAGGCTGGCAGGTGACCACTTTACATGAGATAAACAGTTTCTGAAAGGGCGGGGTGGGGGAATCCCGGGACGGGAGGGTGGTTACCTGAAACCGGATCTAATCTTCACCCCCGTTCCTACCAACCGTAAAGAGACTAAGAATCCCCTTAATCTCCCGGTTAAATCTGATAGGGAGGGGTAAAATGTGGGCTGGACACCCCCCACATCCCGTCCACCCTGACCCCCTAAATTCTTAACAAGGGACCGTGAGACATCATGCTCTAAATAATACGGGTGACTGTGCTCAAGGAAATAATGTATACACTGGTTGGATATCACAACCCCATAATCATGGCCCTAGGGGCCAACTATTCAGACTTATAGTTATTCTCAGTCAAATGTCACATGGGGTATACTGTGAACCAAGGTTGCTAGTTCTGTGATGGCCAACCCAATGTCAAACTTCTAGAAATCCTCAGTTCAAAGTTACACAGGAGGTATTACTGTCAACGAGAGTTTTAGTTCTGTGATGGTCAACCGAATGTCCTGGCCTTAATCCAACGTGGAAACCCGGACTGCCAGGCGGATACTGCCGGGTATAAGTTTCCTAGGACTCCTGCTTTTCCGCTATGCCAGTCAGCCACCAGTCAATTCCTAAGTTTAGTTCGAGGAGTGAGCTTTGCACCTGATAGTGTGCCTCTTTTCCCTGCTCCACTGTCTCCACCAAATCTTCCCGGATACTAGGGAACTCTTTCACTATTGTGCTCCAGACTTCTCTCCCTCGTATCCTCGCCTCCTCCTGGTGAGTGATAATAACTTTAACGTCTTTCCCTTGGGTAGTTTCCTGGACCAGACCGCACTGCGTCTGCGCCTTGTAACACCACGGACCTCATACACCTTTTCATCCTCGTTGTCTGGTCTAGGCCATCCTCCCACTTCGAATCTCTTTCCATACTCAGCACCTGAACCTCTTGTCATGGGTTCATTCCATGAAACTTCTAGCCACTCTCTCCAAACTTCGTGGCGAATAGGACTACACTTTTCCTCCTTTACTCCTTTGGTTGGGGTAGCCTTACATTTTCCTTTACTAACAACTTCTATTTCTTTTTTCCTACCTTCTTCACTTTTTTCCTTCACAGATTCCTTGCTCATATTCTTTCTCCTTTCTAGTCCTTTAAACGTACCACGTTTTACTTTGAGATTGTCCATAACAACATTTTTTTTCCATTCCACTCTCCAAGCAGATCCTTTCCATGCCATCTCACCCTTATATGGTGGTTTCCTTTCTTTAAACCACTCAAACTGGCTATTTGTGTACTGTTGATTCTCTCCAGATTACTCTTGTGTTCATTACTTTCTGGGTATATCATCAATCTTGATTTCCTTTGTTCCACCCCTCTCAGATCGAAGGGTTCAATTTCTGTGACGTAAATAGTATTACTTGTACCACTTTTCTTGTATCTCCATTCCAGCTCTTTGCTCCCTATTATGTCATCGTCATCGCTTATATACGTATTAAGAGGTATGTTGGTCTCTTTGAGTTCAAATCCAAAAGCTCCAGCTAACTTACTTTTCCACCAACTCGTGCTCACCGTAGAATAATGTGACCTAGCATCAACGTTTTTATCAATTTGACTACCTCCTGAGTTGATAGTACACACCGGGTTAACTTTACTCATGTTCATCCCCACTTTGTCATCTCCGATAACTTCGTTCCTTTGTACATCACGGGACTTAACTTGCATATAATGATCCACTATTTCTTCCTTAACTACTACACCTACATTACTCTCAGCTCCCTCTTGGTTCTTCTTTTCAATGTCAATGTAGACTTCTTCCCCTCCTGCACCTAATCTATTAAACACCATTTTCACGTTATCATTGGGGAGTAATGTTTTTTTAAATTCTCGTTTATAGCTTCAAAATTACGAAGATACTCCTTCCACTCTTCCCTAGTATTAGTATCATTGCCATCCCTTTCAAAAAATGGCTCCGTTGGAGATAAGTTATTCCTTTTTTTTTTTATTTCCATGCTAATATTGCTATAAACTGGGTTAATGGAACACAACCTGTAGGTTTCTCACGGTACAGTTACTAGCGTTGCACGCAAAGGGTGAAAAGAGTAGGAATTTATACTCTTGACTGGTGAAATTTGAGATCAGCTTCCCTTAAGGACAAAACACGCGCATTTAATTAGCAAACATGATAGGTGTCTACCTGACACAAAATGGCCGTTAGACGCGAATACGTGTTGACGGTTGCTCTTGACTGAACACTGGAGATCAGAGAGGAAACTCAATTGGAACGCTTGCAGTGTCCTCTTCGTCACGTTATTATTTGAAGCCTCTATAAATTTACATTCTCACTCTTGTACAATTAAAGTCTCAGGGGGAAAACGCCTGCCCTGACGCCAATTATGCACCGCCTTTTGATGTAATTATCCCATGAGCATTGCCCTCGCTCTGCGTGTTATTGTGTTGAATACTCAATGTCTCTTTACCACCACATATGTTAAGATACCACTTATGCTGCACTTTTAATGTAATTGTTCCATGAACATTGATCTCGCGCTGCGTGTTAAACTGTTGAATACTCAAAGTCTCTTTACCACCCCACGCTCTACTACGCGCTTGGCTGCTTCTTTTCTCGATTATTTTCAAATCATAACAGCCTTTGTAACCTTTAAGTTCTCCATAGGATGGCTCCCCCTTGCACTCAGCCGTGCCTCACAATAGGGCCAAATGCAGTTTCAGGGAGTAGATCGCTCCCTGCCCCTCTCACTTCTCCTCCTCCCAGACCTAATGACTCACCAAATTGCCATTATTAGATACTAGGAAGCTCCGGGTCTTCTTATTCCTTTCCGTTGACTCTCTCTGACGCTGCTTTTCTGCTCCGGTGTGGTAAAATTCCTACACAAATCACTGAGGAGAGTTACACTTCTTTCCTTCCGGCATTTCCCACAACCGAAGGAAACCGCCACTAAATTTTGCTTCACTTCCCCGTAACACAGTTGAACTGTCATGCGCTGAACTGAGATTTTTCACACACTTTAATGCTTAAAATGTCCACACGGTGGCAGTGCCTTCCCTATGATGTTTTTTTTTTTTCGCGGCAGATTTGAGGAGAATTTTATAAAACGTGACATAACTTTGGCTGCACACAGAAAGGCTGAGGAGGGTTTACTTTCAAACGCTAATTTTGCTGATTCACCTCAATATCACTTGCGGAAACAGAGAACTCTGGGCACTCCTGCCTCGCTCGCTTTCCCACTCCGTCACCAAGGCTCAATTTTTTTAAGTTCAAACACGGAGACAACGATTCCAGATACGTTCCCCGCTCCGCTCAGCTTTCCTCACTAGCTTCAACTGCTCACCTCACGAACTTTCGCCATGTACTTGGGTCTCACTCCTCCCCTTTTCACACGGACTTTCGCCTTTTCCAGAGCTCATTTTTCAACTTCGTCACCAAGGCTCATACTTTCAACTTCAAGACGCGGTGAGAACGATTAAAACCAATTTCGTTCCCCGCTCCGCTCAGCTCTCCTCATTAGCTTCAGCTGCTCAACTCACGAACTTTCGCCTATTTCAAAGCTCATCAACTCAGGTTTTACTCCTCTTTACAATCTCAATCTCACAAGAACGCCCAAAGTAGGTTATCATTTCATATCTTCATATCTTCTTTTTCCTTGTCCAAGCTCGCGGTGAGAACGATTTAAAAGAAATTTCTTTCCTCCTCCGCTCAGCTTTCCTCATTAGCTTCAGCTGCTCAACTCACGAACTTTCGCTTATTTCAAAGCTCATCAACTCGGGTCTTACTCCTCTTCACAATCTCAATCTCATAAGAACGCCCGAAGTAGATTATCAAATCATTTCTTCATCTTCTTTTTCCTTGTCCAAGCTCAACTTATTCCAGGGGAGAGCACCCCACTGACCCTGGCTCAGCTCCGTTTCCCTCGTCGCCACAAATGTAGTAAAGATGTCCACACGTGGTTAGTTTCCAGAACGTTTATTAAGTTCAATTCACCAAGGTGCTCCCAGCTTGACAGGACCGTAACTCATCAACATTCTAATGCTGCCTCAAGTGACAGCACGGGCCAAACCAAGGGGGAAGGAAATGGGAGGGGGGAACAGAGGAGGGTGGGAGATACCAAGTGCAAAGTTACAACACATTTGTACTTCAAAGAGAATGATAGTATCAGCATAGAAACCGGACCAACTTTGACATTTGAGGAAGCAGTGACTGATGAAGTATCTGCATTGTACACCTTTAACCAACAACATTTTCACAATTTGCCCTCTAACGAACAAAAGGCTTTACAAACATTGGCGAAGGATGCTTCCATTACCATCAAGCCGGCGTATAAGGGTGGTGATATAGTCATCATGGATACACCTACGTACCGCACAGAATGTTTATGCCAACTAGGAGATAGACGTTTCTATCAACCTTTGAAATCTGATCCTACGCAGAGACTCATATGAGAAACTTCTGACCTCATAGAGGAAGCTAAAAATGAAGGATGGATTACGACTCTTGGGGCAAGCTGTCTGATTACCACGCATCTTGTGATGCCGTATTTTTATATTTTGCCCAAAATACATAAACTCCAGAGACCACGACCAGGACGCCCTAGAATTTCGGGCATAGGTACGCTATTAGAACCCTTGTCCACATTTGTGGATTATTTCTTACGACCAGTAGTCAGCGAAATACCAACATATCTTAAAGATACTAAAGATATCTTGAGACTGCTACCAGAGATAGAGTTCAACGTCACTACAGACTATTTAGTCTCTTTTAACATAGAGTCTCTTTCTTCATGCATCCCTCAAAACGAGACCTTGGATGCCATTAGGATGCTACTGGACAACAGTGACCTCAACACTATATCACCTGTAAATGTTATCATGGAATGCGCCAGGATGGCGATGAGGGAAAACTTTTTTAAGTTTGAAGATACCATCTACCTCCAGACGTCAGGTATTTCTATAGGCAGCGTTTTTGCGCCCAGCTTAGGGAACCTTTATGTCCATCTTTTCGAGCAGGAGCATATACTGACCAATGAAAATCCATTCCACAATCAGATCCTGATATGGAAAAGATATATAGATGATGATTTTGTGATTTGCAGGGGCGATCCCAATTACATCTATAATTTTCAGACATGGCTCACCTCTAGAAATGATTATTTGTGCCTCACAGTAGAATTCATTGAAGAAATCTTGCTTTTTTTGGATCTACGGATTTTCCCTACCGCGACAGGTTTAGAGAGTGAACTCTACAGAAGACCTATGGGATGCAAGTCTCTTTTATTGTGTAACAGCTATCATCCTAAATCGCCTCACAATAATTTGCCATATGGACAATTTCTCTGTGTGCGATGGAACTGTTCCACCATAGAGAAATTTGAAGAGCATGCTAATAGACTTTCCCTACAACTTAGGGATAGAAAATATCCAAAGAAACTCATACATTGTTCTTTCAAGCATGCATCAAATAACAACCGAGAAGCACTTCTTGAAACTCTAACATCTAAACCTATGATGTCAATCTTAACGTGTGAAACCACATTCAGCACACTATCAAGTGGTATTCAGAAAAGTGTGCGCAAACATTGGTGGATCTTGAGTATTGACAATCAAGCGATACCGCCACCCCTTTTTGCTTTTCAGAGAAGCTCAAATCTGAGAGACAGTCTGGTTCACACACGACCTAGTACTCAGATATCTCTGACATAAGAAACTTTGTGGAGTGTACCAGAAGTAAAAGGGCATTTCCAATGTGGGACCTGTGCAAAGAGTCCCAGACTAAACATACCACGACAGTAGATATAGGTATTATTAAACCATGGTCACAGGTCAAACATACCAATTGCAACAGTGACAAAATAATCTATTTAGTCACATGTCCTTGCAATCTTTGCTGTGTGGGGATGACTACCCGCAAAGGTAAGCTTAGGATCCTTGAACACAAGAGCACTATTAGGTGCAATAAACAAGTCACCAAGTTAACTATCCATTTTCTTGCTTTTAAGCATAAAACAGATGAACTTAGTTGGGCAGTCCTAGAGCAACCTTTCATCCCTGCCCACATTACAGATTTAGACAAATTTCTATTCCTTAAAGAGCAGAGATTGGTTTTCAAATTACAGAGCGACAGTAATGGTCTTAATGATGATATACCATGGACTCTCCTGCAGACTGATCTGGAATTCATTTCTCAAATAATGTTAACAAAGCTTATGAATCATGCTACACGCACTCTAACGATTTGGGTGTACGCATTAGCCAACATCTTCAAAGTAATGTGTATTTACGTTATACAGTGCCCATTTATAAACATCCACATATTTACTATCCAAATAGCGCACAGCATTTAGCAATCAGATTGAAGATCATCATGACATGACAGAGACTGCTGGCATGGGTGGACACACGAGCTAAGAAGTCCTGCGCTATATTGACTAACATAATTCAATGCTTGTATGGATAAACCCACACACATATCAAACACAGTCCAAAGTGTGTTATAATACAGCAATCAGTTTTTGTTGGCATTGCACTAGATTTGGGGCTGCTTCTTTGTAGATTTTGCATTGAATGAGAACTCCCACCAAAAACCATCAGGAGCAACAAGTTAGTCAAGAATTCTTGCCTATGCAGATTTTCTACACACTGCACACTGTCATCTGTTTTGATGACAGAAGATTGCATACACATTCTTGGCACCTTGGTCAATGTACATTGAATGCAGGCATTTTGAAACTGATGGACTATTATTGTTCTTCCTATAAAAATTAGCTCGTCTTTGAGTAGTTAACATAGAGAATCGAGCATCACATACTGCCGCATTAATTCATGCTTTATTTTTTAACTAATACGTCAATTTATCCACTAAACATGTAGTTATCTTTGAACATCATCAGACTTTTAAATATAAAATTAAAATAAGTGTTATGCACTGCTGCATTAGTATTGATATCCTTGATTATCTTTGCTACACATAGAAAGTGATGGTTAAATCATCCCAAAAATCGCATTGAGTTTCCAACGTGAAACCACAACTCCCATTATTCAGCAGGCCAGCGGGTAGTTTCTTACGCGCCACTTCATCAAGATGGGCGATGCAAATAGGTCAATCGGGAACACCAGTGCACGGTGGCTACATAAATATGTATATAAAGACCACTGCAGCCTAACATCAGTTACCTACGGGCTCAGTAGGTCTTTAAATTTGACATTCTTATGCAGTGCCACTAACTGTTTGTCATACTAGCTGTTTTGTGTATAAACGAGTTAGACTAGAATAAGCAGGACCTCCAAGTTGATAATACTATGGAGTAAATAAGAACTATACGGCGTCCGTCTATTGAATTTGATGACGCCGTTCAGCCTAAGATCGTGAGCATTAGCCATTCACAGCTAGTTGAAACAGGAAATAGTTTCAACGTTACCACGACGCTGAACAAAATAAGGAGCGTCAGCCGTCCTCGTTTGTACATGATAATTAAACACCTCATTTCAGATTATTGATCTGTATGCCATGTCACTCAAACTTCATTTGACATTGTACTTTGAGTAATAACAAACGCCTCAGCAAAACTTATATGCATGTGTCATTATCTAAGAACAGTATTATGATGTGAGGTGTTCAGTTACATGTGTAAGAACCACTAGCAATCATCTTTTTATTAATGTATGAATATATCATTCCTCATGTGGTCAGCTATTACCTATGCGTTCCTGCATTTCCCCAGACCAGGAATGCAATGTGAACAAATTGTTTTAAAATAATTACTCAGTTGCAGGTAGACTAGAGTCTGACCCCTGCCAACATTTCTTTTTAGAGTGGTGCCTCCCGTCCTGAGCTGTTGCCAGGTGAGGTAAGGCTTCTTACTCGTAAATCACGGGTAAGTTTACTCTACATCTTTGAATCTCATTATACACATGAAGGTATGGGTTGAGATGAGTATATGTGACTCACCAGTTTATAAGCTCACCAGACACAAGAATTTGATCTCTCTTTCTGTTTTTTACACAGGTATCACCAGTATATCGTATTCCACCAAAAGTGAGACTACTGGTGATTTAGGTTGTATTCATTTCAAATTCAAAATACACTTATGTTTTTTTTTTTCCACTTAATTACGCAGTAGCATAAAACATCAAGGTCCTCAGGAAGGCAAGACACTTTTTAGGTTAAACTGGCCGAAACATGTAGACCTGTTTACTAGACAGATGCAGTTATTATTTCTAAACTGCACATGCACTGTTTTTAATCCTGACACCAGAAGTCAATTTATAAAGCGTTTTTTCTCTTGGTAGTTAGTTTTTCATCACACTTCACTTTCTTGTACTGCGCCCATCACTCAAGTTCTCTAGTGCTTTATATTGTTTGGATTTTAGTAGATCCTATGCAAGAGTAGTATCTAAAAACATTTCCGAGCTCCCCCCTCATAGTGAGGGGGTTGTAGTCCTTGGCTACACTAGGGCCTAGATGTAGGTAATTTTATTTTACCACTTCTTAAATACCGAATTTTACTGATTCGGTATTTAAGAAGTGGTAAAATAGAGGAGGGGGGATGTAGGTATTACAGAATCGGTAAATACCAAATAGTTGAGATTCGGTATTTACCGATTCTGTAAATACCGATTCGGTAATGCCCATTGATTCCTATGGGCATTGAAGCCCATAGGAATCAATGAGCATTACCGAATCGGTATTTACCGATTCGGTAAATACCGATTCCAGCAAGGGTGCAGGGGGTGTCACTTTGACACCCTCTAGCACCCCAAATACAGGCATGTGTGCCATGTGGCACACAGACATGCCCTAAGGGCATATCTGTCTGTCACATGGCATAGGTGTGCATGCACACCTGGATTCGGTATTTTACCACCTAATTGGATTGGGTGGTAAAATACAGATTCTGAAAGGCCTTTGGGACTCAGAAGAGTCCCACCTCCATCTAGAAGTTACCGAATCGGTAAAAATACCGATTCGGTATTTTATCGAATCAGTAAATTTACAGATTCAGTAAAATTGGCCCCGTACATCCCAAAAAACCCATTTACCGGTCGGCAACCGCCAAAATCGGCCGTTACCGGCCGGTAAATGGCCACCTACATCTGGCCCTAGGTGTTTTACCAAGAGGAGAAATCCCAGATGATGAAGCATGCCACCGCAGTGGGTGAAGAGATTCTGTCCCTATTTAAGGATTCCCCCCATATATGATTGCGAGCTTTTTTTGCTTGCATCCTAGATTTCTTGGGCTTTGTGAAGTCTGTTAGACCCATGGATAATTAGGGGTTTTGCGACCTGCTGGGGTAGGCAGACCACCATGTCTGTAATTGCTTTTAAATAAAGCAATGTTTTTTTTAAAATGCAGCCTGTTTTCCATAAAGGAAAATGAAAAGTTTTCTTTTCATTTTTTAAGAGAAAGCAGTGGTCTGTGGGACCACTGCCTACTCTTAAAAAAGGTTTTTACAACTATTCACAAAGGGGATGGGGTTCCTAGGGGACCTCTTTCCGTTTGCGAATGAGTTACCGCTTACTTGAATTAGGCTGTAAAATGCTAATTTTCTGCAACCACATTTCAGTCACAAAACATTCACACATATCACTGTGAGTCGCTATTAGGAAGGGACGCTCTTAACAAGTCACTTTGTAAAACCGAATCACTGACATATTTTACGATTCAGTAACAGGTTACTAAATCGCAAAATAGTGTTTAGTACATTAGAAATCGATTTAGACCGTTTGTGACCCTAACAATCATTGTACATTTGGCCCTAAAATACCTAACAATGAGTGTCAAATACTGCAAGTGTAGACTATTAAGGTGTTGTTATAACTGTTCTACCTGTAAATGCATTTTATTACCAACTTTGGCGGGATACTGATTTATGTGTAATATTCCAAGTTCTAAACCGGATATACCACCACCTCCTGGAGTAAGCTTTGACTGCTCTCCCAAGCTACCACCGGAGAACCAGAATTGCAAAGAGAGGATAGATTGTCCAGCTGAAGTGCAATAGTATATGAGGCCCTGGGACATCATTGATAAACAACAATGTATATCGTTGATATTTCCAAGTAACCGCTGCCCAGGGCCCAGCAATAAAGCCTCACAACACCCTTGGGTGTTTTTCACCTTCTGTTTCCAAGTGTGTCATAGTCAATTAACATTTTTGTTCACTATGTTATTATTTCACATGATCAACTGTTACTAGCTCATCAAGGACAGTTGCTATGTTAAACAGCTGCAGTGCCACAGAGGCATGTTGGCTTCCCACAATCAAATGCTCTAACTGCACAATGAATGTCTCAGTTGAAAAACAATTGTAAATTTGGTATGGTTTAGGCAAAGCATTTTATTCAACTGGAGAGTATTGCAAAGGGTAATATTATGGTAACAAAAAATATGTAAATTAAGAGATGGAATAGATTGTTAACATATTAAAATTACAATGATGCTGAATATTCATGTTCCAAGAGGTTAATAATTATTTTGCCACCACTATGTACTTCATATATGTAAGGATTTGAATATTTTGCTTTATGTATTTTTTATATTTTTATTTCTCAATTCAATTCGATAAATATTTATTCTCTCTTTAAAAGAACATAAAAGCACAGAGTAAAAACAATACTATAAAACATATAAAATATATGCAGTATCATAAATAAAATCCTCAATGCATTCATGATTAGCTAAAAACATAAAAATCACATCAACCCATCACATACTACAAATTTAATTCATATACACTCTATAACAAATATCAGGGCTATTTAACATTTGGAGGAAGGTTAAGATCACCCTACATTTCTGAAAGTCTAACTCTTTTTAATGTGGGTTTAAGGCAACTCTGAAAAAACTTACAATAGAAGCTACAGAAAAACATAAAATGTATCAAAGGTTGTTCTGCTTTACTGTTGCAGGGACAGGGGTGCAGAGCGCTACTCCAGGGATTCGCCCCATAATAAAAATATGTTAAACGCCAAACCAACCCTGACCTGAATCTAAAAGGAAGAGACCTCTCCCAGTGTGTTAACTCTAGCGTAAGATACATAGCAGTATAACCTGTAGCAAAAATTGAGTCATAATGGCAAATAGTATGTTTACATAGCCCCCTGAATCCTCCGTGAGGAGGTACGTTAAGCAAACCTCTGCTTGACCCCCATTTTTCCGGTCTTGGTAATTAAACCAGGGGTACTAAACATATCAGAAAAACCAATATCAGTCAGAAAAGTACGGACATAATTCAGCCAGTGAATGGAGAGCTGCTTATTCAGGGTCAAACAGTCCTCAATAACTGCCCTATTGAAACTTGCCTCACTATTACTCCACACGCTCACTCAAAGCAGGAGCAGTTTCATTTCTCTTATATAAAAGTAACATTGAATTGAGAAATGTTTACATCTAAAATGTTCTTTCCTACATGATCTACAATTAGCCTGAATTATAACAATAACAATAACATCCACTGATAACATCCACAATAATAGCCCCTCAACTTCCCTCCAGTGCTTTTTTGGCTATTTGGGATAGTTTGTGCTTAGGCCTCTGTAACGTTTTGTCCACATATGGTATCCCCACCATATTTGCATCCAATTTTTTCCAACATCCTGGAAATTCTAAAGATACCCATGGTTTTTGAATTCTCCTGGAAGGGACCAAGAAAATAGTCAAAACATAGCTACATTTTTAGTTCTTTGGGACAAATAGGTAATGAGTGCACTGGATAACAGTGTCTGGTTTTTTCTTCATAAAAAGGCATCAGTAAATGGTTTGCTGTGCTACAGACACCATCTGCACAGCTTTCAGGAACATGCAGAGGTGAATCAAAAACTAATCTGTTACCACAATTTTCGCATTTTTCAAAGAGGAAGCCCATTTTTCATATTTTTCATGCTTTTAACCTACTTCCAGTTTGTGGTGGGAAGCAGTGTGAAACCCATCGGTGACCCATGAAAGCTATATGCTTTTGGGATGTAGGCAAAATTTCGAATTCAACAAGAGGTCATATGTGTGAATCCCTCAAGGTTTTCTCAAATAAAATTACTGTTGAGATACAGAAATATTGAAAATAAGTAGTAAAAAACAGTCATTTGTAACAATGTTTTCATCTGGAACGTTTTGTCACAATAGCCAATTTACAAAAGCAATGTACCATCACGTTCACTAGACCCTTTTAGTTGTGTGGACATATAGGGTTTGGAGGTTCTCCAAGAACCCGGGTACCCTGAGCCAACAACTGAGCTGCACTGTACAATGGTTTTTTGTTGAGTATAGACCAATTCATATGGTGAAATATGTTAAGTCAAAACGCCAGAGAAGCCACTGCTTTCACCAAGCCCATTTGCCTACCGCTAACAGTCCCAGGTGGACTGCAATGTTTGCTTCTGCAGCCCATAACAGTCCCGGGGGTGAGGCTGCATCACTTACCACAGCCTGCCTGTTGGTGCCGTCAGTGCAGAGGAGACTCCAACTCCCAGTGTCCCTCTGTCACGCCCACCACCACGTCAGCCCAGAAGCACCAGGAGGCGCTATAAAATCATCTGTCGGCCCCCACGATGCGGGACGCATGCGGCCGTGCCCGGGCGCTGCCTGGGCAAAGCCCGGGCCAAGGGCGGGCCCTTCAGCACCCGTCAAGGTCCGGAGGAGGCTGGGCTGGGCCAACCCTTGTGGATTTTCAGACTTTGATTAGAAAAAGGTGAGCCCAAGCATTTTTCAGACACTTTTCCCCCGAGAATATAGTAATCACTGTGTTCACAGTTATGAGTAAGCGTACTAGGGGTCCCTGCCCTGTCACACGATCTGCGATGAGTATAGATAGTATGCTGGAGAGGACCATCAGCATAGTCACAAATTAAATCGAACTTACTGAAAGGCGATTATCACTGGGTCTGGCGCCCTCTCAATCCTGTTTATTACAGGAGAGTCTACCGGTCACGTCTCGGAATCTAACTCTCTGCCCATATTGATTCATACCCAAATGTCCAACAGCCCTGACAACCATAATGATGCAGTATCATGTGGTTCCGGGAATGGAACCAAGAGTGGGAGTGGTCCATCAGCAATTAAAACCATGACCGCGAACGGGGGAAAAAGGAAAAGGAAAGCAAATAACTTGATGGCCCCAAAAAGGAAACAACTGTCCTTCACATGGATTGAGGGCGATCTGGTGGTAATTAATTTTAGAGACCCGCGAGACCCGCGTGCAGTGGATTACATATTAAATTGGCCCATGGGAAGTGGTGATAATTGTATTACCCCTCGGGCCCTGACATACTTTTACCCTAGATCTCTGGTGTTCCCCCCATCCTTTTTAAATGGGCTGATCCCCACTCATTTAAACCCCCCGCCATTATAATACTAGGAATGCACCTCACGGTCAATACCCTGCACAAGTGGTCGATCCCTTCGGTGGAACACGGTACCCCCGAGATATAATAGAAACACCAGTAGGAGAATGGACAATTTGAGACCCTTTACACCTCTGGAGTCAGGGAACAGGTTTTCTGTGCTATCAGGTATGGAAGACTGCGATTGAAGATCACAGTTGAGGGTATACATGGGTGATCGATCATGTGATGCTAGCCTAGGGGGTATAATTCAAGTGGCTTCAAGTGAAACCAGCTGTCATGATAAGGGGAAAGTGGGCCCTATATTAGCCAATCTCACGGTTAGTAGTGTAACCACAGGTACCACTGAGGTATTGTGTCCGGGCTCCAATGTTGGTAATAATGTAGCCCTAAATCTAACTAAACATGTGGAGGCCCGCCCAAAGTCCATTGCTCGGGGGAGGAGTGGGAACAAGGGGGCCCCTGATGCGACTGTTATAGGTTATAGGGTTGTTCACTTGTTATCTTGGAATGTGGCTGGGTTAAAAAGGAAGATGGCTTTACCGGAATGGCACACTTTCATTGGGAAGTCCGATGTGTGTCTGTTCCAAGAGACTTGGAGTTTGCTCCCATTACATAAATCAGGGTACTCAACCTTCTTTTCCCCCGCCACAAGCTGTGTGAAGGGCAGGCCAGCGGGAGGCTTATTGGCCTGGATTAAAACTGATTTGAACTGGGATTTTGTTAGTCACAATTCAGCATGCAGGGATATCCTACATCTCTCAATTGGGGGACAAAATGAGGGGAATAGGTTCGATTTATTTAATGTCTACTCCAGAGGGATACCGGGGGATACAGCCTCGCCTACACTAACGAGTCTAGATTTGGCACTAGCCAATTGCCCCCCATCATCTAAAATTATAGTGGGTGGGGATTTTAATTGTACATTCGAGCCCCTTAGCGGGGATGATCCCTTGGGCATTGAGGAGAAAGATTCTAGATGGTCCATTCCAACCTTGTCTATAGCCCCAATTAGAAAATGGTCAGCAAGGGCAATACAAATTAATGCCCTTACCAGGGAACATAATCTAAGAGCATTGAACGGTAGGACTATGTCTGACCGTGCTGGCGCGATGACTTTTAACAGGCTTACTGGTCTGTCAAGAATTGACTATATCTTACTGGACATAAAATTATGGAGGGACCTGGTAGATATGGAGGTGGTATCCACACAGGACAGTGACCACAATCCCCTCTGTACTAAGTTAAGGTGGGGCATCCCAAATGGGCGTGTGAAGAGCGTTCCCTTGAGGATAACCAATGAGTTCATCCCTTACAATGGTAACCGTAGGCTGAAATGGGATAAGGCCCAACTGCAGGAAGATCAACCTGTGAGTATTAAGTCACATGTGGCAGATCTGACGGCGGAATTGGTGGCTCTGGAACTGGGAATGGGAAATGACCAGGAGTCGCCCTTCGTTTTTGCCACAGCATATAAAAATACAATAGAAGTAGTAGGCCAACATTTTCTATCCAAGGGGAAAAGAGGAAGACTAAATAATACATCTTCCATATCCAGCAACCCTTGGTACATGGTTCAGTGCAGGGAAAAAAGGAAAGAGCTAACAAAAGCCCTGCTAAAAAAAGATCCCTTACTAGTTAGAGCGGCTAAGAAGGATTATGCAAGGGTAATGGCATTGGCCAAACGAGAATGGGAAGAACAACATTGGAAGGATCTTAATTCTGCAGTTAGTAAGAGGAATTCAATGTTGTTTTGGGAGCTTATTAATAAAGCTAGGCAGAAGAGCTCTCAACCACTAGCTACCAACAGAACAAGCCAACAATGGTTCTCCCACTTTTCAGCATTGTACGGTGGAGCTGAAGCGCCCTCTTGTCCCCCTCTAGCCCCGGCTAGAAGGGACCAACTCCCACTAGTGTTTGAGGACCCATTTATACCCTCGGAGCTAGTAGTGGCAATTAGGCATTTGACCCCGGGGAAGGCGGCTGGCCCAGATGGGATCCCAGGGGACCTCCTGTTAGAAGATCCTACTGCTTGAGCCAAACTTATTGCCCTTATAATGAACCTGATTGCCAAGGGACAACCTGTGCCAGACTCTTGGAAGGGGGCAGAGGTCGTCACCATGTTTGAAAAGGGGGCCAGAGATGACCCTGCCAACTACAGACCCAGCAGTCTGATAGATGTGATTCAGAAGGTGGTTGGTAGGGTCATTATCTCTAGGGTGGGAACCTGGATGGAAGAGGAACATGTCCTGTCCCATTTTCAAGCAGGATTCCGCCAAAAGGTAGGCACGATGGACCAGGTCTTTCGTTTTTTTGCCATCTATTGGAAGTGTGTGACCATCAATAAGGGTAGTCTCTACCTCGCTTTCATAGATCTCAAGACGGCATTTGACCTGGTCCCTCGAGCAAGGCTGTGGGATACGCTAGTGAAGATGGGCTTTCCTGGGCCTCTTCTGGGCTTGATTGTAAGGCTTCATGAGGGGAACTATGCGAGGATTAGATGGGGCACCCAGGGACAACTGACAGATAGGGTGCCCGTGAGGAGTGGAGTCCGCCAGGGCTGTGTCATAGCGCCGACCCTCTTCTCTCTCTTTCTGAACGGCGTGGTGGACCATCTGAGAGAGGAAGAGGCAGACGTGCCAACCCTGGTGGGGGAAAAAACACCCACTCTGCTCTTCGCGGATGATACCATACTGATCTCCAAATCCCCCGTGGGACTCCAAAAGCTTTTGCACCGTTTTAGCACCTTTTGCACGGATAGAGGTCTTACCATCAATACCTCTAAAACTAAGCTTATGGCCCTCTCTCCCTCCAAAAGATTTAGGAACAACTTCACGCTCAACGGGACACCTCTGGAGCTGGTAGATTCCTTCGACTATTTGGGGGTTCGGGTTAATAGTCGGATGAATTGGAAGGACCACCTGGCCAAAATGTTACTCAGCCACAAAAGAGTGTCAGGGGTGACCTTGAGAGAACATCGGGAGTCAATGAGCAAACCTGTGGCACCGGCTCTGGCAATATATGAGGGACAGATTTTACTGGCCGCCCAATACGGCTCTGAGCTGTGGGGGTTTGAGAATGTCTCGGAGTTAGTCTCAGCTGAAAAAACATTTTTAAGGGACCTGGTGGCTCTCCCAGTCTCTACTCCGCTAATCCCTTTACGGTTAGATTTAGGCAGGCGCTCCTTTAAAGATTTAGTGCGACTGCGCCCACTATTATTTTGGGTACGGCTGAGAAGGACCAGGGAGCTTACAAAGTATGCTGCTGTTTTAGATGAACTAATTCTGCTCAATACCAGTGATAAGATCAGATGGTTGAGCAACCTGAGGCAGCTGGTTGTACATCTGGGCTTGAGCGATGTATGGACTAGTCAAATGCCACCCCCTAAACTAGTGATGAAGAAACTCTACTGGGATTGGGTTCAGGCAGAGGCAATGCGTAGCGGTGCAGGGGGCTTGCTCACGGACCAGTTCTTAGAGTTTAAATGGTCAAGAAAATTGGAATCTTTCCTAGACCTTATATCAAAGCCTCTGGATAGAGCACTTTATTTAAAACTTAGGTATGGGACCCTCCCGGTGCATGACTTCACCTCGGGGTGGACCAACGTTGGTGGTTTGTTGAACCCCTGCCCCTGTTGTGCTGCCCCGAATGAGTCTGTGGCACATTTCCTTTTTGCTTGCCCCGCATATAAAGTTGCCAGGAGGTTTAGCTAAAACCATTATGTAGGGCGTTTGGTCTTAGATGCCACAAAATGGCCCTACGAGTACTTTGCACAGATACGTCCTCCACCCTTATGGTATGCGGGGTAGCTAAATATCTGGGTAGTGCATGGCTGACACGTATGAGGAGGATGAAGCCCCGTCCCACCCCACTTAACACCTAGCTGGCCCTCTTGTAGGATACTTGATGGTATTTTTGTATTGGTTAAAATTTACCCTACCAGTAGGCAAGGGGACAGTTATGTGAGATCACAGGCATATTTGGTTGTTGGGCCTCACCATACTATGTGTACTGTACAATATGCACACTCTCGTTGGAATTTTATTGAATGAGGTATCTACTAATGTATTTTCAATTTTAAATATGTATGGTATAATTTGTATACTTTTATGGTGAAATTCTTTACCGAATAAAGTTATTTCACACGGATTCAAGCCCTCAGGAGTTCTGTTAGTGAAAATGCTAGTAATGTGACCTGCAAGAATTCTATAGGCATAACCCCGGCCATGACCCATTCTATTAGCACACAGACTGATAACGTTTTTACCTGTTCTGAGGACAATGATCTAGGAAGTGTTTTAATTAATCCTGTCATAAACACTGTTTGTGATCGTTTCAAAGACACAATGGAAAAAATGTTGTCTATTTTATGGCTACGGTTGGATAATAAGGAAAGTTCTATACATTGGGGAATCATCAGGTAAGGACACCCAAATCTAGTATACAGCATATGGTAGATCTGAACTCCTCTGGGATAGTAACTGTGAGTGCTGCAAGTCAGGACCCGCAGCACTTAGCAATAGATGCAAATGCACGACTGGAAACTTGCAAAAACCTGTCATAAGGTTAAGGAATGCTCCCTGTCTAATTATACAGTTACAAATGACCCATCACATTATGTAGGATGCGGCGCAGGATCATCTAACTGCTCATTAGCCGCTCTACCACCTGGCCCCATAGCTTCGGTAAAGAGCAGCATATGGACAGACTTGGGACATAGAGGGTGTAGCTCACACAGGGCAGCTGACACACAAAACAGGAGAGTGCCCAATTTTCCCATAAGGATAAATGAAGCAGGAAACAGGGATATCTTAAGCCTCCCCACCCAGCTGCTTGCCCATATGTGCTGGTCCTAGTGAGAATACCTCAGCTTAGAAATGACCAAACAGAATTATGGCCTGAACTGAGAAATAAATGTGCTGGGGAAACACAAGGGGGTGGGTGGGTGAGTCCACAAAGAACATCAAGGGGGATTGTATCATCATCAATTTTAAGAATCCACCACTAGTAAGGAGACTGTTATTCACTATGGAGGAAAAAATCACCACGCCTCAGACTGGTATTAGTTTACTTCCATTGTGATATTTCTATAAGCCTGATCCAAATATGTTAATCAAGACACCTATGGAGGTAACTCAGACGACAACACACAATAGATTCTCAAACCCTGTCCGGCCTAGCCGACAAAGACTGACTGGATGTCTGTCCCCAACCAGGTGTTATCACCATGCCACTGATAGATCCAGCATGCATGAGTTTGACCTGTGTAACAATCCCCAAAATAGAATCCAATTTAACTATCTTGAGCTGGAATATTGCTGGTCTTGCCTCAAAACTCAATTCAGAAGATTGGGTAACACTGGTTAAAAGTTATGACATCTTATTGCTACAAGAGCCATGAACAACAGAGGAATTTTATCAAGAAGGGTTTGAATGTTTTAACAAAACTGCTTCTATCCCCAAGCAAGGTCGCCCGTCAGGTGGGCTATCAATATTGATTAACATCTCTGCATGGGGTAGTGCTAAAGTGATACCAACCGATAATGATAACTTCCAGGCATTGGTTTATACTAGGGGTGCATCGATCTGTTTCATTAATTTCTATAATAATGATTTTCATACTGCCCCGAATGTTGTTTTTAATAACCTGTTTAATTTTATTTCGAACTTGCGAAAGCAAAGGCTCCCAGGGAAAGTAGTTGGAATATGCGTAGGAGGTGACTTCAATGCAAAAATTTCAAACAGAGAGATATTAAATAAGGCATCGCATGTGGGTAAATGCCCATGTAACAGGGGAACCGAACTTCTGGCCCATTTGCGTAACTCTAACTTAGTGAATGCAATGGAGATCGCAGGGGTTCCCCATAATGATGGAACAGTTATACCAACATATGGAGGGCGAGAATGTGCATCCATAATTGATTATGTGTTTATTTCCCCCCTATTGGCAGACCTCTTAGTAAAAGCTGAGATATTAAAGGCGCTTCTAGGTGATCACAATTCCATTGCTACTACTCTAAGATTTGCCCATAGACCAATGTTTATGAAAGAATGTGGGGCAAGTAACTTAGCGCCTGTTACTAATAATTTAAGAGTGGCGTGGAGAGGTGTAAAAAGTAACTATCTATTCTTTAAAATGGTAACATCATACCCAAAAATTATTGATAGATGTCTGACTGAAAGTGATTGTAACTATGAGGTAGTTGACTCATTTGTCCAATTGTCTGGGGGAGTTAAATCCTTGCTAACCAAACCAATAATTGAACAAAACCAGGACCCACGTCGGTTTGATGGTGCCTGTTCTAGAGCCAATAGAGATCTTCGCAAAGCCTTGTCAATGAAGCCTAGGAATGAAATACTTATAAAAACATTAGGGCACCAGTACAAGCTTATTACAAAAAACAGGTAAGATACTGTTTTAAAAGAGAGATGGGAAAAACTTGCATGTACTGCAAAACGTAATAACGGGACTGACTTTTGGTTGGCTGTAAAGGCCATGAGATCAATGGGGCATACATTGACCCAAATAAGTTGCACAATTTCTAGTGAAGCGTGGGTATCCCATTTTTCAAAAATTTACGGAACTTTAACAGGGAATGAGGACCCACTAAATCACCAAAGACCCAGTAAGATTGACATAACTGTCTCTGAAGTGGAGGAAGCCATACTGCAGAGCCTAAGCAACAAAGCCCGATGGGCTACCAATAGATCTCATAAAGCATGAGCCGAAATTCTGGGCTCCCCTATTATTAAATGTTTTTAACAATTTAACTGCTGTTTCAATTCCCAGCAGATGGTCCACCAGTATTATAGTTCCCATTTTTAAAAAAGGCGACCGTTCCAACCTGTGTTGTTATAGACCAATCTCCCTGAGAACCAGGAGAGTCCTGTTTAACAAAACAAGGTCCTGGGCCGAGGATGAACACATTTTAAATCCCTGCCAATTTGGTTTTAGAAGCAAAGTAGGCACTGTTGAACAGTGCCTAAACCTTAATTTAATCATTGGCAAATACAGTGTGGCCCAGAAATCTCCTATTTATTTGGCGTTCATGGATCTAACCTCCACCTTCGATTTTGTAAATAGGTCACATCTATGGTCTATACTTTTAAAATACGGGTTGGATGAAATTTTAGTACACTTTTTAGCATATTTGCATAGGGACTTAAAGGAACAGGTGCGTATTGGTAAAAGCGGGGAGGTGACTGAGGACATCGTCATTGGTAGGGGCGTAAAGCAGGGGTGTTTTTTAGCCCCACTGCTGTTTCTTTTATACATTAATGAATTGTACAACTCCCTAACCAAACTTACAAATGATGTCCCTAAGATTAACAGTAGCATTCTCCCCGCACTCTTATACGCAGATGACGCGGTCTTAATAGGCCGCACCCCAAATGCACTACGCACTTTAATAAAGGGTTTTGTGGATATTATGGCTGTTTTAGATCTTCGTACTCATTTTAATAAATCTTTTATAATCGCCTGTGGACCAAAGAAGCATACCATTAAATCATTTTTGATAGGAAACGATCGTTTACAAAGCACTTGCACTTTTCCTTACCTAGGCATGGTATTTGCTGCTAACGGTCTGTGGACCACTCACGTCACACATAGCAGAGGCAAATTTGCTAAATCTATCAATTGTGTTCTCTCTCTACCCCAACCAAGAAGGGTAGAAGTAGTACTACCCATTATAAAAATCTTCAAACTACAGTGTATCCCTGTGGCAACTTATGGGGCTGAGGTGTGGGGCTACTCAGGTTGTAAGGGCATCCAAATCGAGGAGAATAGATTTTGTAGAAAACTGTTAGGTGCCCCGTTTACTGCATCCAAATATATTGGTCACCGGGAGCTGAATTTACCATATATAGAGGATTTTTTTAGAGCCCGGCCTGCCATCTTCTGACCCAAACTATGGCAGAACCCTGCGGCAATTTTAACACAAAGCATAATATCTGACTGCCTCAGTTGTGATAAGGGGCTGGAAATACCATGGCTCTCGGCAGTGCGAGAAAGCCAGTCGAGTGTAAATCTTGAGCATCTCTTCCTAAACCCTAGTGATCTGGGTAGTGTGAACAAAAAATCCCTGCAGGGATTGTTGTATAAAAAGTACAACATGCTAAGGGAAGCAGAGGAGATGCCCAAACAATCAGTTGAAAGGTAAATGTTGATAGGGAATACCCCATCTAGTTTACCATCAGGCTACCTTTTTAAGAGTATTAGCCACTGGGAGAGATGACTACTGTTTCATTTAAGAGCAGATACTATGAAATATATGCTGTGTTTTCCATTAGGTTACACAATTAAATTTGATCAAATGATGTGCCCATGTGACATGCGCAGTAAACAAACTATGGTACATTTTGAAATATTTTGTAATTTTTATCAAATGTACACTATATTGTTTTTAATTCCGTTCTTTAAAGAGGCTATGATTATTGACCACAAAAAAGCTTATATCAAAATTTTGAGCCTGGAAGAAGATGTTTTGGTCATGCGAGTATGCTCCTTTCTGAAAGCGGCTCTTCGAGCACGCTCTACCATGCGCAATGAACGAAGGTTAATTTTGAGTATTCACTGCTTAGAAATTGATTTAAGTAAACGATAATTATTTTGTGTATAATCCTTTTGCCTTTTTTAGATTATTTTGTCTTAAACTGTACCCTTTTATGCATTTTAAAGATTTTAAAATGTAATGTAAATTGATGGATTGGACATGTGCTTTTATGGATTCGATAAATGAATCCGAATAAAGATTTATTGATTGATTGATTGATTGGTTAAGTCAAAAATAGGTATCAAGGTAACCTATGTATTTTTGAAATGGGCACAAGATATGAAGCTTAGAAAGAGTCGTTATTTGTACATTACATTTGTGGGTACCCGTAGGAGCATATGATTTAGAAGATATTTTTTAAAAAGTCTTTTTTCTTACACACTGGCTTACATTTGATAGGCACAAATGCAGCTAAATCCAATTGGTAATAACAAATATCCTACTATTCTATGATCCCACATGCCTTCTGATAAAAATGGCACCTCACTTGTGCGGGTAGGCCTAGTGCATGCGACAGGAAAATGCCCAAAATGGAACATGGATAAATACATTTTTTCCTCTCAAAACTGACTGTTTTTTTGCAAAGTGGATAGCTGTGAATTTTGGGCACTAGCTCAGCCAGCACCTAGGGAAACCTAGAAAACCTGTACATTTTTTAAAACAAGACACCTAGGAAAATCCAGGATGGGGTGACTTGCATGGTTTTCACCAGGTTGTTTTACCTAGAATCCCTTACAAAAACTTAAACTTCGACTAAGAAACACATTGTTATCACATTTCTGTGAAGGAACGTTCTGGAATCTGCTGGGCGCCACAAACTTCCTTTCCACCAAGCATTCCCCCGAGTCTTCTGATATAAATGGTACCTCACTTGTGTGGGTAGGCCTAGTGCCCGCTACAGGAAACAGCCCAAAACACAACATGGATATATCAAATATTTCCACCCAAACCTGCTTTTTGCAAAATGGATAGCTGTGAATTTTGGGCCCTAACTCAGGCGGAACCTAGGGAAACCTAGCAAGCCTGCACATTTTTTAAAACTAGGGGAGTCCATCGTTCTCACCCACATGGAGTCCAGGGTGGTGTTCCTTATGTGAATCCCATTAGTTTTTCTTTACTCACAATGCCATGCAAACCTCCAACTTTGCCTGAAGCCACGTATTTTCCTTATATTTCTGGATCAAACTATTCATCCAAAATGTCACTTATTCTCACTTTCACTCAGTCACCAAACCACATAACTGTACATATAAAATTGCCAATCAATGAAAACGATTTTTCATGTAAACAAAAAAAAGGCCAGATGGAGACCAAGATGGCCGTGCGAGTGATCAGCTCTGCCGGACCTGACCCTCTACCCTGACATCCTGACATTCATCATGGGACGCTGACCCTGCCGCCTGTCTGCGGAGGGTGTGTGACTCACATCGAGGGGACTCTGACCCCGATGAGACATCGGGGGCCCGAGATACACCTCTCAGCAATCTGGGCCTGTTTGCTGCCAGGAGCCTGGGGCTCGATTTTGGAGGCGGGCCGGCCATAAAGTGAACAACACCGTGAGCCAAGACCAGAAGTCGCCGGTCGGGCCCGGCTGTCACCGCGCCTACAATCGCGCCGTGGGAGGAGGTGGTGTGGCGGGTGAGCAGGCTGTTCTGAGGCCCCCCCGCCTGAAGAGACAGTGAGCGCTCCAATGATGGGGCCACATAAGCAGAGGAGAAGAGATCGCAGCCCGCCGGCCGGCAGCACTGTGGTGCAGATTGCCCCTGACGGCGTCGGGCTGCTGGTGATACCCAATTACATTGCCCTGATGGGGGGCCGACGACCGAGTATCATCCTGCCTTTCTCCCCCTCCCTCAGATTTGTTGGAGGGCCCTCTGTGGCGGCGGAGGGCGCGTGGTGAGAAGCAGAGTGCCCGGGCTGGGTGGCGGCAATATTGAAGCCTGCATTGACCACCTGTTGTCTGGTGGGGGCTGCGGCTCCCACACCTTATGCCTGCGCAGCTTCTGGGCCGCAGACCCAGCTGGGCGCCCATGTGGTGACTGCATTAAAGGTGGCTGAGGATTATTGTGGGTGGTGGTGGCGGTGAAGTGAAGTCCCCCCGGTTGCCGGCTCTTTGGGGGTGGGACCCTTGCTGCGCCACTTTGTTGGAACCTTGAATGGCGAAATTGACTTCTCCGGTGGGGGGCATACTGCGAGGGCACGATTATGCTAAGGCTGTGGGGGACCCCTGTATGCGATCCTGAATCGGCTGTTGGCCCGACGCTGGAGTGGTGACTAAGGTTGACCGCGGGGGCCCATACGAGAGGGATATGCACAGTCGAGCCGGCATTTCAACCCCTTCCCTTAGAGGCGGCTGTCTGGTGGTGAAATGATTGGGGCTTCCTGGACCTGTGGCTCCCCTGCGGCTGACCCGGCTGTTTCTCGGCAGTCCTTCGCTCTCATATGACTGCGGTCTCTGTGTTGAGCTTGTTCAGAGACACGTGCTGGGGCTCCGGCTGAGTGGGTGGGCGGACAGGTCACTCATTGCCATCCAGTGGTGATTGGTGCGGCGGCACCGTGCCCAGTGAAGCGAGGAGGCCGGAGACCCATGAGGAGGTTTGCAGATGGCGACTAAGCTTGATGTTGATAAGCAGCATTCCAGATCCTCCAAGGGGTATCGACACATTCAGACCAATAAGCTGGACCGCTACACAATGCCTAGAGGGTCTCCACCGGAGTCGTGGAGGGTTCAAGTGACAGGGGGGATTCCACTGGTCCTACGCCGGAGCCGACACTGCTTGACATGATGGCGGCCATTGATGGTGACAAGTCAGCCCTCGGAAAAAAGATGGAGTCGCTGAGCAATAAACTAGATACTGTAACCATTGAGGTCAATCTCATCCGGGCCAACCTCACCAAGGCCAGTGAAAAAGTAAAGTCACTGTACATTAAAACCACCAGCTTAACAGACAATGTGGCAGTGCTCAAACAGGAGGTGCAGGTTCTCAAGGCGTCTAGTGAACTTACAAATCGGAAACTGGATGAGTACGAGGGGAGGACTCTGCGGAACAATGTTTGCATCATTGGTGTCCCAGAGAAGGCCAAAGGCCCGGGCACGGACCTGTTCGTCGAAGACATCCTCCTTAATTATCTTAAACCCAAGGGACTGGGTAATTTCTTCATGATAGAGTGGGCACATAGGGTGCTGAGGGAGGCCTAAACCTGGAGCCCCCTCTCGTCCGATGATTGCGAGGGTGTTGAACTTCAGATGTAGTGCTAATCCAAGAGACTCAATCTTATTGGTAGTCGCTGCATGGCCCTGCACAGAAGGGGTTATAAGTTGGTAGCGCATGCTGGTTTACCTCCAGGTCTAGGGGAGTCGGTATTTTGGTGAAAAACTCCTTTCCCCTCAGCATCCAGGCCAAATGGTCAGACCAGTGAGGCTGTTATATCGGGGTATCAGGGCAGTGGGAGGGGAAGATATTCCTTTTTATGTCCATCTATGTCCCGGCTGGCCTTCAAACTGACACAATTTTCCTAACTTTGCCGCTAGGCCTCCTTGTGATGGGGGGGACTTCAACGCAGTGGTGGATGGGGAAGTAGACTGACACCCGGCCCGAACACTAAGGCTGGTGCAGAGATGGCTTCCCGACTTCTTAGAAACAACGGGCTTGTCAGTGGATGGAGGGTAAGCAACCTGAGTGGGGTACACTATAGCCATGTGTCCGCCGCGCATCACAGCCTGTCTTGAATAGATTATATACTGTTACCAGCTGCACAGGCCGCTACGGTTCGGGAGGTGAGGCACCTGGGAGGAGGAGTTTCCGACCACTCCCTGATCTGGCTCCAGTTGGAAACCGGCCAACCTGATGTAGGAAGGGTAGCCCCAATTAATGCGTGGCACTTGAAAGACCCTGCCACCAAGAAGGAAGTCGCTAAAATCATGGAAAAATATTTCCAAGAGAATAGTGATATGATGGACTCAGCACAGATCCTGTGGGAAGCATACAAAACTGTTATTCGGGGGGAGGCAGTGTATCTGGTCACCGGGAAAAAGAAGAAACGATAGGCGAAAATGGAGAGGGTAGAGGCGGAGGTGACAAGGTTGGAAGCAGAGGTATCTAGGACGGCAACCCCAGAAGGTATGCATTGGTTACAGTTGTGCTAGGACGAATATAGGGGCCTTGCTAGGGATAGGGCAAGAGCGCAGAACGATGAGACTCAAAGCAGGATATGCGAACATGGGGAAAATGCCGGCAAACTAATAGCGTGGCTTGAGAAGGGAGAGTGGGCGTCGTGGCTTGTACCAGAGTTACAGGGGGAAAACTCCAGTGTGATAAAGGTCCCACAAGCCGTGGCGGATGTATTCTCAGAATACTATAGGGGGGTATACACCTTGGCCGGGAAATACTCGGAAGCAGACAATATAGCGACGATCAAGGACATCCAGATGCCTGCACTATCAGATGATAACCGGGAATACTTAGATTCACCATTCACTAATGATGAGGTGGCACAGGCCATCAGAGGAGTGCACTCTAGAAAGGCCACGGGCCCGAACGGAATCCCTATGGAACTTTATAAACTGAGTGCTAACAAACTAGCTCCAATCGTTCGGTCCATGTTTGTAGGGAGTAGAAAGAGGGGTCAGCTCCCGTATGACCAGCTTGTGGCGAATATTGTGGTCATCCACAAAGCGTGTAATCCCAGGACACTCTGCGCATCCTAGAGAACTATCTTGTTGCTAAACGCTGAACCTGAAGTCCTAGCAAAGCTGTTGGCGACGCGACTTGTAAAAGTCATCACTACCTTGGTACATCCGGACCAATCCGGCTTCATGCTGCATCGGAATACGGCTCTTAACCTGCGCAGGTTACACAGAGTATTGGGCAGGACCCCAAACGATCCAGGAACCGGCGGTACTGGTGTCGCTCAATACCACTATGGCATTTGATAGGGTTGAGTGGCCCTACCTGTTTGCAGTGTTGGAAAAGATGGGCTTTGGACCAGAGTTCATTAATTGGGTGCATCTATTGTATGCCAACCCCCTCGCCAGAGTAGTGGTAAATAATTTAAAGTCTGCTGACTTTCTCCTTGGAAGAGGCATGAGGCAGGGGTGCCCCTTGTCCCCGCTCCTGTTTGCTTTGGCGTTAGAGCCATTGGCGCGTGGGTTTAGTGGGACCAGTCGATCTGAGGACTGCGGTGGACGTTGGACTGAGAGGATAAATTCTCATTATATGCTGATGATATCCTGCTTTATCTCACCAATTCAAGGGGATCCCTGATATGTTTTCTGGATGTGCTTGCTATATTCGGGAGGTACTCCGGGTTTGCAATCAACTGGTCTAAATCAGTGCTCTTTGTCCTTAGAGGCGATCCGCCGGCGATCCCGGAAACCTGCCCGATACAAATGGAACTGATAGGGTTTCGGTACCTCGGTATCTTTGTCACGCTTGTCCCGAAGTTACAATATGCTAACAACTTAGGCCCCCCTATGGCTCGATTTAAGGGGGACGTGGTGCGATGGCGCGCACTTCCACTGTCCCTTCTGGGTAGAGCAGTGCTTTTCAAGATGATGGCTCTTCCCCGATTCCTATACGCACTGCAGAACGCGATGGACCCCGTACCAGCACCAAACTTTAGGAAAATAGAGGCCCTCCAGCATGGGGGTCCGCAGGGGGGGGCAAGGAGGGGCGCTTGCCCCCCCTCCCTGGAGTGACCCTCCTTGCTCCCCCTGCGGACGCCCATGAAAACCGTCACTTCAAGACGGGGTTCTCACTCTCTTTCCTTTCCTCTCCTTTCTTTTATTTGCTTCCCTGTGAAATGGATCCAAAAAAAAAAGAAGATTTTGCTGGAAATGTCATATTTTTCTGACATTTTAATTCCAAAGTGCAGCATTGGGAATACAAGGCTAAAAACATGAAAAATAGATAAATAACTAAATAAAGTAAGACAGAGTGGTAGCAAACTGGCCAAACTGATTTTATTCACACTGAAACACAGTAGCGCCACTTTTACAGAGTTTGCCAGTAAAGTACAGAGTTTTACAGTGAAGCGCTATTTTTGTTTTCTTGTCTTTGTTTTCCCTGCACTTGGAACTAGTGCACCAATCCTGAAGGTACTGCAATCTGTGGATTGGAAAACAAAATGTGTACTGCGGCTCTGCGTCCAGGGATGTGGTCTTTTTACCATACTGCTTACGTTTAGTAAGGATATAAGCAATGGCCATTGAAATGGGTCCATTCAGGGCCCTGTAGTCGTGTCCTTAACTTTTCAGGCAAAAGCACTCACTGATTTCTGAATGGTGAGTGCAAAAACCTTTCGGTAACCATGTTGTTCCTGCTTACATTTCCCATGGTTTGCAAAATTTTGCTTTTTCCAGGATGATGTTACTTTTTTTTTTGTAGGTCGCATATTGCTCTTGACTGTTGCGTAATTTAAATTGAGCCGCATCCAGGTGTTTATAGCGGGCAACAATTGGGTTGTAGTTGAAGTGGGAGTTTTCTCAGTGGGGCAGTACGGTGTTCACTGGGGGAGAGGATGTGGCACTATGGTCAGAGCTGCTGAATTTGGAACTGGGACAGGTTCAGCCTTAATAACCAATCCACCAGACCACTCTCCTGCGAGAGCACAATCACATGCTACACCTTAGAAGGCTTCGCAACACCTTAGAAGTCCTGGTGTCTTCGCACCAGCAGGAGGACCCTAGCATGACAAGTGTAGGTTAACCTTCAAGGCTTGTCCACCAGTATCCATACTGAAGTTCACCTCCAGTCTTGCGGGCAGGCCTATGAAGCAGCACACCCTAGAATAACAGTCACTGAGGTCACAGGACCCTTGAGAAGGGCCAGCTCTAAGGCTGTGCAACCAGTGTGACCGTACCAGGTGCTGACTTTAGGTGGAGGCATCATGTTTGCAAGTATATTACAGTTTTAAAAATGCTTGCTGCCTCCTTCCTGGCCTCCAGTAATTTTCGGCAACAATAAAAATGTCATGATGACTCTGGTGATTAATGTTCTTCCTAGAGAGAGATAAGAATTTTGTCTAGTGGAAGTTTTGACTCATGGAAAGGTAGCTCAGAGGGTTAATGTACCGGCTGCAAAGAACATGTGCCATGCAGATCACAAAGTGCACATAATGTAAATAGGTCAGTGGGCTACTGCTTTTGTCAGAGAGATCCTTTTGTTACTTGCAGTTTATAAGTTAAAATCCTAACTTAGAAAAGTGAGCTATTAACTGCCATCTAAGAGCTGCATACAAACTGCAAGGTATAAATTAGAGCGTTATGTCCCCCCCCCCCTCCCCCCAGTCTTTGATTATCCTAATGTCCCAAAAAGTGTTCTTTTGTACAGAAATCAATTCTGATTATTAAGGAGAACCCCCACGATGGTATTACGTTTTAAATTCCGGGTATTGTGTTTCTCCAGACCAATCACTATAAAACTATACGGGCTACTAGTATGGTTGCCATCTGACTTCTACACCTTGTAGTCCTTAGTCTTATGTAACATTTTCTATACAGTGAGAAATACACATATTGATTGTCTCTGTGTAATGTGTGTGATGTAAAGTGCTCTGGCACTCTACAATGGTATGAGTGGCGCTGTAAATCAAATTAAATGCATCTGAGAGAGAGTGGTTATGGAAAATGGGGGGCACAGTTAAAGGGTGGTAGTGAGGGAATCCATGGCAGAGGTGGTCATTGGGGGGCACTAACAAACATTAATGCACAGGACACCACCAGTGCTGTGGCTGGCCCTACCCTTGAGGCCAGTCTGCCTCACCCATAGGTACCTCCATTGGCCTTGTTTCAGCAGTAGTAGCCGCAACTCACCAGGGATTGGTAATGCAGGATTTGCATGCAAACCAAACTAAGTTCGCAAACTTACAGTCACCCGGCTTCATTCACAAGCACTTTTAACATGTGCTGCCTGCTGTGGGGCCACTGGGATTAATTATGCAGCAAAGGATGACAACATTATGCCGTAGTGTTGACTAAATTATGCATTAAAAAAAGGCTGCAGCGTATTGCAGTATATATCAGATATTTTATTATTTTGACATGTGTACACATGTAACAGTCTCTGGAAAGATTTTACCTTATTTGTACCAGTGAAACAAACAAAGGCAGCAGTGAGAAAGGTGACCAGTCAACCTTTACAATAGGCCATCCACTCTGCAGCAACAAAAGTCACATTTTATGTTAACTTTTGATATGCTTGAGCTACAAACAATTTATTAGTTTAAATGGTCAGATCATGCAGCAGATCTTGCATTATGAGGCAAATATGGCAGAGCCATAATTTTAGAGAAAACATTTGCAAACTAGGATATGTTGCCATTCATGTTTGAACTGCTGTTGTGGAAAAAGGGTGTAGTGCTGATGACAGAAACTCCATGGCTTGGAGACAAATGGCTTGTGTTTTCACATTTTATCGTATTTGGTACATTCTGTGATTAGAAGCATATCCCTCTTTGTGAATATATTTTAATGTCAATAACTCATTATAACCTTAAATAATCATGGTTGATTGTAGATAAAAGGTGGATCAAACTGGGCAGTAAAATGCCAAACAAATACAAAAAATTGGGATGTCTGCGCATTCTGGCCACACCTCTGGCTCCACCCACAGATCCAATCCTTGGGTTATTCCCGCCCTTTGATTCTCCACCCACTGTTCCCCTACTTTTTTTCCCCCACTTCGACCACTGTGTAAGACTCAGCATCCCTGGACCTGTGATGTGCCGCCGCTGCGGGCACCGCATGTGCCACACATTTACGGTGCCAGGCTTCCGCATAAGGGAGCTGGCGATTATTGTATCCCTAAATGTGGGCACATTGTCAGTTTGACATTAACTACACGTAGAGGGACTCTAAGTTTCTTTTAAAAAATATAGCTAACATTTGGACCTATACATTTTATTTTGTATAAATTAATTGATTGTGTGTAAAATTTAGCAATGCCCGGGGAATTCTAGTAAAGGGAGCACCCATTGGTGAATCACTAGCGTGTGTGATTGCTGAATTATTTATTACTAACTTTGACGTTGTGCTTTAACTTTGGATAAAAGTTATCATGAATTCTAGCACCAAGAAGCCAATATTGGTAAACATGTGTGCTACAAATAATCCCTAACATACACTGTGCATACAATATATTTAATATGATGCTTTAATCATAGGCTGTTTTAAAGTATTCGGATAAAAATCGAATCGTGCTGAAGACAGCCTTGATTGGTGTTGGATCGAGGACCCGGAAGTCTGCACACCTAGCACACAGAGATAAAGCACCTTGTCAGAAAGTTTAGCGTTTTCCCTACAGGTGGTGTTTGTTGGCCAGTGGCAGGGTCAGTCACATGTCCTGGATTCCTGGCATTTAATTGAGTCTATCCCTGTTCTGCGCCCCAGTGTTTCTTGTGCCCCACCTGGCACACATCATGTCGGAGGATGGTGATGATGTTAACATTTTGTCCCCCCCCCCCCCCCTGGAAAAATGCCTGCGGACGCCCATGCCCTCCAGAGACAGCTTTTTTGAAATGAAATGAAATGAAATGAAAAAAATGATGGGGGGATAGGGTTTGCCGGACCTACGGAAATACTACTGGGCCTCCCAGATGGCAGCGGTGAATCACGTCATATACCGGCCCCCTGTGGACCAGGGGTATGCAATGGACTGCTGGCAGGTGCCGGGGGTGACTTCACCAGGGCACTGTATGCCAGACCTGGTTGGTTTCCCCATGCAGGACCTACGGCTCACGCAGTACATGAATGGCACGCGGCCAATAGGCATCTCAAGTGGGAGGGGAAACTAACACTCGCCACCCCATTATGGAGCTCGGAGAGACTAGGAAGTTTATGGAAGTCCAAGGGATTTGACAAGTGGGAACTCATCGGGATCACACAGATCAAAGACATCTGGGGGAAAGACACAGTTCACACGGTTGATTCCCTCAAGCAGCAATACCGCCTTCATGACAGGGAGCACTACTGTTACCTCCAGATCAGGCACGCCCTACTTACGCACATCCCCAGAGGCACGATGCTCCCTGACCCCTTGAAAACCGGGTGTTAGACGGTCACCTCCCAGAGAAAAAACTCATCAATAATATGGAGGACCCGCTGGTACTAATTAGGACACAATGGAGTGCAGATGGGGTGGAGCTAGACGACGAGGATTGGCAGGAGGCGGTCTCCTCTCCACGGGTAGTGGCTATACAGATGATGTTTAGATTATTGTAGCTAAAGATTCTTCACAGGTTGTATGTCACAGGGCCTCGTCTGGTTCGAATGGGTAGAACAGAGAGTGGGGAATGTCGCAGGGGGTTCGGAGAACTTGGAACTTTCATGCATATTTTGTGGCACTGTATGGAGGTGCAGGCTTATTGAGTAGAGACCACGCTAGGCTGTGGGATGTCCTGGGGGTGGAGTTACGTCCAGAGGCTCATAGGTGTATCTTAAACATTTGGGAACCCACAGATTTGTGTGTGTATAAGAGACAATGGGTAACGTTAGCAAGCATGGTAGCCAAGCGTAATATTGCTCAGTTGTGGGGACCTAGGCAGCCACCCCGGGTTGGAAAGTGGGTGGAAGACATGGACTGGTGTATGTTTAGAGAGACGTCAGTCTACGTTTCAAGAAGTAGTCCTCAAAAGTGGGGTAAGGTCAGGGTGGACTGGAATCGGTACCGTGGAGACATTTGTACGCCCCTGATCTGTCTGGAAGAAGTGGATGCGCATGAGTCCCTGTGATCCCTTTACCGCTATCTTGTAATTATTATGTTGAAGTATGGACCTGTATATTGGACAAATGTGAAATTGGCCAAGTCACCTGATGTTTTTCTTTGTTGAATTGTTAATAAAAAGAATAAAAAAGGCCAGACCTACTAACTGTGTCAATGTGTATTTCAGGAATAGTTTCCAAACAGAAATGCGCACCGACTAAACTCAACTACAGGTGGAATTCTTATGTTAGTCTCTTGATGGCATGACATCATTTTACGATTTCTTTGCACTTTTCCCAGTACGAATGCAGAAAAGGCATCAACATGGTGTAATTAACATATTCAGGGTTATTAAAAGGGCCATGGGCCTTCTGCGGGAGTGACCTTGCAGGTAAAAGCCACAAATGTGTACATTTGTGAATATTCAAAAATAGTCTGCTGGTAATTTCCGACCAAGGAGAAGAGCACACATTTACTCCCCGCAAATGAAGAAGTGGGTGTCTTTTTGGGTTGGGGAAAGTCGGGTGTGCCCCTCGCATTTATTGAGGGTGAAGAGAACTGGGTTTTCTATCGGGATGGATATTTCTACCAAAAAATAATATCTTCCTGTGTAGGAAGAACAATTTGATTTTTCTAGTCCTCTGTTCGCTCAAATTTCTGGTCAGAATTAATAATGATAACATTTTGCATGTCTCAGTTCTCCCCACAATCGTCCAATTTACAAAATGTCCAGATGTAGTCCACAGAATTCATTTTGAATCCCAAAAAATGTTGGTTTTCTTCTCCACTCTTAGAGCTGGTACTATTGTTTAAGATTTCTAATATTAACGTTCGCTGCCTTGATGTTACCGTTTATAGACGCCTTCCCACTGCAAACTGTGAGATGTTTAAAACAGGGACAAATATAAAGAGTATACGTTAGGCAACAGCATGGTATGTTGTAGATATCCAGAAATCTTGCTTTCCGTTTTATGTAAATTAAAATCCTTCAAATATGTACGATTGTAATAAAAATGAAACCCAGCTGTCCCTCCTGCCTCTTGTTATTTGACATTTGTTACAAGACTGAATTCATTTACTTTGTTGGTAAAACCAGGCCTGCTCAAATGTTTACCAAGCAGCGAGTATTGTGAGCAGATGCGCGGGCAAGGGAATGTAGCAATCTTTCCTGAGCAATAATTTACAGGGCCCTGGGGAGACAGCAAACTGATTGACAATCGTCCTGCACAATGTCTGTTTGCCATCTTCATACAACAGCCTATTGTACAAAGAAACTCTGCGTTTGCACATCGGTCTTCGGAGAGAACAGAGCCTAAGCTTGGGTAAATCCTCTGAACAGCTGCGCAATGTTCACAAGTCACAAAAGCCTCACATAATTGTCCGTCAGGCCCTCAGAATGATGCCCTCTGCTAGTGATTCAGTGAATCGGCGTTCCAGAAATCCTGCCTCCGGCCTACAAGCCAACTGGCCCTTCTCTGAGTCACAGAAGTAGCTGTTGTGGGACAAATGCAAGTAAAGTGCGCGTTGTAACCTCAAGAAAAGTTCCCTTCAAACAAGGCCGCAGCCCGCTGGGGTCAAGGCCACGCTTCACCTGCATGTGTTTGTTAGGAATTCGGAAAATTCACGGTGCGTCAAAAGTGTTCTTCTCAGTAACAACACCACAGAACCTAGGCGCTATATTGAACATACATTTCAGTCATAGTTTAAACAGTTTACACAGTTTACACAGTTAAGGGGGGCATTTACAAAGATTTATCCTGAGCAAAACAGTGCTGAAAATCTCCCACATTGCAGGAACAGCCAGAATATGATCGTCGCACACTGGTATCGCTGGCCACGCACATAAACCTGATTTAGAGGCGTATTCACAATGAAGTGACGGTTTGCGGCGTTAGCCTTGTTGGCTTAATGTTCTGCACCGCCACTACAGAAACACAGGGCTGCACCGTATTTTAAAGAATACGGTGCAGACCTGCGTTTCACCATGCGCTGGCACTAACTGCAGTTGCCTAGCGCAAACGCAGGCACTCTTGCCCCACAGTGCATGGGGGCCTGCGTTAGGGGAATGATAGCTATGTGCAGGAAGGTGTCCCTTCCTGCACATAAACAATCACTAATTGCGTTTTGTAAGTTCTATATGTGCTGACGAATGCAGTACACATAGAAGTTGCAACATGTCATTTAAAAAAATAAGATTGCTTATGTGCAGAAAGGGACACTTTCCTGCACATAAACAATCAATGGCGTTTTGCTGTTTTTATGTGTGCTGCACAATGCTTTTCATTAAACACTGTTGCCATGAATATAGTCTTTGGACCATTGATGCAGGGGGAATCACGCCATCGGTTAATCATGATTGCTTACAGATTATAGGTCATTATTACGGTTTATGATGGATCGGTTTGACGGCATGGAAGGACTTCACACTTATATCTACATTTACGATATTGTGACAGCCCTGAAGAAGTCCAGGTTTATAATACCTTAAGATGAAACACATGTTGGCTGTATCAAGATCTACTGTTAAATAAAATCAACACTTGTTTTATGGACTGTATCATATGGATTACTGGCTATAATAACAATGGACTGAACACTGATCCTGAACTGGAGCTTATGGGTTAAAAATGGACTAAGATTACATATGTGTTTTCGAGATCAATTTTGACATTTCAATACTCTATGTGTGCTCGGAAAGGACTTCTGGTGCTATTGTGTTCTCTTCTTTAAAGGCACAATTAAGGTTGAATTGGTAACCGACTCTCTTCTCCTAGTAGCACCAACTTTACTATTGCTCCATACTTTTTCCCGATACTGTCTGCAGAGCGCCCCTTGTGACTGCTATCAGACTGGTTACCAAATCAGTTTTATTGTTCTCCTTCAGATTGGGGTCCAGTTTATCCTGGGCCGCTTCCAGCTGAGTATGTGGTATACACTCAGACACATGCGTTGGGGACATGTCTGTAGGTTCATTTTGATGGGCACCCTGTGTCACAATTGGGTATGCTGACTTCTCCCTGCTGCGTCCCATTGTGGCTTGTGCACTCAAACGACTCTAGCTGCAGGGTGAATGCCTACTAGGGTAGCAGTAATGGACCCGGTGAGTGTGTTTGCCCACAATTTGTCTCCACATGTGGTGCAAGTATCGCTGGTGCCCTAGCCCCAACTGCCTGTAGGTCCCCTGAGCCGCCCGGTGGGGAATCCAGTGGAATTGGCTTCTATGTCAACACGAGGCACGCATGCGTGGTTCTGGACAGGGGAGCTCTTAGTCCTTGGTACACCTTTCCAGCTGATGTACCCTCAAGTCGCAACTCTCACTGTACTTTTCACAGGGGTAGAAGCACCCACGGCCGCTGCCAACCACGGGCCCTCCCATACCCCTCCAACACTTTGCTAGGCCCAGCAGAGGATTTCACGCAGACCATGAATGTCACAGTCCCGGTACCCCTGTCCAGACGATGCACCTTCAGGCCTCTGTTAGAGGGGAAAAGTTAAGTAGGCTGCATGGGACATCGATTTCAACAGAAATTTCGTAAAATACCTCCAGCGATAAGCTAAGAGAATCATCAAGGAGATTTGTGTTTTGACTAGCCACATATTCACCATAGACACTATTTACCTTCATCTGGAAAAAATCTGCCAGTTTATCACAGAAAATCTGGTCTGAAATCAAGGATTTGCTTTGGTCAGAGTTTGAGAGAGTCGTAATCATTTTGAAGAGTTCAGTAGGTGAGTTTTTAGCAGTGCTTATTTTACCAGAAAATTATCCGTTTTTTTTGTAACGATTAAAGCTTTGTACTCATTAATAGTTGACATGTATTTAAGTTCCTCTTAAGTATCATAATCCTTCCTCCATCTATGATCTTGTGTCCTAAATTTTAGTTTCCATTTTTTAAAAAAGTTTAAATGTATTTATTAGCATTTTCAAAGATGCAAAAACAATACAGAGAGATGAGTAGAGACTGTACAATCCACATGTAGTCCTCTAGCAAAAGGAAGCATTTCAACAGCACAATAGATGTTATGAATGAAACCATTGCCCAGCTTAAAGTGGATGTCAGTAAGAAGCGCTCTGCCTCTGCATCAGACCAAAAACATAAACTCCCCCTCCCACACCCCCCTCCATCCGGCAGTCTCTGTATCACCAAGAACAAGTCCATGATCCGCATTGGTAACATCATGTGCTAGGCATTGGGAGAAACTGTTTGTTCATTCCATAGATACGATAGGTGCAACACTCTTAGATATTTGGGCTGATTTATTTAATTGAACTCAGACAAGAGCAATGTTAGGAAAGGGCTGGAAGGAGTCAGTGGTGTTTTGTAGGGTAGCTGAAATTCGTTCCATCCCCAGAATATACCAGAACCTGTGCAGCCAACCTACGTGTTTAGGGAGTGTGGGGGAACCCCAATGTAACAGTATATTTTGCAATGCTTCCCCCAGTGCTAGTCCCATATGGCGGCTTCTCATACTTTTAAGTGGGAATGTAATTGGATTGGGGAGCCCTAAGATGACATAAACCGGAAGCCTTGGGATCTGTGTGTCAAATAGCTTGTCTATTGCATCCAGAATTTTAGGCCAGTAGTTGGACAACAGTGGGTAATCCCACAGTATGTGCAAAAATGTGCCTTCGTTGTCTCATCCTCGCCAACAAGTGGGACTCCTTTGTGAGTTGCCTCTGTATAGGCGTACTGGCGTGAGATACCAGTAGGTTAATATTTTTGGAGTGATTTCTATGCTGGCTACATTATGTGCTGTGTGCTTCGCCCTGTAGTAGATCCCTTCCCAGTCTTTCTGTGTAAGTTTCCCACCCGACTCTCTCCCCACCTCCTTTGACTCGGTGTAGCCTGTGATTGTGGGCTGTGTCTGATCATGTTATATATGTCTGTTATCAGTCTTTTATCCGAGGCTTTGGTTATTAGTAATTTTTCATTTTCGGTCAACCAGCGGGACCCCTGTTCTCTGACCCCCCTTGGAGTATCCAATGCCGGAGTTGCAGGTATCTCAATCTCTCGGATTCGGGAATCCCATAGTCAAGTTTCATTTGAGAAAAGGGAATTATGCCTGATAGGTCAAATAAATGGCCCACTGTGTGATAAGTGGTGTCTCGCCATGCTGGAAAAGCTTCATCGGACATCCCGGGAGAGAATTTGTTATTGCCAAATAAAGGGGGACGGGAAGGTGGTTACATTCTTTGCTGTCACCACCCCATCTCAGACCGACATCACAGATTTAGTAATTGGTGACCCCATCAAACCCCCTGGACGTTGGGCTTTCTTTAAAAAGGGGACCTTCCAGAGAGGAATACCAGCAAGTGCTCTATCTTGAAAGAGCCCTCTTTTTTCCGATTCTTGCCTTGCACATTCCACTAAGTACCTCAATTTCAATTGTGTTGCTGTATAGTAGCTAAGGAGGTCCATGATTCCCAGCCCACCGGCTTCGGGCCACCTATATCCCAGAGACTTACTCATCCTTGGTCTCACTCCTGCCCAGACAAATTGGTTCATGCCCCGCTGAAGCGAGGCAATCACTCCTGGGGGGGGGGTCAACGCCCCCCCAGGGACATTTTTACTGCTGCTATTCTCCCTAGTAGTGGGAGGTGATGTTTACTCCAGGCGCCCAGATCTTTTGTCGCTTGCTGTGTCAACCTGGCATATTTCAGCAGGGTTGTTTGGCGCACTGAAGGTGTCAAGTCTAGGCCCAGGTAGGAAATGGAATCCACCATTCAAATTCGAGATAGTCATCTCTCCCGATGCCTCGAGCCGGGGGTGCTGGATTCAGATTCAGTATCAGTGATTTCCCAACGTTAACATGATAACCTGAAACCCTGCCAAACGCGTCCAGTTCTCCAGTTCTTCTCAGGAGGGGAGGGAATCTTTTGAATCTGTCAACGCCGCGATTACATCGTCTGTGTAGAGGCTAAATAGGATGTGTTTCACCCCCGAACGGAATCCCATGACCACCTTTATTTATTTATTTATTTATTATTTTTGCATTGTATAGAGCGTAAACTTGACATGTGTAGGTATCAGAGCACTTTACACGGTACACAGTGTTGAACAAACAAAAGGTTTAAAGTGCAGAAATATACAAGATCAACATGTATGGTTACAATCACCATCAGAGTCAGTAGCAACAAAGGTCCCATATGTTCTCGGCGAGGGGAGATGGTGATCTGGAAAAGCAGTAGTCTTAGATTAGTCAAGCACAATGTGGTGGTTGAGGGCAGGCCTTAGATGAGGAATGTACCCATGAGGAAGGTTTTGGCCTCCTTTTTGAAAAGTGCTAGAGAAGGGATTCTTCTGATGGCAGGTGGGAAAGAGTACCAAATTCTTAGTGCTGCTCCGTTGAACGCCCTGTTGTAGGTTCTTTTTTTCTGAAAGGAGGCAGGTTGGAGTAAAAGGTTTCTAGCGGACCGGGAGTGCCTGCTTCCTCCGGATATCACAAATTTCTGTGCCAGATAAGTAGGGGAGTTTGTGTATAGAGCCTCGTGTATAATGCATGCAAGTTTCATCTGAATTCAGGCCTCTAGAGAGAGCCAGTTCAGCGCTTTCATGTGTGGCAAGATGTGGTAGAACTTCCTGATGCCTGTAAGTAGTCTGGCGGCCGCGTTGAGGTAGGCTTTTAGAGGTGCTAAGGAGATCTTGGGTAATCCTGTGAGGGTGGAACAGCCATATTCCAGTTTAGAGATGACTAGTGCTTGAACTGCCATTTTTAAGTCAGGATCATCAATGAAAGGTTTCACCTTCCAAAGGCAGCTCAAGTGGAATCGGGCTGCTTTGGCCATCGAGTTAATGTGGTCTCGCATGTTCAGGTTACAGTCGAGGATTATGCCCAGGGATTTGGCAGAGTCCACAATGGTCGGCGGGCAGTTCAGGGCTGTGATGACCTTGAACCACATCTGAATCTCTGGGTTGGCTTTTGGAGGGGAGATTAGGAGAAATTCAGTGTTCTTTGCATCAAGTTTGAGTTGGGGTATTGGCTAGCCATTGGACAGTCAGTTTCAGGGTCTCATTCAGGGAGAGGATCTCCATGAGCGAAGAGATATTAATGTATATTTGGGTATTGTCTGCATACATATGGTAGGAGATGTTGGCGGTACGAAGAAGTTCGGTGAGTGGCTCTAGATAAACATTAAAGAGGGTGGGGGACAGGGTTGAACCTTGGGGTACTCCGACCGTGACCCGGGTGGGAGCTGATAGGTTGCAGTTGATCAGGAATCTCTGAGAGCGGTTGTGGAGGAAGGACCTGAACCATTCTAGGACCACGCCATCCAAGACCCATCCTGAATTTGAGGGGTTCAAGTAGTTTTTCATTGTTGACCGTATTGAAGGCGGAAGATAGATCAAGAAGGATTAGAATGCAGGTTTTGCCTTAGTCTAGGGCTTGGAGGGCATCGTCCACGATGTGGAGCATAGCAGTTTCAGTGCTGTGCCCTGGTCTGAATCCAAATTGGAAGTCATCAAGTAGGTGGAAGTTGTTGATGTGCTGAGTTAGCTGCTATTGTACACACTTCTCAAATACTTTGGCTAATAGGGCGATATTGGAGATAGGGCTGAAATTGTCTGGGGAAGCTGGGTCCAGTGAAGGTTTTTTCAAAATGGGGAGGACTTGGCCGGCTTTCAAAGGGTCCAGGATCAAGCCCTGCTGGAGAGAGGCATTGATAATTGCAGTCCAGCAAGGAACAATAGATTGGGAGGTAGCAGCAAGGCACTTGGAAGGTAGCGGGTCATTGAAGTGGGTATTTGGTTTTAAGGTAGAGAGGATTTTTGAGATGGAGTTTTCGTTACAGTATTCAAAGTCTGTCAAGCGGGCTTGGTTTTTAGGAGAGGCTAGGATGGTTGGTGTGGAAGAATGGGGCAGGACAGGAAGGGTTTGGGAGTAGGTGGTGGTACTGAGTTCAATTCCTAATGCCGTGATTTTATCAGTGAAGAAGGAGGAGAATTCATCTGACTATATTAGCGATTTGGGAGATTCTTTCGGTGTTTCAGACAGTTTATTAGATTGGAGTTTGACCAGTTCAAAGAGCTTTTGTGGTCTATACTTGGCCTTCCCCAATTCCGATCTGAAATATTCTTTTTTGCAATTGAGGATGTGCTTGTTGTAGGCATTTTTCGCTTGGCGGAGAAGTTTTAGATGCGTTGCAGAGGGGTGTTGTCTCCAGATTCTTTCAGATTGCCGTAGGGATCTCCTCTCCATATTGAGGGAGCCAGTGAACCAAGGGTTTCTGTCTTTGATTTGTATTCTTTTTAGTTTTAGAGGGCCAAGGTCATCCATAATGTTTGAAATGAATGACGAGCAATGCTCATTGAGGTTGCTGACCGTGGTTATATGCGAGGGGGGGAGGTCAGATTTGCAGCGAGCCTCTAGTTTCATAAGGTCGAGGTTCTTAGTATCTCTGGTCCAGCGTTTGGGAATCACCGGTTGGGGCGACTTTGTCTTGCGGGTCCCGGGTAAAATGAAAGAAAAGGAGTGATAGTCAGACCAGTCACAAGGGTCTATGGAGATAAGCTTGACTGCGAAATCCTTAGAAATGATCCAGTCAAGGATGGCCTCTTTTGAGTGGGCTGGCAGAAAGCAGGCTTGAGTCAGGGCCTGGGTGTTAGGAGGTCTTTGATGGCGTTGGCGTAGGGATCTTTAGTGTCATTCCAGTGCAAGTTGAAATCACCCAGGAAAACCTCTGTGGCATTGGAGGAAATCTTAGTTGTCATGATTTCCAAGAGGGGATCAGTAAAAGAGTCGTTGGAACCTGGGGGGTGGTAAAAAATTTGCAAGTTACAAAGGTGTAATGAGTTGCTGCAGATGGAGAGTGCGTGGTTTTCGCAGGAGTCAGTGGAGTCCGTTGAGAGTTCTGTGACAAGCAGGGAGGATCAGTAGATGCAGGCAATGCCTTCTCCTTTCTTGTTGGAGTGTCTATCCAGTCTGGCGATGTTGTAATTGGGCGGGACTAATAAGTCCAGGCAAGGGGAAGAGTAGTCATTTAGCCAAGAATCACTTAGTATGGCTAGGTCTAGATTTTTGTCCAGGACGAGGTCAGCAATATCAGCGGCATGTTTGACTGCTGAACAGCAGTTGATTAAAAGATCAGAAATGGGGGTGTTTGGAGGAGTGTCAGGAGTCTGGGCAGATAGAAATACAGGCATGAGGTTGCTTTTTACCACACTTCTGTTATGGAGGGTAACTGGCCTGTTGGGGTTCATGGTGACCGTGCTGATAAAGTGTTCAGTACTCGTATCTAGTGGACGGTGGATGGCTGGGTCAGAGTTGTGGTCTTGGAGGATGGCTAGGATTTCATTTCCTGTGAGGTCTAGAGGATTAGAGGAGCCGGTGGGAGCATTGTAAGAGAGTGCAAGAGCTCGGGATTCCTCCTCAGAGAGGAGGCAGGGTAGTTTGCGTGGGCGAAGATGTCTCAGAGGTAGTGGGAGTGGGTGCTTAGGAGGCTTGGTGTACAGTGGGGGGAGGTATGCATTGGCTTGAGGTTAGCAAGTGAGATCTCGGCAAGGTGAAGGAGGTTCATAAGGTCTAGAATGGAGCTATGAATGCTCTGGGTGAGTTTAGCCGCTCTGGAGCAGTCCATGGGGCATGTAACAGTGGAAGGGGAGAAGGATTGGCTTGAGCAGATGAGCAGACTCCGGGGTCTTTGGAGGAGAAGTACCTAGCTCGCGATTTTGGTGGCTGGCTGGCGGGTAGGAGCTCGGAAGTCTAGGGCAGTTCTGTTATAGGTGCCGGGGGACGAATTATAATGGTAGGGGTGATCAGTGGTGGGAACCATTAGAGGGCTAGCTCTCTCAGTGTCAGGGCTGTCAGAAGCACAAGATATAGAAATGCCACTAACCTTTCAGTAGCAGCCAGCAGGAATGATGCCGTGGAGAATGGCCTCACTCTTACCCTTACTCACTACCCCCACAATGTAATAACCACACTATGGCTGGGAGCACACAGGGGAAAAGGGAAGGGGACAAAATAATAAAAGCACCTCCTGTTGCATCACACGTCTGGTCTGAATCGTCTATCCCTCTATTTTCTGGTAGCACTGTGTGGTATAGAACAGAAGGAGAATGTCATAGATAGGTCATTCACACATTCAAGAATAGTATAATGTCTGTCTATGGAATTTAGAAACTCACAGAGAGACACAGCAAAGGGCTTCTTAATAATCCAGGCATCATGACGATCAACCATTAATAATTGAGTCACAGTGTACAAATGCACATAAAAACAAACATAGGAAATGGTAATCCAAGGCAACCAACCTAAAATAGATAGCTGTTAGGAAATTCACAGCATGTTCAGCACATGATAGGGAGTAGTCTTGCAGATTCAAATATTGTTAACAAAATAAACAATTAATGTCCCATCCAGGACTTTACCAAGAAATGAGGAAGACTGGTCGATGTATTCAGAATTGTTTGGTATCGAGTAATCACCCCCTAGCTGTTGCATTCAGGCAACAGATGAAAGGAAAACAAAATAGTACAGTAGAATGAGGCCGAGTGGAAAGCGCTCCAAGCGCAGTCTTCCACTCTCTGTCTTGTGAAGAAATACCTTTGTCTCCCCGACGGAGATTAAAGGGCTCTGGAGATGAACGTCTGGATAGAGCACGGAAGCGTTCCAACGCCCGACACTGATCCAGGCGAAGGGGGAGTGCAGCGTCTCTGCGGCGCTGTCAAAGAAAGTGCTCGCAATGGCCAAAGTCGGGAATCCAGCCACAGCGTGGTGATTTTGGCACAAACACAGTACCGCACAGGGAATAGTTACAGCGCTACTGAAGCTCTGTCAAGGTAGAACATCCAGCGGGGAATACCTTCTGCTACACGGGAGAGACTCAAATTGTCAAGCGCCGGCCCTCAGGAGAGGCGGAACTTATATCGGAATAGACCATTTCGGTTCATCTGGGTTCTTCTTCCCGTGACGCTGCCCCATGGCCTTCTGGGACATGTAGTGTAGGGAGTTAAATGACGAGAAACAGTGTTTCCATTCAAAACCAGGAAGGGTGTGTGTGGCTTTCTGACTGTTTCTGTACCCCTACCTACTCGGAGGCTATCTATCGCTACACTCAGAGGCGGGGGACATTGGGAGCATATCAGTTTCCCCATCAGGGGGGGTCACTAGGTGGGAGGAGATCAAAGGTGTAGCGGAGATTCTGAAGCCAGGGACAGGAGACATATTGAGGGGATAGGATGAACTGAGAAAGAGGCCCTTGGAGGCTTGGTATGTGGATGGCTAGGCATGTTAGGCTGGCAGGACAATGGGTCATTGGTGTGGGTGTTGGTTACCCTATCAGAGTTGTGCGCATGGTTTCTGAAGAGGGGAAAAGGTCCGAGAATTTATTGAGGTTATTGGTTGAGGCTTGGATTAGAACGATGCCGTTTTTGTAGAGGGTGATGGTGAGGTCAGCTCGCAAGGCTGGGGAGGGTGCTATTGTGAGCTTGGTGCTGTATGGAATGTTCCTGGTTAAGCGAATATTGAGAAGGTGCGCAAGGGTTTTTCGCCAGGAGGCGGTTCTTCTGGAGTTGAAGATAAGGTCATTAATACCTGTGCTGATGTCCGCGCCGTAGCGCAGGTTGGATATCAGCGTCTCAGAGTGTCTTTTTAGGGTAGCGTGCTTGAATGATTTAGTGGTGGTTTTGGAGAGATTTGGGAGGTAGACTAGAGTGTAAGAGTTTTCCCCAGACACGGATAGGCCAGGACCGGACATGATGGTTGGGTAGGGTAGGGACTAGTAGGCAGTAGAGAGTATGGGTCTCCAGGTACCATGGCGTGATGGAACAACAATGACTGAGGTAGGTCACTCGAGAGTGTTGCTCGTCAGTCACCAGGGCAGGGCGTCAGACAAGTTTCAGCAATTCAGATGAGCAGGAGATGATGAAGTCAACATAGATCCAATTTTTGAAGAAGGTCATTATCGAGGGCACCGACAGACAAGATTGCCACTTTCCAGCATACCAATAAGAAGAATGAATCAGAACTAGCCTTAACAAGATGCCTGCCATACTAGTTATAAGCCAAATTAGAAGAGGGGAGCTGTTTATAGTGTCAGTTGTGTGAGAGTTAGCCCTTGCATGATGGCTGCCAATTTAGTAGGGGGGCCTTTTATGCCCTGTTTATGGTTAATTTACTTTAATTTACACTGCATCCTTAGCATCATCTCATGGCTCTTGACAATGTAGATTTGTTGTAGTTTTATTTCTTTCTGTTGTTGTACACCATTCCAAGATGGCCGCCGCTTTTCTTTTGTATGCTCGGTCCTCTTTCTATGCCCATCATTGTGGGATCTTCCCCATGAAGCTGAGTGCTCTTGTGGAAGCAGAGACCCCTAAAATGGAGGATTGGAGTCCCAGACACTGGGGACACCCCTCCCCCCTGTAACCAGAAAAACGGGCGAACTGGCTCAGAATAATATCAGAGGCCCCAGGGCGCTTTAGGACGGTCCGCTGGTGTAGAGACGCGCTCGCAGGCCCCAGTCCACTCATTCGAACGCTTTTTCGGCGATAACCGTCAATAGGAGTGCGTTCATGTGTGTTTGGTGGGCCTTGTCTATTAGGTGGAGTACCCTCTTTGTATTGTCCGCGCATTGACGGGATTTAATAAATCCCGGTTGGTTGAGCTCTATCAGGTTTAACATACATAGACCTTGGCGAGTGGTGAGGATTCTGGTAAAGAGTTTAAAATCGACATTGAGTAAAGATATAGGTCGATATGAACCACAATGTTGTCTATCTTTACCTGGCTTGGGCAGCACCACTATTGCCGCCGCCTACATCGTTGCGGGTATCGGATTTGCGCTCCCAAAAGAATTGAACAATCTTGTCGAAACCAGGGCTAAAATGTGGCAGAATTTCATATAAAATAGAGCTGAAAACGCATCCGGGCCAGGGGACTTGAGCATCTGGAGACATGAAATTGCGGTAACCACTTCTTCTACTTGAATGGGAGCATCCAGTGCTGCTGCCTTGTCAGGTGTTAGTATGGACATGGCAAATGATTGAAGGTAATCTATGGTGGCGGGTTCTGATGTGGCGTCACCTGTGTATAATTTTTCATAGAATTCCCTGAAAGTGCGGGCTATCTCTTGCTCATCCGTGACCTCCCTCTGCCCATTCTTCTGTACTGAGGGGACCTTTGTTCGCTGTCTATTGGCCAAGAGGCGACCTGTACGGTCCCCCCAATGTAATAAGTATGCTTCAACCTTACCGCTGCATATTCGGCCCAGTCCAAGTCTATTCCTGCTAGCTGTGCCCTAGCTGCTTTTAGTTGCTTCCAGACACTGGGCGCACCTGTCCTGCTATGTACTCTTTCCAGTTCATGTACCTGGGCCACTAAGCTAGCTCTCAACTCCTTGCGTTCCCTATTGTCGGCCGCTGACAGTGCTATAAGCTCCCCCGCACCACCGTCTTCATTGCACAGTATTGCTATTGATATGTCAGGTGTAGGTTTGATAGCAAACTATTCCTGGATACTTTTAGTGAGCTGCTGTACCACACTTTTCTTGTGTAGCATATTCTCTTTGAGTCTCCAGCAGCCAGCTTGGCGGGGGCTTGATGGCAACGATATGTGAGCAGTCCGTGCATCGCGGTCTGAAAGGGCCATGGGATCTATATTCACTGGCGTGACTGTCCTGGTAATCTCCCTCGTCCCCAATAAATAATTGATGAGGGCATAAGACCTGTGCACGTGCGAGAAGAAGGTGTATTGGGTCGAGGTCGGGTGTGCCTCCCTTCAGATGTCTACGAAACCCAGCTCCTGTAGCCATTTCTTCCATTCCCCGGATATTTCTCCTTTGTGCCAAGAAGAGGTCTGGGATCTGTCTCTGCTCGCATCCATTACCATATTCAGGTCCCCCCTTTTAAAGTCATGCGATTTTGTGGAGCCATGACGTCTGCCAGAGCTGTTTTAGGAAAGCGCACCTGTCCGGAGTTGGGAGCGTATAGGGAGCCTATTACAATGGGTTGGGAGCCAAATTGTATGGTGTATGCCAGCAGTCTCCCCTTTAGTTCAGCCACCTTCTCCTTTTCCACCCCCAGCAACGTTGGGATATGAGCAGGGCTACTCCCACCTTTTTCTCCCCTGTGGAGGAAAAATATTGCTGTGGGAAGGCTTTCAATCTCATGCGATGGCAATCCTTAGCGACAAGGTGTGTCTCTTGCAAGAGACAGATATCAGCCTCTGCATTTTCTAGATAAGAAAAGATTGCCCGCAGCTTGAGTGGATTATTGAGCCCTTTTATGTTAACCGTAAGTATTTTCACCTCTTCCGTGGCCATGACAGATGGTTATGAGGTGGTTCATTATGGCCCCTAAGGTGGATCACTCTCCCTGTCAAGCCTGGTTTCCCCTTCAGCAGATCGCATTGATATGTATCAGTGTAAAAGTACGAGAGCATTTGTTCCAAAAACATCAGGGACCCCATGGATAGAACCTTTGTGGATACCGGATCCCCCTCCCTCCCCACCCTACCCCAACAAGCAGAACAATAGTTATCCCGAAAAACTGTCCAGGAGCCATAGTGTAATAATAATAAAGGGGCTTGTAAAGCGCAATGGTGACGCCATCCAGGCGTGTCCCCGCGCTGTGGAGGAGAGTGACGGAGCAGACAGTGTGCGAGGCTACTGGATGAACAAGTGTGTTTTTAACACCTTCCTAAATACCGTTTCAGTCTTGGCCTGCCTAATTTCATAGGGCAGAGTATTCCACTGGTTGGCTGCCAGCACTCGGAAGGAGCGACCGCCCATTGTGGCCTTCTTAATGCGGGGAACTTTTAGAAGGCCCATGCCCATGGAGCGAAGTGCTCTGTTGGGTAGATAGGGGATAGCTAAGTCCTTCAAATATTCAGGGGCGTTAGAAGCGGTAATCCTGTAGCAGATTAAGAGTGCCTTGAATAGGATCCTTTTTTTTATGGGTAGCCAGTGAAGGGCAGACAGAGTAGGTTTAGATGCCGTTCTTTTGGGGAGTCTGAGAACTAGCCGGGCTGCAGTATTTTGTAGCACCTGGAGCCGCCTCATGTTTTTCTCAGTGGTCCCCAGTAGCAGTACATTCGCATAATCTACCTCCACGTCTTCCTGGTGAAACAGTTTGTAGGTGTCAAGACTCAACTTAATTTACGCAGGAACGTAATGGACATGAAGAAAGATCCACAACTTCCCCAAATCACCTATTGCACCCAACAAAGTCAAAGTGACAATGGTAACCCGGAGAAGAAGGAAAACAAAACAAGGAAAGGGGAGGATCCTACATCGGATCCCAGGCAGAAAACAGAACCAGGCATGGACAAGGCCAAAAAGCTGTAGATAAGAAGAAAAAGGGAAAACTGGTAAGAATAATGGAAGGGTAACCTTCTAATTCCAGTCTACCCTCAAATGTGCTAATTCCTACTTTAGAATGTCTCCTCTTCTAAGATATACACATGACTGGGTTCAGTAGGCATACATCCGGCCTGAAGGAAAAGATAAGAAATTACTTAAGGAAAAGAAACTAACATAAACACAGAGAAACAAAAAGAATACCCATGCTAATAAACCCACCCGGTTGCAAGACTTCTACATGTCTGATAGATTCCCAAAGAAATGTTCTGTTCTGTCAAAACGAAATATGTAACCTTCATTCAGGCATAAGTAACTATTGTCCCTTTTTGTCTTTGTCATAGGAAAGAAAAGGTTTATCTAAGCAGGCTGAAGGGGCATAGTCCAAAGAGACAAGAGCACTAGATCAGATAAGTATGCATACAAACATCAAAAGATTGTAAAGCAACTGGCAGCGCAGAGCGGTGTTACCGATAATATAGTAATGTAGCTTTTCTTGTGATTTCGTCTTCTTTTGCAGGCAGTGTGTAGAGGAAATCACTAGGGCAAGGGTCCGGACAGAGGAGCAAAGCCGATACGAAGCTGGACGTGGATGGAAGAAATCGTCAGGGTAAGGTTCCAGACAGACGCCGCCCCAAAGCTGGACGCGGTTGGAGGACCCGACATCCCAAGAAGCAACATAAGGAACCGGAAGGTAAGATTCAACTCTCGCGAGCAAGAACCCAAAGCGTTACGGCTCGGGAGCGGCTGCGCTTTAGCCTAACTGGTAGGCTTCTGCGCATGCGCATGCGCGCCCCCTATGGCGGCCATCTTTGTAGTTCGGGAGGTGCCCCAAACCGGCAATCACAACAGTACACCCCCCCCCCCCGGATCCCCCTACAGGTTTGAGTTTCTCGGGATGTCACCTGTCGAAAATACGTAACAAACGAGGAACGGGTACCTAAGTAGCAGGTTCCCAAGTACGTTCCTCAACACTGTAACCGTTCCAATGTATCAAGTACTGGAGCTTATGTCATACTCTACGTGAATCTATGATAACCCCTACCTTAAATTCATGTTCATTATCCACCAACACAAGGGCTGGGATTGTAGGGAGACGCACGCCGGGTGTTACTGGTTTCAGAAGAGATACATGGAATACTGGATGTATCATTAAGGAAGCCGGACGATCAGTTTCATAGTGACAGGGTTCACCACTTTACATATCTTGTATGGGCCTATATTTTGAATTGGCAAAACCCTCTCAGTGCAAGATTCTTTGTTGACAGCCATACTTCGTCTACTTGACTATATCCAGTCTCAGTACGTCTGTGGACATCCGCTCGCTCTTTATATTTTGCTTTAGCCTTGTCTAGATTAATTTGTGAGGTCTTGTGAATTTCTTGTATCTCTTGTACAAAGTCCACAGCTGCAGGGGCAGAACCAGAAGAAGGAAGCGGGACAGCATAGTGTGTGGGTGAAAACCGTAAGTACAGAAAAAAGGGGTAAAAACAGTGGAAGAGTGACAACTGTTGTTATATGAAAATTCAGCAATCCACACCATATTATCCCAATCAGAGAGAGAGTGTAAAACCTGGCACCTGATATACTGCTCAAAACACTGATTTACTCGTTCAGTTTTACTATATGTCTGAGGGTGGTGGCTTGAGGACAATCTGACGTTTATCTGCAATAGGGCTCCAAACCCCTTCCAGAACCTAGAAATGATTGAGCCCCCCTGTCAGACATCAGTATGGAGGGAAGACCATGTAAGCGCACAACATGTTGAGCAAACACAGAAGCTAATCCTCTAGATGTGAGGAGAGCCTTCAGGCAGCGAGCGGTGATTTTGGAAAGCGGAAAGCGGAACGAGAGCCAGTGACGTGTGCAATTTCCGGAACTGTTGGAGGCGGAGCGATTGGGCTGTGCTGCAGCTGCTGTGGCGCTCGCAGCTCGCAGCCCATAACTCGCTGCTCGCTCGGAGCCCGGAGCTCGGAGCTTTGAGGGAGAAGAACCCGTCCGGAGGAATCAGGGAGCTGGGTATCCGAGTCACTGAGTTTATTGCGGAGTCCACCGCGCTATTTACTGCGGCTTGAGTGTGAGACATTGAGAGGCGGTGCAAGCAGGTGAGCGAGGTGGAGCCAGGAGGAGCTGTTCGTATCCACCTCTCGCGTTCTCCCTGTAAGTCTTTGCCCGCACTCGATCCGGTTCCCGGTTATGCCTCTGTGGGTCTCTCGCTGTTGGTCTCCTGTTGGCTTTGTGGACGTCTTGCATGATCCTGTGTGTGCTCCGGGCTGAGCTGGGCTGGGGTCAGGACACAAGGCGGTGTAAAGCTAGAATATACTAGAACACCAGAACACAGTGGGAACCAGGGGCTTTCTGTGAGCTGTCATTGTTATCGCCGCAGGCACTGGCAGTTACTTGGACCGGGCACTTGAGGGGCGTGCGCATCGGGAGCTGAACACGACAGGAGCCAGGAGCCAGGAGCCACTCAATATAAATTTAGGAAAGGCGGTAGGAGCCACGAACAGCAACCATTAGATGCCAAACATCAAATCTTAAACATCAAGTGGCTGGGGGTTTAGCTAACAGCAACATCTTTGGTCTGAGTTACAGATTGGATGTTGGAGAGCAGCAGAGAATAGTCGCAGCTGAGTAGGCGAGTAGGCAGGTACCTGGACTTGCTCGTCTCTAATCAGAAGTCCCTGTGGTGCGAAGGGGGGGGGGGGAAGCCTGACGCCCTGCATCGTGCCCTGCTTCTGCTCCTGCCATTCCCTTCACCTTACCACCGATTCGCAGATACTGCTATGACCACCATAGTCCCGGCTGCCAGACGGGGGTCGGCGTGCGGTTCTGGTTTGGCCGCAGCTGAATCGCCCAGGCCTCGAGCAAGGTGGTGTGGGAGAATCCGTGGAGGAGTCTACCCTCCCACTTCATCCATTTCATCCACAGCTGTACTTTCATCCTATTTTATTCATTTTATTCATTGTCACCATCTCCCATCCTCTTCTCATTAACAACTGGAGGAACACCAAGACTAAGTGGTGTCTAAGTCTCTTAGGCAATGGTAATTTCAGTTAGGCGATTGCGCTCACAGCTAAAAGCAAAATCGGCAGTAACTCCAGAAAGTAGTAATTTGAGTGACAAGAGTTCCTTAAGTTCCCTAAAACCACAGAAAACTATTCGTCGTCAGAGAAACGGTGATCACCTTACACTCTTGAAGGCTTATCCATCAGTAGAGTCAATGTTTTGTAAAGGGGGAAGAAGCTCTAAGCGCGGAATAGGGCTAAAAAATGAAGAAGAAAAAAAGGGGAATTCAATTGAGGAAGCAATGGTCACTAAAGTAATAGCAGAGAATGGGGTGGTGAGTCAATCTATAAGACCAGAGGCGCTTTACCCCGTTGTAACTATACGCCAGAACAATGGGGGTGAATGTGATGTAGTACCCCCTTTAATAGAAAGAAGAACTGAAATGCGGCAAGCAGAAGGGGAGGGTAATACCTCAGAAATGGAGATGGAAATAGCCCTATCGAGGGTCGAGGTAGATGGTCTTCCTCAGGACAAGGACATCGAAAAAAAGGAAATCATCCCATTATCTCCATTAGCAGATCTGGTAACCCTCTTTGATAATGCAAAAGACAATGTAAGAGAAACTCAGAGGTCCGTGCCGGATTGTCTATCGATAAAAGTAAGTGATCTCTCTCCTAAGATAGAACGGCTGATAGAACCCAGCTTATTCAATGGGCAGGCGAAAATAGAGGATTTTACTTTTACCGGACATTGCCACCCAACTAGAAAAGAATGCTGAACTGATAAAGCAGCTGGAAAAGTCCGGTAGTCCAGGGTTGGACCTAGAGTTATATCCGGATATAGAAGTAGATCCGTCACGAATAGGAGTTCAAACACATATGCCAATCATGTACAGTAGCACGGTACACAGTCAAAATATCGAGTTGTAAATATCGGCCTACCAAAATATCGTGTTAGAAATTTCGAAGGTATAGAATATCGATGTCAAGAATATCGTTGGACAGAATATCGACCCTAAGGTAAGTAATATCGAAATTATTTATATTGATGTAAGTAATATCGAAGTTAGTAATATCGATAGCATATATATCGATGTCACTAATTTCGATGACACTAATATCGATATTTGTATGATTTTTTTGTTTTTTATTATGTATGTGTTATATGTGTTACTTAAGTATTTAAAATAAATATTATTATGTGTGTATTAATTTTACATATTAATACATTTATTTATAAGCAAATTATATGTTTTAGTACCGGAGCGGGTAGTGGGTTTATAGGGGAATAGGGTGGGAAGTAATTTAATTATGTTTAATGAATTATTAGTTAGTAGGAGTTATAAAATAATTTTAATTAATTGATAATTAATTTTAATTAGTTGGAAATTAATTTAAATTAATTACTAAATATGTTCTGTAGCGGGTTGTGGGTTTATAGGGGAATAGGGTGGGAAGTAATTTAATTATGTTTAAATAATTATTAATTAGTAGGAGTTATAAATTAATTTTCATTAATTGCTAATTAATTTTAATTAATTGTAAATTAATTTTAATTAATTGATTAATTGATAAATATGTTTTGTAGCGGGTTGTGGGTTTATAGGGGAATAGGGTGGGAAGTAATGTAAATATGTTTAATAATTATTAATTAGTAGGAGTTATAAATTAATTTTAATTAATTGCTAATTAATTTTAATTAATTGGAAATTAATTTTAATTAATTGATAAATATGTTCTGTAGCGGGTTGTGGGTTAATAGGGGAATAGGGTGGGAAGTAATTTAATTATGTTTAATTATTTATTAATTAGTTGGAATTATAAATTAATTTGAAATAATTGCTAATTAATTTTAATTAATTGGTTATTAATTTTAATTAATTGGTTATTAATTTTAATTAATTGGTAAATAATTTTCATTAATTCATAAATAGATAAATGTGTTCTGTTGCAGGTAGTGGGTTAGTAGGGGAATATGGTGGGAAGTAATTTAAATGTAATTAAGTAATAATGTATTTAAATTAATTGTTGTGTTAATATAATTGATAATTAATTATTAATTGGTCATTAAATAATATAAATTGGTATTTTTTTAATATTTAATTTGGGCTAAATATATTTTGATAATCATGTCATTAATAATTATGTATAGGTATTGTGTATGGTTTATATTTATTTAATAGTTTACATTTTAATTACTAAAAAAAGCTTTTATTTATAAGTATGTTATTTTAACCCCTACGCTTCTCCAACACTTTCCCTACTGTTGCACTCTCTGGAGTGGGAATAGTAATTTTTACCCCTACACTATCCAACGCTTTCCCTACTGTTGCAATCTCTGGAGTTGGAATAGTAATTGTTACCTCTACGCTATCCAACACTTTCCCTACTGTTGAACTCTCTAGAGTGGGAATAGTAATTTTTACTCCTATGCTATCCAACGCTTTTCCTACTGTTGCACTCTCTGGAGTGGGAATAGTAATTTTTACTCCTACTCTATCCAACGCTTTCCATACTGTTGCACTCTCTGGAGTGGAAATAGTAATTTTTACCCCTAAGCTATCCAATGCTTTCCCTACTGTTGCACTCTCTGGAGTAGGAATAGTAATTTTTACCCCTACGCTATCCAACGCTTTCCCTACTGTTGCACTCTCTGGAGTGGGAATAGTAATTTCTACCCCTACGCTATCCAACGCTTTCCCTACTGTTGCACTCTCTGGAGTGGGAAAAGTAAATTGTACCCCTACGCTATCCAACGCTTTCCCTACTGTTGCACTCTCTGGAGTTGGAATAGTAATTGTTACCCCTACGCTATCCAACACTTTCCCTACTGTTGCACTTTCTGGAGTGGGAATAGTCATTGTTACCCCTACGCTATCCAACACTTTCCCTACTGTTGCACTCTCTGGAGTGGGAATAGTGATTTTTACTCCTACGCTATCCAACGCTTTCCCTACTGTAGCACTCTCTGGAGTGGGAATAGTAATTTTTACCCCTACGCTATCCAACGCTTTCCCTACTGTTGCACTCTCTGGAGTTGGAATAGTAATTGTTACCCCTAGGCTATCCAACAATTTCCCTACTGTTGCACTCTCTGGAGTGGGAAGAGTAATTTTTACTCCTACGCTATCCAACGCTTTGCCTACTGTAGCACTCTCTGGAGTGGGAATAGTAATTTTTACTCCTACGCTATCCAACGCTTTCCCTACTGTTGCACTCTCTGGAGTGGGAATAGTAATTTTTACCACTACGCTATCCAACGCTTTCCCTACTGTTGCACTCTCTGGAGTGGGAATAGTAATTTTTACCCCTACAGTATCCAACGCTTTCCCTACTGTTGCACTCTCTGGAGTGGGAATAGTAATTTTTACCCCTACGCTATCCAACGCTTTCCCTACTGTTGCACTCTCTGGAGTGGGAATAGCAAATTTTACCCCTACGCTATCCAACGCTTTCCCTACTGTTGCACTCTCTGGAGTTGGAATAGTAATAGTTACCCCTACGCTATCCAACACTTTCCCTACTGTTGCACTCTCTGGAGTGGGAATGGTAATTGTTACCCCTACGCTATCCAACGCTTTCCCTACTGTTGTACTCTCTGGAGTGGGAATAGTAATTTTTACTCCTACGCTATCCAACGCTTTCCCTACTGTTGCACTCTCTGGAGTGGGAATAGTAATTTTTACTCCTACGCTATCCAACGCTTACCCTACTGTTGCACTCTCTGGAGTGGGAATTGTAATTTTTACCCCTACGCTATCCAACGCTTTCCCTACTGTTGCACTCTCTGGAGTGGGAATAGTAATTTATACTCCTACGCTATCCAACGCTTTCCCTACAGTTGCACTCTCTCGAGTGGGAATAGTAATTATTACCCTTACGCTATCCAACGTTTTAAATAATTAATTTTATAAATATTAAAAGAATATTTAATTATTTATATTTTTTACATTTTATTTATGTTATTGTTTTATGTTTGTAAATGTATTAGTAAATTAGAATATATTTTATTAAATTATAAATTAGTAAAATAATTATTACTATTTATTGTTCAGTACATATATATTATATAGTTACTGTATATATTTAATTAATGTATTCTTATTAAATATGTATTATTTATTAATTTTAAACATTATTAGATACTTTTAACTATGTACATTTTATTTATTAGTGTTATTTACTTTATTTTACATTTATATTTCAAAAGAAAAAAACGATATTTTTAACATTGATATTTCTAACATCTATATTATTTTTTCGATATTTTTGTACTTACCATGTTGTAGATAGGATGTCGATATTCTTGCCCTCGATATTTTTGACTCGATATTCCTGTAGGTCGATATTTTGTAGGTCGATATTTTGTCAGTGATCCCAGTAGCACACCTACTAATTTATCTTTGGCCGCTGACTTGCAAGATTTATCAGTTGAAGAGATATCAGTGGCAGGTGATAAAAGGGCAGGGAATTCCTTGAATTCATTGATTGTAAATGAGAATGCCGGGTCAGAGGGGTTAATGGACTTCTTTTTTAAATTGGAAAAAATCCTCTCCGCAATTTTATCTTTGCTGGAGAAAAGCACTTTAAACTCTGATCACATTCTGGAAGTCCTCACGCCTATATTGGGAGGGGTTTTAGATCTTAAACACCATAGACAAGCCCTATTGTGTCCGAGAAATGCTTCCCCAGCACCCAGTAAAGCATGTCAAACGCATAATGTAATGCATAACACTGATATAGACTCTGCGGTGGGGGATCCAAAATAACTGTCTGTGGGCTTTGAATGTACGTCTCTTAAAGGAAATTTACTTTTTAAGCCCTTTTCAAGTCAACCCTAATGAGTGTGTAAAGGTCCCTACACCAGGGGAAAGGGTGAATGTAAAGGTTTCCCCAGTCATACATTCAGTGCGTGTTTTCCCAATTTTTAATAAGATTAAGTCAAAAGAACTTAAACTTCAGCAACCCGACAAAATAGTTAACATCTTAGAGAGTTCACTTGTGGGGGAGGCCTCATTAGTGAGTAAGGAAAATGCCAAAAATGGCCATAGGAGGAAGAAGAGGATAAAAAACCGCCACTTCCCGAAACGTAAGCAGAGAAAACTGAGGTTCCAACCTGCAAGTGAAAAGGGAAATAGTTACATATCCCCCCTTGATGAAAATAATTTAATATCTGTGGTGCAACCCAAAACGAATGAGAGTTTAACTCTTGTGCAGGAAAATGTTTTTCAGCCGAGTAGTCCAAATTTTATGTTGAATGCCACTCTGAACAAAGACGGGGAGGATGAAGGCAGGATAAGTCGGGGTACTAGTTTTGGCTGTAGTTCAGGAATTAAATTGGCCAACATAAAAAGCTCCGTAATAGTCCCAAATGTAGAACCAACAGGTGCTGCATATGAATCCAGTGAGCCTGATTTACCCTCAATGTGTTCTGAATTAAGCAAGAGTGGGGGGGATAGTGGGAGAGTGACTATGGCTGCTAATAATAATAAAGGGGGTAATTTAAATGGTGATTTTCCTAGGGGTCTGCAAGATAATAATATAACTAGGTACACTGGCATAGGTGCTGGGCACGTGAATAAGGTTTTAATTTTTACTCCTCTCTTTGATGATGAATTAATTATATTGAATAGAAGTGCCCTCCTTAGAACTATATCTGAAATAGAGGACCTAAAGCTAATTACCAGTAAAGATATTGAACTGGTACACTTAGATTGGAGGTACAAACCCCATGTAACTAAAGCCACTTTTACATCGGGCGTAGTGTCTGCACTCGTTTTAGCAAATGTTGACGGCTTCAGAAAAAGAGGAATACATGTCCTTATTAGTGCTGTTCCTCAAGGGGCCCCGTCCAAAAGTCTCAGAACATCTTATCAGCTGCAAGGGATGGGATTTACTGAGTATGAGGGTGTAAATACTCATACAAAATTTGAGAACATGGAAATAACAGTAGGAAGGAAAACGGGCGTAAGAGAAATTAAGTTTTCAGTTCCCGAGGTACAGGAGGCCCTTAGAGTAGATGGAGAAGATGAGGTGTTAAATTGGAGCTGGGTTGCAAGTACCTTGAATGGGGCAAAAACATCTAATACAATGCCCATAGAGCGGGGGTAGCCAACTGGGGAACATTGTATCATGGAATATGGCGGGGCTAGGAAAAGCGGATTACAAGCTTAGATCCTTAGTAGACCTAGACCCCAAGATAATTTGTCTCCAGGAGACGTGGCCAAGGGAAGAGTTCCAGCTAGAGAATTTTTATGTGTACTGCAGTACAGCAAACAAATCTGTAAAGGGGCATGCAAGTGGAGGTCTAGCCATTTTGCTAAGTTGTGATATAGCATGGGACCCTGTGATATATATACACCCTTCAAATTGCTCTATTTGCGCAAAGCTAAAAATAGGAAAATATAACTTGGGGCAAGCAATGTATTTGTTTTTGCTAAATGTGTACATACCCCCAGGGAAGGCATCTAACCTACTGGTTGACTCCATTTGCACTTTCGTGTAATATGGAAGAAAGTGCACGTATAATGATGGTAGGCGACTTTAATGCTAAGTTAGGTAACAGCTCTATCTCGTCTTTCTCCAATTTGGATTTGGAGGAGGTTTGGTCTATTCCAGAGTCAGTATTCCCGGCCCAGTTAAAATCTGACAAACGTGGCCTTTCCCTTTTGCAAAATCTTAGGCCTCTTGACCTCGTACTTTTAAACTGCAGATTCCCCGAGGATTCGCCTGCAGCCTACACCTTTTTATGGGACATATGGCCACTCCCTACTTGATTATATGGCAGTCTCTTTTCAATTGTTTGGGGCGTGTACAGAGTTTAAGATGAGTGACCATAATATTCTGGTGGTAAATTTAGTTATAAACATCGAGAAGCCTGAACTCTGGAATCAGAGGAATGAAAATGTAACTTACTCTCGAAACAACGGTCGTACTTGTTGGTCATATAAGTCCCTTCCGAACTTTCAGAGGGTATTTAAGAATATCGCATTTAGGCTAAGACCGGAGAGCCCGGTTGAGAGATACGAAAGAGTTTTGGCTGCAATTAGAAAATTGGGAAGAAAGAAGCAAGGTATAAGAGGCTCCCCTATAGTAATAATTTCCCGGGAAATTAAAAAACTAAATAAGGAGATAAATGGGTTGATTAGAGCCCAATTTAAAGATCCTAGTTCACTAAGGCAGAAAGAGATATACAGATTAAAACAGGTTCGGAAAAGGAAAATAGCATCTGATCGGAGGGCCGCTGAAGATGAAAAATGGGTCAACCTACGGGATGTGGCTCTATCTGGGGATACTAGAAAGTACTGGGCATTGATAGCTAAGTATTGTGATGGTAGAGAAAAATCATAACCCAGGTTGATCCCAGAAACCGAATGGTTTATTTATATATCCCAACTGTATGCCCCCAATCAACTAGGCGATCAGTCTGAGGGGGTTGTTAATAACTTAGTATTGGTGGATGATGTAGATGCACCAACAAGGTGGGAAATTGAAGGATACATTAAGGGGGCAAGATATTCAGGGGCAATGGGGCCGGATGATGTCCCTGTAGCCATAATAAAACAGGACTGTGGTGATTGGGAACATTTTTTACATCCTTTGTTTGTCCATTGTTATAACAACGGGGACATCCCTTACTCGTGGAAGGGAAGTATAATAGTCCCGTTATATAAGAAGGGCCCATGAAACTCCCCGGCCAGTTTTAGGCAAGTTTCCCTTTTAGATGCAACGGGGAAACTGTTTGCAAAGAGTATCCTTGGCCACTTGCAAGAGTGGGTATTCGGAAATAATTTCATCCCCCTGGAACAATCGAGGTTCCGGAAGAATAGTGGCATACTAGATAACATTTCTGTCCTGCAAACTCTAATCGAAAAATATCCTGTGGGACGGGGGTTCCCGTTGTATACAGCATTTATAGATTTCTCCACAGTGTTCGACAGAGTAGATTGGGGGACCCTGTGGAGGAAATTGGTTACTATGGGGATCCCAGGGAACCTTTTAAGAATAATAATTGTACTCCACTCCCCAACGTGGACAAAAGTCTTGCTAGGGGGAACTCAAGGCCTCTCAAAGAAAATATCTACACACAACGGGTTGAAGCAGGGGTGCCTTCTGGCCCCTTTACTCTTTTCAATCTACATTAATGAGCTGCCGAGTCAGGTAGGAGAAAGTAAAGGGGACCATCCCCAAGTGGGTAACCTAAAACTAAGTTGTTTGTTGTATGTAGATGATGCAATAATAATGGACTTAACCCCAATTGGGTTACAGAGACGATTGGCGGAATTGGTTAGGTACACAGAAGAATATTTTTTCAAAAATAAATATTTCAAAGAGCAAAGTTTTGATTTTTAGTTACCAAGGTTAGAAAAAATTTGAAATGGTTTCTGGGAAATGAAAAAATTGAAGTAGTATAATTTTACCCTTACTTAGGACAATATTTACTAACAGGTGCTCTGCTAATAGACACATGGACCACTGCAAAAGTAAAGCTATCTCACAAGCCTCTGCAATTAATCGCTTGTACTTGCAATGTGGGAAAAGACATTTTTCGCACATTATTGCAGTTTATAAAATAAAGATCCCTCTAACTCTGAATTATTCTAGCGAAACAATAGATGAATGTGAGTGGGCAAAGTTTGAGAAAGTGGAAGGAAAGATCTGGCACCAAATATGCAATCTGAGTCATGCTGCGCCAATCGCCGTACTTAGGCTCGAATTTGGCCTTCTCTCAACATATGTGTTATCAATGGCTGCCTGCTTAAGGTGGTGTAATGCTCTGATAAATGGTCAGGACAACTCACTAATGGTAGCATTGCACAGGGAAATATTTGTAAATATGTTGTGGAAAATTTCAAGTTTTAGAAATTATTTAAAGGCTTTAAGCATTTTTGGTTTGGATTTTGAAGGGGCAGCAGTTTTAGACAAACTTAAAAGCATATAATTAAAAAAACTATATATGTGATTTCACGTGAAAGAGATCTGAAATTGTGCGTAATGAATGGAAGGATGGACTGCATTGTTGGGAGCTCCATTGTTAAAAATCCTCAGCCGTATGTTTTATGGAACCTGAATCATGGAGTTCGTAGAGTGATTTTGTTACTAAGATTGGATTTACTACCTTTGAGAATTGTAACTGGTTCCTGGGAGGGTATTCCCAAAAATGAAAGATATTGTCACTTATGTAATTGCGGTATACAAGATTTGAATCACGTTCTGATTGTGTGCCCTGCACTTCACTCAATACGACGCAGATACTTAAGAAATGGTTTTTTAAAGTATAATATCTCAATAGCAGAACAGGCCTGCAATTTTCTTCTGTTCCCTCCATCCGAACTGATGCGTTTTAAAATTTTCTGTTTTTTTAAAGAATTTTTAATGTTTTAAAAAAAAGGTAATACGTTAAGGTGATCCGCATGTTTTTAATAGTATTATGTGAAACAATTTATACTGTTGCTAAATAATCGCAAAGAGCACCTGCACTTGCGTATGACATGTTAGTTGCTTTAAGTAGATAACATTTGCCTGTTAGATCATCTATACTGCTGCTAGGGGAGGATGGAAAATATTCTTTTAAAAAATCGCACAGAGCACTTGCACTTTCTTTTTTATGACATATGATTTACCATGTGTATGTCATGAGATACATTGCTGCTAGGTATTTATTGATAAAAAATGTCCTGGAGAGAATATTTTATGTATTAGCACTTTTTCAAGCACTTTATAAAAACTTCCTGCTGCTAGTATGATACTCTCCTAAAACATCGCACTGAGCACTAGCACTTTTTAGGTCTCGCCTTTACCATTCCGCAGGAATGGGAAATGGGGAGAATTCAAATCGGCTATTTTCTCTTCAAACCAAAGGGCTTTCAGCCGCGGTTTTCTTGCAGTTCACGTGAATCACGTGATCAAACATGCACGAGCATTCACGTCCAGGGCTTCTCCTCCCCTAGCAGCACTCCTCCCACACCAGCAACTCCCCCCTCCCACACCAGCACCTCCCCTCTCTCTCCCCGCAAACACAGCCTTGCCCTAGCAGCACTCCTCCCACACCAGCAACTTCCCCCTCCCACACCAGCACCTCCCCTCTCTCTCCCCCGCAAACACAGCCTTGCCCTAGCAGCACTCCTCCCACACCAGCAACTTCCCCCTCCCACACCAGCACCTCCCCTCTCTCTCCGCAAACACAGCCTTGCCCTAGCAGCACTCCTCCCACACCAGCAACTCCCCCCTCCCACAACAGCACCTCCCCTCTCTCTCCGCGACTTCCCCCTCCCACATCAGCACCTCCTCTCTTTCTCCCCGCCAACACAGCCTTGCCGTATCAGCACTCCTGACACACCAGCACCTCCCAGTAAAAAAAAAATGGCGGCCGCGCATCTAGTTTGTTTACATCTCTGCCATACCCCACTCCTTGCCTTTCCACGTCCCAGCGCTCTTTTCTCCCCCTTTCTTGACCCAGCTTGCTTTCTTTGCCTTCCCTTCCTCCTGCTCGGTGTACCCTCTCCCCATGCGTCTTCAATCTCCCTTGCACACACTGTTTCAGAGACACGCTTTCCGTTCGTGCAGCACGTGCAGTGGAACCGGACGCAGAAAATACATAAAATCAAATAATTTACATTTGTCCAAAGACTCCATAGCCTATCCTTCCTACTACGCTCTTCCATCCTTTCTTTTTACATAGAACTCACAACACTTTCAAAGTTTTAAGTGACGCATTTTCCGACAATAAATAAATATTTCTAACATGCGTCTTCAATACTATATACTAACTACAGCTGTATGTGTTCTTAAATAGCACACCCTTCGTCACTACCGTTTATCTACACAGTATATTGATCCAATTCTGCAGCTACCTCCTAATGCACGCACAGATCACAACACGCCGACAAATATATAAAAGTCTGTAGCATCGACATTTACACGTGCATCTTGTAACCAAAATTCCCCTGCTACTGTCTCTTCCTAACCCCACCTCTACCTCCAGCACGTTTCTGACACATGTTTTTCTTTATTTTAACAGTAAATAATGGCGGACGTGCATTTCTTTTGAATATATATCTTGTGGTGAATTGGCCTGTCACCTCCAACACGCTACAGGGTCCTTCTGAGTAAACACCAAGCACAGCTCACCATGCCTCTCCCCTCTCCCTTGCACAAACTCTTTCAGAGACACGCTTTCCGTTCGTGCAGCAGGTGCAGTGACACCGGCCTCAGCAATCCATACTATCAAATTAATTTCCACTATTTCAATGGATGGGACACATACACGAAAAACATCTCTGTTCGTGTCTCTTTGTTATCACGGCCGCCAACATGCACAAACAGACAACAGACTTTCTCTTTTCCATTCACGCACAGAAACACGTACACGTTGACCACATTTACACGTGCTTCTTGCAAACAAACACCCCCTTCCTTGTGTCTCATTCATTCATCTACACGTTTCTGCCTTTCCTATTCAGACGTGCACTTTTTTTTCATTTTAAGCATAACACCCTGTCTTTTTTTTTCATTTTAAGCATAACACCCTGTCTTTCAATTGCTGAAACAATAACACCAAAACATCTCTCTGTTCCATTCAGCACGCAAGGCAACATGCACAAACAGTCCACCAAAATCAGCTTTCTGGTCGTGGCTCTTGCTTATTCTATCCCAATCAGGCCCGTCCACACGCACGACAGTAACACACAGCCCTCACACTCTATCTCTTTTCCATTCATCCACGGAAACATGCACCCGTTCACAACATTTACACGTGCATCTTGCAAGCATACCCACCCTGCCTTAGCTTATCCCCCCCTGTCTTAACTTCAGTCTTATTCATTCATCTGCACCTTTCGGCCTCCTTTTACTCGCGCAAATACGCACTAAAAGAACAAACAGTCTAGACTCTTTCACTTTCATGCACGACAACTTTTTTTTCTTCTTTCTTTTCCCCTCTGTAAGGTGGGGAGGGGGCCAGAGTCAAACGTCTGAGGCCTAACCACCCCAGGAGACTGAATTGCTTTCATCAGAGTCGTAAAGATTGTAATCTGTTGTCGGCCATCCGCGGGGAAATGCAAATGTTAACTAAAGAGACCGAAAGGCGCCTTTTTCATTTCCGCCAAACCATAAAGCAAGGGAAGCAACTTTAGAAACAATGTGTCAAGCGGCACGTTCTTTTACACATTCGATGACATGCACGTACAATGTTCTTATTGTTGTTCATTATTTTTTTTTATAGTTACGTTTCATAGTGCAAAGTTACACACAAAACATGCATAGCAACATCCCTAAGGGCCTGCTTACGCCATTCACCCACAACAAAACGACGATCATGAGACGACATTTTACGTGTGCGGACAAAGTTAAACATTCAGTATGAGCCTACAAAAATTTTGTAGGATTACAAAAAACACTTCTGTTTTTGGTGGTGACTTGTGCTGTCACCGACAACGCACTAAGCACAGCTCAACATGTGTCTCCACTCTCCCTTGCACACACTCTATCACAGACACGCTTTCCTTTCGTACAGCAGGTGCATTGGAACCGGCCTCATAAATCAAGAAAAACAAATAATTTGCCTGTCTTTCAATTGCTGGAACACATACACGAAAAAAACGTCTCGGTTCGTCTCTCTTTGTTATCCTATCCCAATCACGCCCGCAAACATGCACAACAACCAGCTCACAGACTTTCTCTCTTTTCCATTGACGCACGGAAATACGTACACGTTGACGACATGTAAACGTGCATCTTGCAAGCAAACCCCCCTGCCTTCTGTCTCATTCATTCATCTACACGTTTCTCCATTTCCTATTCAGGCGTGCAGTTATTTTGGTCCTTTTAAGCATAACACCCTGACTTTCAATTGCTGAAACAATTACACCAAATCATCTCTCACTTCCATTCAGCACGCAAGGCAACATGCACAAACAGTCCACCAAAATCAGCTTTCTGGTCGTGGCTCTTGCTTATTCTATCCCTATCAGGCCCGTCCACACGCACGACAGTAACACACAGCCCTCAGACTCTATCTCTTTGCCATTCATCCACGGAAACACGCACACGTTCACGTTCACAACATTTACACGTGCATCTTGCAAGCATACCCACCCTTCCTTACCTTATTCCACCCTGTCTTAACTTCAGTCTCATTCACAACACACATTCGTCACATAAATGCACACCCTCGAAAAACAACACTGCTGCTCACTCAGTTTGCACAGGCAGATCACACCACTTCGCCACATCTTGAAAATTATTTTGAGTGAAAATTAACAGAAAATATTACACGGCATTTTAGACACATTTGTCCCATGACTCCATAGGCCATCCTTCCTACTACGCTCTTCCATCCTTTCTTTTTACATAGAACTCACAACACTTTAAATAAGTGACGCATTTGACGACAAACAAATTATTTATAGCATGCATCTTCAATACTATATACCAACTACAGCTGTACGTGCTCTTAAATAGCACACCCTTCGTCACTACCTTTTATCCACACAGTATATTGAGCCAATTCTGCTGCTCCCTCCTAATGCACGCACAGATCACAACACTGCGACACATATATAAAAGTCTGTGTCATCGGAATTGACAATGTTTGACAAACAATACACAACTTGGCCACACATCACACTAAATGTACACTACTTATCAACACACATTAGTGACATGCATGTACACAATTGTGATCCTATTCGGCTACTCACTCATTAGGCACAGGGAGCTCATACCACTTTGCCACATCTCTTGAAGGATTTGACCTGCAAATACGAAACGAAAGTGCCTATGCTTTGTACATATAATAAGGCCATGCCTGCACACACTAGCTTTCAGACTCCGCAGCTCACTCCTTTTGCAAACACACAGGGCACACTAATTCTAAACATATCACTAACGCATTTCCATCAAAAGAAAACTGTAAGCAAGTGCGTTACTCAGTGCAAGCACCTCTCAGTCACTGATCACAGCACTTACTCACACTGCACACAGGCCTCACTCAAACTGCACACAGCCCTCACTAAGACTTTACACAGACTTCAGAAAACACACTGCATACAGTACGCTATCAGTGCGTACTGCACACACTTACTGCACACAGACAGAACTTACAGTGCACCCAGCACTCACTCAAAAGAACAACACACGTCTTCAATACTATATACTAACTACAGCTGTATGTGTTCTTAAATATCACACCCTTCGTCACTACCTTTTATCTACACAGTATATTGATCCAATTCTGCAGCTCCCTCCTAATGCACGCACAGATCACAACACGCCGACACATATATAAAAGTCTGTAGCATCGACATTTACACGTGCATCTTGTAACCAAAATCCCCCTGCTACTGTCTCTTCCGAACCACACCTCTACCTCCAGCACATTTCTGACACATCTTTGTCTTTATTTTCACAGTAAATAATGTTGGACGAGCATTTAAAAGGGGACAAAGACCTCTAAAGGACAAAAATTCACAACATAAAGCAGTCACTAAAGTAAGGGGAAGTAAATAAACCATTAAACAATGGTGGAAATAATCCACAAAACAAAGAAAGTGCGTAATCACAAGAGCACTAGACCTCACATCCTACTTGCAATTCACTAATAAGTACAAGAAAGAATTTCACTCAAACTAAACAACAACAACAATACAATTTTTAAAGGTGGCTTCATACTTATACTTTGCCACAATTAATGCACATCTGTAGTCGGAAATTTATAAGGAGGTAAACATTGTCTCGAATAAGCAAACACAGACAAAATCAATGCGCATCTATGTTAATGCAAGCCAAGCTTTTGCAGTGCAAATTGATGTGTGCCGTACAAAAAAATGATTACTTTTGACATGCATTATATAAAAAACGTTTCTGATGTGTTTGTTTTTTGATTCAGCGTTAACAACAGCATCAATCAACATTACATAGGGCAGGATTAGCTTTCTCAAAAAACGCTTCACAACATTAATACATTTGAAGTGTACAATATTCACAAAGAAAAAATGATCACTTATAGGCATCATCACTATGAATCACACCCTCACCCACCCTCACCCTCAGCCGAACACACCCTCACTCATCCTCACCCTACATCACACTCTCACACTCTCACAACCTCACACCCTCTATCACACTCATACCCTCACACACCATCACTCACCAACACACGCTCAGCCTCACTCACAACATCAAATGCCCAGACACTCACATCCACTCACACTCACACTCACACCGTCCAAGTCCACCCTCCAACTACACCGTAAAACACATAAATAGCGTTAGGCAACATTTACCCTCACCCCCTCATCCTCACACACACAATATTATGCTTCACTTTCATTCATAATGTCAAAGACGTAATCTATTGTGTCTTTTATCACCTAAGCTTACTTTGGGGACTCTTGCAAATTCTTGTTCTCCCACACAGAGGAACCCTGCTCCTGCGGTGAACATTCCTAGACTGGATTAACACATTACTATCACACACAACTTGTTCATCATCAAACAACCAAGCTACAGGTAGCACCCTTTAGACCACATGCTCAGACTGTGGATCGTTGCTTCGTCCACAAGGCACTACACAGGAGTCCCGCAGGTCACGGATTCAGAACCTTCTGAAAATGTCCGCTTACCCACAAATAGGAAACATCAAAAAGGTTTCTGGCAACTTATCAACCTAACAATAATGCTATGCTGAAAGAAGATGCCTTCACTCTGAAGGGTACATTGTCTGGAACTATCTTCACCTCCAATTAACACCTACAGACAACTTCCGGCGTTTAAAAAATTCACATCATTATTAAACTAGCATGCTCTTTTTATTCGAGTACTATACAGCAAGTTTTTTACACACTATTATTAACGTTTCACATCAACTACTTTAAAAAAAAGAATCTACGCTATCCTTTTGAGACCTAGACAAACAACTACAAAACTAAGGCCAAACAACAAAACGAAAATGCAAAAAAAAAAATCTAAATAACAAAAAAATGCACAAGATCTGTTACGCACCAAGTAAATAAAAACAACACTAGCTAACAATCACATAACTAACTCATAATACGTACATTATTAACACCTTTAGGTAACACTCACAAAACTAAAAATTTAAAAGCGAAACAATCAACACAGATAAAAGAAGGAATAATGGAAATAACGTCAACATACATTTGCAAATTAAAACACAAAGAAACATCCACATTTGCAGTTGCCTTACATTATTCGCATATTTCGTTAATAAAGATTAAAAACATAAATAACATTCGCAAAAGTATACATTTACACACCTTCAATTAAACACTGTGCCTCCTAAACATTTACAAACATTGTCATTGTAAAAATAAACAATTTAAATCATTAAAACTTATCACATCCACTTATTACATAAATACAAAGTACATACTTCTTCTAAGTTAAAATACAGATCATGTACGTAAAAATACAAAGACAACCAATAAATACATTAAAATTGACACAAACAGACATTATATATCAACTTTATAAACAGTTAATTAACTATATTTTAAGTAAATAACAAAAAAGTAATATAGTCGCGAACAAAAGATTTACATTTTTATACAAAAAATAATATTCTTTACTTTATACATACTATCAATACTACATTCGAAAAAATAAATAAAACAGTTAGAAATAAAGTCTTACCTGTCTAACGACGCAACAACAGCACAGGAACAAGAACACGCATTCTGCGCCCCGCGAATCTCGATCTTCTGGGGAATTCCACCGTTGACGCACGCCAATCGAAACGTAGCGCTCCGATTGGCTGAAATAAAACGTCAATCAAAAATTGTACACTTCCAAAACGAAAGCAAAAAAAAACTAGACCGATGACCTACTAAACGTAGGTTGCGTGAAGGGGACGCATTGCGTCCGCCATTTTTTATTTAAAATACATACATAAGCATCAACAAAGGCAGTCAACATATTACTAAACACAAAAAAATACAAAAAGGTTACATACACATTCCATTTATTACATAATGCTAAAAAATACTTACACAACATCACATCTACAAATATACACATCACACAATAAACATAGCAACACTAAAATACACTCATACAGCACCAACAAAGCATCAATAAATAACACCACCACACAACTAAACAACTACGCAACGCTCACACATGCAACGCCACTCACACATGCAACGCCACTCACACATGCAACGCCACTCACACATGCAACGCCACTCAACTACGCAACACCACTCAACTACGCAATGCAACGCAACTACGCAACGCAACTACGCAATGCAACTACGCAACGCCACGCAACTACGCAACGCCACTCAACTACGCAACGCCACTCAACTACGCAACGCCACTCAACTACGCAACGGCACTCAACTACGCAACGCCACTCAACTACGCAACGCCACTCAACTACGCAACGCCACGCAACTACGCAACGCCACACAAGTACACGCAACTACGCAATGCCACTCAACTACGCAACGCCACTCAACTACGCAACGCCACTCAACTACGCAATGCCCACTCAACTACGCAACGCCACTCAACTACGCAACACCACTCACCTACGCAACGCCACTTACCTACGTAACGCCACTCATCTACGCAACGCCACTCATCTACGAAACGCCACTCAACTACGCAACGCCACTCAACTACGCAACGCCACTCAACTACGCAACGCCACTCAACTACGCAACGCCACTCACACATGCAACGCCACTCACACATGCAACGCCACTCACACATGCAACGCCACTCAACCACGCAACGCCACTCAACTACGCAACGCCACTCAACTACGCACACATGCAACGCCACTCACACATGCAACGCCACTCACACATGCAACGCCACTCACACAGCCAACGCCACTCACACAGCCAACGCCACTCACACAGGCAACGCCACTCACACAGGCAACACCACTCACACAGGCAACGCCTCTCACACAGTCAACACCTCTCACACAGGCAACGCCACTCACACACGCAACGCCACTCACACATGCAACGCCACTCACACACGCAACGCCACTCACACACACAACGCCACTCACACACGAAAAAGCACTCACGTTGCCAATAGGTCTCGCAGTACGACAGTTGGAGCCATTACAATTGCAAATAACAATGCCTTTCACTTTGGTTATCATTTTTAATACATAAAGGGCTTTGTCATTTACACAACCAATAGCTCCAACTTTCCTACTGCGAGACCTATTGGCAACGCCAGTGCTTGTTTATGACATATGATTTACTACGTGTATCTCTCGAGATACATTGCAGCTAGTTAGTTATTGGTAAAAAATGTCCGGGAGAGGATATTTAATGCATTAGCACTTTTTCACGCACTTTATAAAAATTTCCTGCTGCTAGTATTATAGTGTGATTATTTCCCTAAAATAAGCTTTTTTACTGTTTGAGTTGTTTGATATTTGTATATTGGATTACAACCGTATATTATCTCTTCTGTGTGCCTTGCATAAGTAGGTTACTATGATAGCCCATAGTGTGTTTTATCAAAAGAAGACTGTTTCAGCTGCAAGCGCATCTGCCTTGAAATTATGTCGACCACTGTAGTGCCTAGACTAGCGAAGAAAAGAAATTGTTTACTTTTAACTGGATGTATTTTAGTTTAAAATTGAAGTTGTAATTTTATGTTTTACATCTCTTCATGTATGAAATGATGTTTTATTTTGTATCCTATGTGGAATTCTTTGGAATTCTAAATCATATTAAATAAATTGAAATTGAAATTGAGGAGAGCCTTCATTGGTATGAAATGGGTCATCTTAGTTAATAAGTCCAGAACAACAAGGAGGGTAGTATTCCCTTGGGTAGTTCTTGGTAAATCTGTTATGAAATCCAAAGACACCATATGCCAGGGATGAGGTGGGGTGGGTAATGGTTGTAACAACCCCACAGGAGCTTGATGAGAGGCTTTTCCTTGGGCACAAACATGACATGTCTGAATATAGTGCATTGTGTCCCTCCCCATACAAGGCCACCAAAAGAGTCTCTTTAGTAAATCCATTGTTTTCTTGTACCCAGGGTGTCCAGCGAGGGGATGAGTGTGGCACCACTCTAAAGCTTGTAATCCTAGATCATGGGTGGGAAGCACCAAACCCCCTTGGACGTAGGATAAGTCTTGTTTTATAGTGACTTCTTGGGTACCATCTGTCTCTTTCATGGCTGCAGATGCTTACACTACCTTAACTGTCTTTAAAAAGGAACCGGAAGGTAAGATTCAACTCTCGCAAGCAAGAACCCAAAGCACCAATTATGCGCTCTCTGGCTATTATAGGGGGATGATCTGATTGTGGTTCTATGGATTCATAACCTAAGCCGGATAAAACATCCACTTTCCCGTTCTTTGTACCCGCCTGTAACTGTATACCAAAATCATAATCACGAAAAAACTGAGTCCAACGTAGTTTTCAAATGGATAGAGCCCTTGCTGATTTTAAGAACTGCAAATTGTGGTGATCCGTGAGCACTGTTATGCTGTGATTGGCCCCTAACAGATACTGTCTCCACTCTTCAAACATCCTCTTTATGGCCAATAGTTCCTTGTCTCCTATAGTGCAATTAATGTCAACAGGAGGCAGCTTCCATGAATAATATGCTACAGGATGGAGACGTCCATTAGTTGGATCTGCTTGAGAAAGGACCCCTCTAACTGCCACTTGAGATGCATCTGCCTAAACCACAAAGGGCCGTGAAGGATCTGGATGCTTTAATATAGGTGCTTGTGTGAAGGCTTCCTTCAGTTTTATAAAGGCTTTATCTGCCTCAGCGGTCCATTGAAACTTAACCCCTTTTTTCAAGAGCTTAGTTCTTGTGGAAGCCAAATCGGAAAAATTGCTAATAAAGCGTCTATAGAAATTGGCGAAGCCAAGTAAACTCTGGATCACTTTTTAGCAGTTTGTGCAGCTTGCCAACGAGTAATATCTTCTACGTTCTGCGGGTCCATACTGATTCCCTGTGGAGACACCATGAATCCTAGGAAGCTAACTGATTGCGTATGGAAATGGCATTTCTCTAACTTACAGTGCGAATCGGCTGGCTACCTGGATCCTTCTCAATCAGGCTTCCGCCCCAATTACAGTACGGAAACTGCATTGGAGGCCATAAAAGATAACATCAGGCTTGTGCTAGATCAGGGCCAATCAACCTTCCTGGTGCTTTTAGATTTCTCCGCTGCATTCGATACGGTCAACCACAAGACTCTGCTCAGAAGAATGAGGTAAAAAAAACATTGCACTCACCAGTACAGTTGAATCTACATTTCCTTCCTTTTATCAAGATCTCAAGGAAATATTTGTGGTGGAAAAGGCAACTAGCCTTCCACCACATAGGTCCTATGACAGTCGGATAGATTTGCTGCCTGGGGCTCATATTCCCTATAGTAGGGTTTACTCCTTAACAGAAAAAGAGAATTGTATTTGCGATAATACTTGGACGAGATATTGGGGATTGGGTTTATTCGTCCTTTTGTTGCTCACTGCCCACTGTGAATCCATGAACTTACCCGAAGCCCCAGAATCTACCATTATTTGCACGTCCGCAACCTGGTGCCCCCATATCAGACCCGAGGAGAGAAAAAAATGGCGTGGCAGAGATGCTGGTACTTCTGTTTGCAAGACAATGAATCCTGAATTACCCAAAGTCCTTGTCTCCAGAGACTTCGGGCTCACTAGTTTTCCAAAAACTTTGTCAGTTTTGGCTTTACAGGACAGTATCTTAAGAAATTACCCTGCTTTCCACAGTACATGCACAACTTTTTGTCTTGTCTTCTTTGTCTCTCTTCTTTGCTAAGGGGGCCTCTTAAACTTCCTATTTGCATTGGTTCGGGTTCCTCAGGTGTTCTTTCGGGGTCGGGCTTTTTCTATCTATAAGCAGAAACTCGCCCCTCTGACCTGCCTCTTTCTTCCTTTCACTGATTCTACAGTCCAATTTGACCACCAGGTCTATGGGGGCAGTGCAAATCTCAGAAGGGTAAACTACTTTGTAGGAGAGTAGGGTCTGCTATCCTATGGTCACCCCAAATTTTTGCTTTTTGCTTCACTGGTTTATGAGTTAATGTGGCTGTGGGCCTGCTAATCAGACCCACAGCCTGCTGTTCTCTATAAAAATTACTGCCAATGCACTCTAGGTGCATTAAGAATTGGAACTGGTTCACCTTATAGGCCCCTGTAACAGGGTACTCCAGGTACCCAGGGGAAAGGTGTATCCAAGGCCTACCAGGGGCTGTAGCATGTATTGTGCCACCCCAGGCCTGGCCTCCATATTTGACACAACTGGATGATCCATCAGCTGGGGTAAATTGGTGTAATCACCTCTTACTTAGATATAGTTTACCTATATCTAAACCTATCTGGACACATGTTAACCTATTAGCCACTCCTATGGAAGGCCTCGACAATCCTGGAGGCAGAGTGCTTGGTTTCATGTGAGATGGTGCTCTGGCATGAGCTGAGCCCGTCTGCAGCTGTCGGGAACAACTCCCTTAGCTGTTCTGGGATATTGCCATACCATATACTCTTAAGTGCATTATAATCCTCGCGGTTATTTGCTAACTTTGGTTTGGCTTTATCAAAACATGTCGAGTAAGGTGTCATACGAATTGGGATACTACCCCCTCGCCAATTCTGGCAACGGGGTAGCATTCCACCCTTCTAGAGGGACACGACATGTACATAACCTGAACCCCGGTTAAAGTTAAACTCGAGCCTCAGCATCACAAAATGGATGCTGCCACCACAGACACAAGTCTGACCTCCTGCTGCTGGGAGTCCTTCCAGCGAGGGAGGCTTGGACAAAGGTTTTCCTGCCTTGGGAGGTGCGAGCGCCACCCCAGACAGGATTTTGTGTATTGGGTAGGACAGGGCTGAATAGAATGAGACATGCCTGGGGCACACAAGGTGTCCCTGTGCATAAGCCAGTCCAAACCGGTGCTGGCACTTTCCAGACCCAGTCCTGGCGCGGAGCTGGACAAAGGAAAGGGGGTGTAACCGCCCCCCTTCCTGGTCCCACCCAGAGGAGGGACCTAGCAGGTGATCCGGCCCCCAGATTTGGAATAAGAGTAGGAGCTGTGTCCCAAGACTTCAGATCATCCTGAACTGGACTTGAAACTAAGAAGAAAACTGGACTTCGACATTCTGCTGCACAGAAGACTGAAGAGCATCTCCCTTGTGGCCAAGGAGTGACCACCCTGTGAATACAGGCACCATCCAGCAACTAGACATCTGCTTTGCCGCCGCCTCCGCCGGAGCCCGAGCCCAGAGCCCAACAAGACCCTGATCCCCAGACATCTCAGAGCCCGATCCACAGTCCCTGAAAAAAAGAGACCCGTGGAGGCACCGAGAGACGTGGGACCGGACCTCTTGAAAGTCCCCTGAGAAGCTGACTGCGCAGCACCCAAGGCACCCTCGATGCTGTGCTTTGGGGTTTGAGAAACCCCACCACCGAGCAGCATTTACACCGAAGATCAGCCCCCCAGCATCTCCACGATCTGCATGGGGCCCTTTTGCACTTTGCTGCTTGATGCGCCATCCCGGCCACTTGCCACGTGGCTAGCGGCCATCTTGGCGACAAAACCTACAAACAACACCACTGGTCTGGTTGCTCCAGACTGGCCCTCACTCCCCTAAAAAGGAGCACCCGCTCTGACCTTGCTGGTTCGAGTGAGAAGCTTGCATTGATTCCTGCGTGGCTTGCATTAGCCAAAGCCTGTTTACTCCGGTCAAGAAGCCGACACTGCCATCAGCTAGAGCTTTTATGGGACAGCTCGTGACCGACGCCTGGACATCCTCGACCTTGTTGTGTCCACGTGGCTGCAGAGACAATCTTCACCTCTTCGCCTGTTTGCACCCAACATCGCCTGCTTCCATCCTGGTTCCACAGTAGTCACTTGCTAGTGACTTTGAACAATGTCCCCTGTGCTTTCAGGTCTTCACCTCTTTAGATCCAGCCTTGGATCCACCGGAACTCTCCACGACGACCCGCTTGCAGCATCTTCATCTACAGGCTCCATATACCAGCGCGACGAAACCCGACACACTTTGAGACATATGCACCCGCTTCCTGTGGGTGAGGTAAACCTGGCACTCCGGTGCCCGTGTGTAGCAATACACCTCTAGTGTCTATGTTCCAAGTTGCTAGGTTGTAGGTCATCCGGAAGGTTCCCTTTTCACTAACTTTGTAACTTATACGCACCATTGACATTGCATTGGTGCCTGCTTGTGCTTTAAGCGCTGCACCCGAGTCCCGCGGGCCTTTCCCGACTTCTTCACTGTTAGTTCCGAACAGCTCCAGCGATTCCCCAGGCCCTAGGCCTACTTCCTTTCTGATTTGTGGTACTTATACCACTATTTTAGTATATGGTTTAGGTTGCCCCTAGGGCTCATCCATATTGTGCAACTTTTGTATATTTAAACTGTGTTTTGTTTAACGCATTTGCTTCTGTGCTCATAAAGAGTATAAGGGATATTTGTAGTAAATAAATATATATATATTTTCAATATATATCTGTGTGGTGTCCTTTCATTTGGTATTCAAGGGGATTGTGTATGGTAAAACAGCTTGCTCACATGCCTTTAACGAGTTTAACCTAAGACTGCTTTGTCCACGCTACTAGGATAGCTGGTCTATAAGGTTGATTTACAACCAATCATCATAAGGGTTGCTTGGCATGGTACAAGGTAATCACTTGAACTAGTGAGTATCATATACCAGGCCAACTTCTCACATTGGTGAGCAGCGGGTGGGATTTGAGCTTGCTGTTGTTTTACCATTACAATCTTTGAGAGTATCATTTGTAAGATCATACAGGTACCTGCTAGGTACATATAAAACAAGACTAGTATACTTAAGTTCTACTGAACTTAGTTGTTGAAGAGGATAGGGAGTAGCACACCCTGACTACAACTACTAGATAGGTTTAGTAGGTAAACACCAGTGTAGGTAGATTGCAACATATCCACCCACACTAGAGCAATGTCTGGAGCTGAGGGGTCCATTGGACCTGCCCCTGTTGAGAGTGACCCTCCAAGGGCACCATCCAAATTTTCTATGTTAAACTTTAAAGAACTGAGGCAGATCTGTACCTTAAGAGGTCTCAAGACAGGTCCAACCCCTACCACAGACCACCTCAGAGAACGTTTAGACCAGTCTGAAGTTCTAAAGACCTCTAAAACAGACCCCAGAGGGAATGTTGAAGGAGGCTCTCCCACTCAAGCTGATAATACTGACACCCCTGTCCCTGTTGTCCAGATAGATGAGGATGACCAAGTCACTGGAGATACTCAGCCTGAGGAGGAGGAGGAAGAAGAGGAGACAGAAGGGGAGAACAGTGATTCTGATGATGGCTAAAATAGTCAGGTGCCAGCTAGAGGGCTTAGCATGGCTAACTTAAGCCTATTTGGGACTGAGTCAGGGATGAACCCACTCAGATCCCCAAGTGGACTTAACCAGGAGCACAGGAGGAGTAGGAATCACTCAGGTGAATCCAATACCTCCCAGGCTTGTAGAGGGGGATGACAAGCCCTCAGAGAAGGGAACATGAGGCCAAAATGAGAGAGGCTGAGCTTAGGATCCAGAAGCAAGAATTAGAAGTTGCCCTGGCCCAAGAGAAACTTGCTGGAGCAAGACATCCTAGAGAGAGTGGATTAGGATCCACTGGTGGCAGCATTATCCCTAAGGATAAAGACAGGTCCTATGACAATAGAAAACTGAGTAAGATTGTGCCCCCCTACAAAGCTGGGGATGATATCTACAAATGGATGACTGCACTTGAGAGAGCCTGCAGATTCCTCAGGAGCAGTGGGCAGCAATCTTGTGGCTCTCCTTTGAAGGTAGAGGCCGAAACAGACTCCTCACAGTTAGTGATGGGGATTCTAGAAACTACCATAGTCCTGAAGAGTGCTCTGATTGATGGGTTAGGCTTAACCACTGAACAGTACCGGTTAATTTTCAGAGAGAACCAGAAGACACAGACTCAGGACTGGTCTGAATTTGTTGAATGTGCCACTAAGGCTCTGGAGGGATGGTTGCTGGGAAGTAAGGTTACAGACTATGAAGGATTGTACAATTTGCTTATGAGAGAACAAATGTTAAATAATTGTCAGAACCAGCAGTTGCATCAACACTTGGTTGACTCAGATCTGACCTCTCCCCAAGAATTGGGAAAGAGGGCAGACAAATGGGTTAGAACCAGGGTTAGGCAAAAGAACCAGAACCAGAACCAGGGTGGTGACAAAAAGAAAACAGACCAGAAGGGTGGGGAGCAGAAAGCTAAAGACCAGAAGTCTTCAACAGGGCCCCAAACTAATACAGAGGGTGGGTCCCAAACTTCCAAGAAGAAGAAGAAAGAAGGTCAAAGAAAACCCTGGTTTAGTACATGTAAAAACACCTCTCACTGGACCAGTGAGTGTAAAAAGGGTGGAGCCCCCAACACTGCAGCCCCTAAGTCACCTGCACCCACTAGTACAGTTGGCAGCGTTGGTCCACAAACTAAGGGGGTAGTGGGTATCAGCTTGGGAACTGAGGGAGATTCTGGCCTAGTCAGAACCCCTACACAGGCTGTTCTGATTTCTGATGGGGACATAGATTTGACCCCTACTATAAGTCCCAGTAATCTGGGCAAGTATAGACAGACCCCTTTGATTAATGAAAAAGTGGCTCAAGCATACAGGGACACATGTGCCAGTGTCACCATGGTGACCCCTAGCTTTGTGGACCCTGGACAATACATACCAGGTGACAATTACCTGGTGACCAATGCCAGCAATGTCACCACTACACATAGTGAGGCAATTGTTAATTTCTCCCGGGGAGGGGTAACTGGCCTAAAATGAGTTGTGGTTAGTGCTGATCTCCCAGTGGAATGTTTGTTGGGCAATTACCTGGAGAGCTCTCTATGGCCAGAACTTGAGTACAGGACTCATGCAGAGATGTTAGGGATATCATCACATGTCCTTGCTGTGACCAGGTCACAAGCCAAAAGGTGCCCCTCTGAACCTCAGGTCTTGGATCCTGAAACAATGGACCAAGCACCTTCCAAGAAGAAGAACAGGAGGGTAAAGGTTGTGCCTTCCCACCTGCCTACAAGTGAGGATCAGCCTTCACAGGAAGATGATCTTGAGACCCCCCTGAAGGAACTGTCCCTGAAGAACTTGAACCTGATCAGGTTGAGTTTCTGGGGACAGGGGGACCTTTTAGGGCAGACTTGGGACAGGCTCAGTTAACCTGTCCTTCCCTTGAACCCCACAGACATCACGCTGCTGCTGAGGCTGCTGGGAATGCTCAAGGTACCCATAAAGTATATTGGGATGATGGGCTCCTTTATTCAGAGGGTAGAGACCCCAAGCCTGGTACAACCAGGAGGTTGGTTATACCTCTGCAATTTAGGGGCTTCCTTCTAACCTTGGCCCATGATATTCCTTTAGCAGGACACCTAGGCCAGAATAAGACTTGGGACAGGCTTGTCCCTCACTTTCACTGGACTCACATGTCTGAAGACACCAAGGAGTTTTGTCGCTCCTGTGTAACCTGCCAAGCCAGTGGTAAAGCAGGTGGCACAACAAAGGCCCCCCTGATACCACTACCTGTGGTGGGGGTTCCCTTTGAAAGAGTGGGGATTGATATTGTAGGTCCAATGGATCCCCCTACAGCATCTGGGCACAGATTCATCCTGGTGGTGGTGGACCATGCTACCAGGTACCCAGAGGCAATTCCCCTTAGGACCACAACAGCTCCTGTTGTGGCCAGGTCCTTACTTGGAGTTTTCTCCAGAGTGGGGTTTCCTAAGGAGGTAGTATCTGATAGAGGTGCCAACTTCTTGTCAGGATACTTAACAGCTATGTGGAAGGAATGTGGTGTCAACTAAAAGTTCACCACTCCTTATCATCCACAGTGTAATGGGTTTGTTGAAAGATTCAACAAGACCCTAAAGGGTATGATTAAAGGATTACCTGAAAAGCTCAGGCGGAGATGGGACATCCTTCTACCCTGCCTTCTGTTTGCTTACAGAGAGGTCCCACAAAAGGGGGTTGGCTTCAGCCCCTTTGAATTGTTGTTTGGGCACCCTGTAAGAGGACCCCTTTGTCTGGTGAAGGAAGGATGGGAGTTACCTCTCAAAAAGCCTAAACAAGACATAGTGGACTATGTACTTGGTCTCCGCTCCAGTATGGCTGAGTATATGGGGAAGGCATCCAAAAACCTTGAGGCTAGCCAATAATTACAGAAAGCTTGGCATGACCAAAAGGCTGTCTTGACTGAGTACCAGCCTGGACAGAAAGTATGGATGTTGGAGCCAGTGGCCCCAGCAGCACTCCAAGACAAATGGTATGGACCCCATACTATTGTTGAAAAGAAGGGATAGGTTACTTACTTGGTGGACCTAGAAACTCCCAGGGGCCCCCACAGGGTGCTCCATGTCAACAGACTGAAGGCATATGTTGACAGGGCAGACATGGGCTTGCTCATGGCTTCAGATGAGGGGCAGGAGGAAGAGAGTGACCCTCTCCTAGACCTGTTAACTCAGAACCCTGAAGATGGCTCAGTTGATGGTGTGGCCTTAGATGGCAGCCTCACTGAACATCAGCAAAATGACTGCAGACAAATGTACAGTCATACAGACATATGTTCTCCTTGACACACAGTCAGACAAACTGGTGTACCCATGTGGTGGACACTGGTGACAGTCTTCCTGTGAAAAACAAGATTTACAGGCAACCTGACCATGTCAGGGACTGTATAAAGACTGCGGTGCAAAATATGCTGGAATTAGGTGTTATTGAGCCTTCAGAGAGCCCCTTGGCTAGCCCAGTGGTTCTGGTCCCCAAATCTCACACCAAAGATGGCAAGAGAGAGATGAGGTTTTGTGTGGATTACAGAGAACTCAATGCTGTCACCAGGACAGATGCACACGCTATTCCAAGGGCAGATGAGCTCATTGATCTGACAGCTGGCTATTGGCAAATCAGGTTAGCTGAGGAATCCAAAGCCAAAACAGCATTTTCTACCCCAGGAGGTCATTGCCAATTTGTGGTGATGCCCTTTGGTTTGAAAAATGCACAAGCCACCTTCCAAAGGTTGGTAAATCAAGTCCTTACTGGGTTGGATGACTTTTGCGCAGCATATCTGGATGATATTGCTGTCTTCAGCTCCACCTGGGAGGATCACCTGGTCTACCTGAAGGAAGTGCTAGAGGCTCTGCAAAAGGCAGGCCTCACTATCAAGGCCACAAAGTGCCAGATAGGGAAGAGAAAGGTTGTGTACTTGAGCCACCTTGTAGGTGGAGGCCAAGTTCAACCACTGGAGAGTAAGATCCAGACTATAAAGGACTGGTCCCCTCCAACTACCCAGACACAGGTCAGAGCTTTCTTGGGCCTGACTGGGTACTACAGGACGTTTGTTAAGAACTATGGGTCCATTGTGACTCCTCTTAATGATCTGACATCCAAGAAGTTGCCCAAAAAGGTTCAGTGGACAGTAAACTGTCAAAAGGCATTTGATGACCTGAAGAAGGCCATGCGCTCTGCACCTATCCTGAAGAGTCCTGACTACTCAAGAGAGTTCATTGTCCAAACAGATGCTTCTGAGTTGGGAGTGGGAGCTGTGATTTCACAACTTAATGTAGATAGTCAAGACCAGCCCATTGCTTTTATTAGCAGAAGGCTGACCCCCAGAGAGAAACGTTGGTCAGCTATTAAGAGGGAGGCCTTTGCTGTGGTGTGGGCCCTGAAGAAGTTGAGACCATACTTGTTTGGCACTCACTTCAAGATTCAGACCGACCATAAGCCTCTCTTATGGCTTAATCAGATGAAGGGTGAAAACCCCAAACTACTCAGGTGGTCCATTTCCCTACAGGGGATGGACTTTACAGTGGAGCACCACCCAGGGACTGACCATGGTAATGCATATGGTCTCTCCAGGTACTTCCACTTAGAACATGAAGACACAACTGGTCAAGGTTAGTCTAATGTCCCTGCGTTTGGGGGGGGGGGGATTGTGTAGGAGAGTAGGGTCTGCTATCCTATGGTCACCCCAAATGTTTGCTTTTTGCTTCACTGGTTTATGACTTAATGTGGCTGTGGGCCTGCTAATCAGACCCACAGCCTGCTGTTCTCTATCTAAATTACTGCCAATGCACTCTAGGTGCATTACGAATTGGAACTGGTTCACCTTATAGGCCCCTGTAACAGTGTACTCCAGGTACCCAGGGCATAGGTGTATCCAAGGCCTACCAGGGGCTGCAGCATGTATTGTGCCACCCCTGGCCTGGCCTCCATATTTGACACAACTGGCTGATCCATCAGCTGGGGTAAGTTGGTGTAAACACCTCTTACTTAGATATAGTATACCTATATCTATACCTATCTGGACACATGTTAACCTATAAGCCACTCCTTTGGAAGGCCTCAACAATCCTGGAGGCAGAGTGCTTGGTTTCATGTGAGATGGTGCTCTGGCACGAGCTGAGGCCGTCTGCAGCTGTCGGGAACAACTCCCTTAGCTGTTCCGGGATATTGCCATACCATATACTCTTAAGTGCATTATAATCCTTGTGGTTATTTGTTAACTTTGGTTTGGCTTTATCAAAACATGTCGAGTAAGGTGTCATACGAATTGGGATACTACCCCATCGCCAATTCTGGCGACAGGGGTAGCATTCCACCCTTCTAGAGGGACACAACATGTACATAACCTGAACCCCGGTTAAAGTTAAACTCGAGCCTCAGCATCACAAAATGGATGCTGCCACCACAGACAGAAGTCTGACCTCCTGCTGCTCGGAGTCCTTCCAGCGAGGGAGGCTTGGACAAAGGGTTTCCTGCCTTGGGAGGTGCGAGCACCACCCCAGACAGGATTTTGTGTATTGGGTAGGACAGGGCTGAATAGAATGAGACATGCCTGGGGCACACATGGTGTCCCGGTGCATAAGCCAGTCCAAACCTGTGCTGGGGCTTTCCAGCCCCAGTCCTGGCGCGGAGCTGGACAAAGGAAAGGGGGTGTAACCGCCCCCCTTCCTGGTCCCACCCAGAGGAGGGACCTATCAGGTGATCCGGCCCCCAGATTTGGAATAAGAGTAGGAGCTGTGTCCCAAGACTTCAGATCATCCTGAACTCGACTTGAAACTAAGAAGAAAACTGGACTTCGACATTCTGCTGCACAGAAGACTGAAGAGCATCTCCCTTGTGGCCAAGGAGTGACCACCCTGTGAATACAGGCACCATCCAACAACTCAACGTCTGCTTTGCCGCCGCCTCCCGCTAGAGCCCAAGCCCAAAGCCCAACAAGACCCTAATTCCCAGACATCTTAGAGCCCGATCCACAGTCCCTGAAAATAAGTGACCCGTGGAGGCACCGAGAGACGTGGGACCGGACTTCTTGAAAGACCCCCGAGAAGCTGACTACACAGCACCCGAGGCACCCTCGACCCTGTGCTTTGGGGTTTGAGAAGCCCCACTACCAAGCAGCATTTGCACTGAAGATCAGCACCCCAGCATCTCCACGATCTGCGTGGGGCCCTTTTGAAACTTTGCCACTTGACACGCCATCCCGGCCACTTGCCACATGGCTAGCGGCCATCTTGGCGACGAAACCTACAAACAACACCACTGGCCTGGTTGCTCCAGACTGGCCCTCGCTCTCCTAAAAAGGAGCACCCGCTTTGACCTTGCTGGTCCGAGTGAGAAGCTTGCATTGATTCCTGCGTGGCTTGCATTAGCCAAGGCCTGTTTTTTCTGATCAAGAAGCCAACACCGCCATCAGCTAGAGCCTTTGTGGGACAGCTCGTGACTGACACCTGGACCTCCTCGACCTCTTCGTGTCCACGTGGCTGCAGAGACAATCTTCACCTCTTCGCCTGTTTGCACCCGACATCGCCTGGTTCCATCCTGGTTCCACGGTAGTCACTGGCTAGTGACTTTGAACATTGTCCCCTCTGCTTTCAGGTCTTCACCTCTTCAGATCCACCCTTGGATCCACCGGAACTCTCCACGACGACCCGCCTGCAGCATCTTCATCTACAGGCTCCATAGACCAGCGCGACGAAACCCGACACACTTTGAGACATATGCACCCGCTTCCTGTGGGTGAGGTAAACCTGGAACTCCAGTGCTCCTGTGTAGCAATACACCTCTAGTGTCTATGTTCCAAGTTGCTAGGTTCTAGGTCATCCGGAAGGTTCCCTTTTCACTAACTTTGTAACTTTTACGCACCATTGACATTGCATTGGTGCCTGCGTGTGCTTTAAGCGCTGCACCCGAGTCCCGCGGGCCTTTCCCGACTTCTTCACTGTTAGTCCCGAATAGCTCCAGCGATTCCCCAGGCCCTAGGCCTACTTCCTTTCCGATTTGTGGTACTTATACCACTATTTTAGTATATGGTTTAGGTGGCCCCTAGGACTCATCCATATTGTGCAACTTTTGTATATATAAACTATGTTTTGTTTTAACGCATTTGCTTCTGTGCTCATTAAGAGTATAGGGGATATTTGTAGTAAATAAATATATATATATATTTTCAATATATATCTGTGTGGTGTCCTTTCATTTGGTATTCAAGGGGTTTTGTATGGTAAAACTGCTTGCTTCACATGCCTACAGAGTTTAGCCTAAAACTGCTTTGTCCACGCTACTAGGATAGCTGGTCTATAAGGTTGACTTACAACCAATCATCATAAGGGTTGCTTGGCATGGTAAAAGGTGATCACTAGAACTAGTGAGTATCATATACCAGGCCAACTTCTCACACACTTGAGCTAGTAAATCGTTTAAGACTTCTCTCAACCCTATGTAAAACAAAGCACTACACTTCTCCTCGGGCCACCCAGCTTCTGCTACCAGTCTGTTAAAAGTGGAGATGTATGTGGTTAGATCTTTAGTTCCCTGTTTTAGATTCAAGAGCTCAGTGTCTACCGACTGCATAAAGGAATGTCTGTCAAATAACTTCCTAAATTCTCTCTTGAAGGCATTATAATCCTGTAGCAGTGGATCATTTCTTTCTATTAGAGGTATGGTCCATTCGGCAGCAGACACTCCCAGATAAGATATAACAAATGCCACTTTTGCTTGGTCCGTTGGAAAGCAAGCAGCCTTACACATGAAGTGAAGCTGGCACTGACTGATAAAGGCTGCGTACTTAATGGGATCACCCAAAAATGCTCAGGGGTGGCCAGAGGAATGGATGGTGGTGCGGTGACTTGTATCACTGGGTAGCTAGTGCTAGGATTCTGGATCCCTACACCTGATTCAGACCTCATACTCCGCTGCATGAAATCCAGACGTGCTGACAGGGACTGAGTTTCCTTCTGAAGATTTCCCAACATATGGGCTAAGTCTGCAAAGGATACCTGAATCATCTCCATGGCGCTCGGGCGGAAAGAAAACTTTTCTCTCTTGGCTTCGCGTTCTGTCAGGACTCAACTTAATTTCCACAGGAACGTCATGGACATGAAGAAAGATCCACAACTTCCCAAAATCACCTATTGCACCCAACAAAGTCAAAGTGACAATGGTAACCCGGGAAGAAGGGAAACAAAACAAGGAAAGGTGAGGGTCCTACGTCAGATCCCAGGAAGAAACAGAACCAGGCAGGGACAAGGCCAAAAAGCTGTAGATAGGAACAAAAAGGAAAAAAATGGTAAGAATAATGGAAGAGTAACCTTCAAATTCCAGTCTACCCTCAAATGTGCTAATTCCTACCTTAGAATTTCCCTTCTTCTAAGTTATACACATGACTGGGTTCAATAGGCATAAGTCCGGCCTGAAGGAAAAGACAAGAAACTAATCAATCAATGCATTTGTAAATCACACTACTTACCCATGAGGGTCTCAAGGCGCTGGGGGGAGGGGAAACCTGCTACTGCTCAAAAAGCCAAGTCTTGAGGAGTCTTCTGAAGGTCTGCAGGTCTTGGGTCTGCCGGGGGTGGATAGGGAGGGTGTTCCAGGTCTTTGCGACGAGGTGGGAGAACGATCTGCCGCCTGATGTTACTCTTGGGATGCAGGGGACTGTGGCGAGGGCGAGGTCGGCGGAGCATAGCTGACGGGTGGGTATGTAGAAGCTGACTCGTCCGTTGAGGTATGCTGGTCCGGTGTTGTGGAGTGCCTTGTGTGCGTGGGTGAGGAGCTTGAATGTTATCCTCTTGCTGCCGGGGAGCCAGTGCAGGTCTCTCAGGTGGGCTGAGATGTGGCTGCGGCTAGGGATGTCGAGGATCAGGCGTGCGGAGGCGTTCTGGATGCGTTAAAGCCTTTTCAGGAGTTTTGTCGAGGCTCCTGCATAGAGTGCGTTTCCGTAGTCCAACCTGCTGCTTATGAGGGCCTGGGTGACCGCTCTTCTCGTTTCGGTGGGGATTCACTTGTAGATATTGTGGAGCATGCAGAGGGTGTTGAAGCAGGAGGAAGAGACGGCGTTGACCTGCTTAGTCATGGAGAGGGTGGAGTCGAGGATGATCCCTAGGTTGCGTGCTTGGTCGGTGGGTGTTGGAGCTGTTTCCAGTGCGGTCGGCCACCAGGATTCATCCCATGCTGATGGGTTGGGTCTGAGGATGAGGACCTCCGTCTTGTCCGAGTTCAGCTTCAGTCGGCTGTTTCTCATCCTTTTGGTGATGGCCTTCATGCCTTCCAGGAGGTTAGTTTTTGGCTGTGTGGGGGTCCTTGGTGAGGAAGAGGATCAGTTGGGTGTCATCGGCGTAGGAGATGATGGTGAGGTCGTATAGTCGGGCAACGTGTGCGAGCGGTGCCATGTAGATGTTAAACAGCGTAGGGCTGAGGGATGAGCCCTGGGCTATGCCGCAGATGATCTCTATGGCTTCGGAGCAGAATGGGGGGAGGCGGATGCTCTGTGTTCTGCCGGAGAAGAAGGAGGTGGTCCAGTCCAGGGCCTTCTCTTGGATCCCAGCATCGTGGAGGTGTTTTCGTAGTGTGTGGTCGCAGACTGTGTCAAAGGCGGCCAACAGGTCCAGGAGGAGGAGGACCGCGTTTTCTCCGTTGTCTAGCAGGGTTCTGATGTCATCAGTGGCGGCGATGAGGGCAGTTTCGGTGCTGTGGTTGCTGCGGAACCCGGACTGGGACGGGTTCAGGATGTTGTTCTCCTCTAGGTAGCGGGACAGTTGTTTGTTGACGGTCTTCTCGATGACCTTTGCGGGGAACAGGAGCAGGGAGATGGGACGGAAGTTCTTGAGGTCCTTGGGGTGCGCCTTGGGTTTCTTGAGTATGGCGTTGATCTCAGCGTGCTTCCAACTCTCTGGGAAGGTTGCTGTCTGGTTGCTGTCTCGAAAGAGATGTTGACGGAGATGGGGTGCGATGGCGGTGCTGGCTTTGTTGAAGATGTGATGTGGGCAAAGGTCTGACGGATACCCGGAGTGGATGGTGTTCATGATCTTGATGGTGTCGTTGTCTTTGATGTTAGTTCAGGAGTGCAAGCGGTTGGTGCGGGTGGTGGTCATTGGAGCGGGTGTCTCCGTGGGGGTCGGGGGCAGATGTGGCATTGAAGCTTTTGTGGATGTCTGCGATCTTGTGGTGGAAGAAGGTGGCGAGCGAGTCGCACAGGTCTTGAGAGGGTGGGATGTCCTTGGTGTTGGAGCTGGGGTTCCAGAGTTCCTTCACGATGTTGAAGAGCTCTTTGCTATTGCGAGCGTTGTTGTCTAGGCGGTTTTTGAAGGAGGCCCTTTTGGCGGATCTAATGAGGTGATGGTGTCTGCGGGTGGCGTTCTTGTGGGCTCCGTAGCTGTCCGGCGTTCGTTCGCAGAGCCAGATCTTCTCTAGCTTTCAGCAGGTTTGCTTGGAGGCCTGGAGGTCTTCCGTGAACCAGATGGCTTTCTTGCTGGTGTGGCTTAAGGAGGGTTTCTTGAGCGGGGAGAGGGTGTTGGTGCAGTCGTCGATCCACTGTCTGAGGTTGCGTGCGGTGGTGTATGGGTCGGCGGGGTCAGAGGGTGGGCTCTGGGCGTGGTGGTGTTTAGCTGATCTTCAGTGACTTTGCTCCAACAGCGGCGGGGCATCTGTTGGGCGCGGTGGTGTGTGGTGGGTTTCTGGAAGGTGAAGTGGATGCAGCGATGGTCAGTCCAGTGGAGTTCGGTGGTGTGGCTGAAGGTAACGTGGGAGCTTGCAGAGAAGATGGGGTCAAGCGGGTGTCTGGTGGAGTGGGTAGGTGTTGTGACGAGTTGTCTGAGTCGGAGGTTTTCGATCAGGGTGGAGGAGTTGGTGTTGTTGTTGTTCTCGAGGTGGAAGTTCAGGTCCTCAAGGAGGATGTAGTCTGTGGAGGTGAGAGCGTGTGTACTGACGACGTCGGCGATGGAGTCGCTGAACTGTGGTTGGGTCCGGGGGGTCTGTAGACGAGGGTTCCTCTGAGGGTGGTGTTGAGGTCGGTGTGGATCTGAAAGTGCAGGTGTTCGGCGGTGCTGAGGGTGTCGTCGGTGTTGGTCGAGACTCTGAGAGTGTTCCTCTGGACGATCGCGATTCCTTCTCCTATTCCGTTGGTGGGGTCCCTGCGGGTGATCTTGTAGCTGTCCGGGATGGCTATGGCAATGACATGTGCCGAGGAGGGGTTCATGCAGGTCTCCGTCTGGGGAGGTTGAGTCGAGTAGGTCCCAGAGTTCGATGGCGTTTTTTGTGGGCGGAGCGGGTGTTGAGAAGGATGCAGCTGAGGTGGTTGGGTTCTTTTCTGGTCGATGGGTTGTTGGGCCGGATGCTGGTGAAAATGCAGTTCCGGCAGGAGAAGGACCCTTGGTTGCTCTTCGGGGCGGCCAGGTAGCAGGTGCGTGCTTGTCCGGTGTTGAGTGCGTGGAGGGTGCTCGAGTCGTAGAAGAGATGGGCGCTGTGGCGGTCATGGGGCCAGGGGTTCTGGCACTGGGCGCGGTCCAGGTGCAGACAGGCACAGACGGGCTTGCCTTAGGCACGCCTTCGGTGCTCCAGCGGCGTGCCCGCTGCACGACTTTGACGCAGTCGCCATTTGAAGGGGAGGGACGATGAGCTGGAGGTGGGAGCGGGGCAGGAGGGGAGGGGCAGGGATAGCGGTGAAAAGGCAGAAAAAACATGGGGGGAGCAGAAGACGTAGAGGCAAAAATACAGTGGCAGTCACAGAGAGTAAGAGTGAATTAGAAGCAAAAACCGGAACAGAGGCAAAAGCAGGGACAGAGGGCGGGCGGACTCGAGCCCTGAGCAGGAAGGTGCCTGAGCTTAATGGAAGACCAATGTCCACGTATTTCAGAAAACAGGTATAGCGTGACCTGATGTTGCACACACAAGAAAGGCTTGAAGAAGGATGACATATTTCATGATTTTATCTTGTGCAGCCTCTGCCGGGAACTGCTGTCTCTCATCAGGTGGTTGCAAGAGTCCCCTACTTAAGGAAAGAAAACTAACAAAAACACAGAGAAAGAAAAAGAATACCCATGCAAATGAACCCACCTGGTTGATAGATTCCCAAAGAAATGTTCTGTTCTGTCAAAACTAAATATGTAACCTTCATTCAGGCATAAGTAACTATTGTCCCCTTTTGTCTTTGTCATAGGAAAGAAATGGGGTATCTAAGCAGGCTAAAGGAGCAGAGTCCACAGAGATGAGAGCACTATATCAGATAAGTATGCAAACAAACATCAAAAGATTTTAAAGTAACTGGCAGTGCAGAGCACTTTTACCGATAATATAGTAATGTAGCTTTTCTTGTGATTTTCTTCTTCTTTTGCAGGCAGCCCGTAGAGGAAATCACCAGGGCAAGGGTCTGGACAGAGGAGCAACGTCGCCACATTTGTCTTTGTCATAGGAAAGAAACGGTGTATCTAAGCAGGCTAAAGGAGCAGAGTCCACAGAGATGAGAGCACTATATCAGATAAGTATGCAAACAAACATCAAAAGATTTTAAAGTAACTGGCAGTGCAGAGCACTTTTACCGATAATATAGTAATGTAGCTTTTCTTGTGATTTTCTTCTTCTTTTGCAGGCAGCGCGTATTATTATTATTATTATTATTATTATTATTCTGAGTTTTATATAGCGCCTGGTTACCAAAAAGGCATCCCAGCGCCAGGGCAGAGGAGCAACGCCGCCACGAAGCTGGACGTGGATGGAGGATGTGGTCAGGGCAAGGGTCCGGACAGAGGAGCAACGCCACCACGAAGATGGACCCGGCTGGAAGACACAATGCCCCAGGAAGCAACACAAAGAACTGGAAGGTAAGATTCAACTCCCGCGAGCACTAACACGAAGCGTTACGGCTCGGGATTGGCTGCACTTTAGCCTGACTGGTCGCCTTCTGCGCACGCGCGCCCCCTATGGCGGCCATCCTTGTAGTTCGGGAGGTGCCTGAGACCAGCAATCACGACAGTAGGGTGCATCTTGTGGGCATTAATGTTTCTCCGTCCCCTGCCACCAGCCACCCCCAGCAAGCTTTGGACCACTTATCTGACCCAGCAAGCAGCTCAATCTTCAGCTCAGGGTGTGAATTCAGCAGTCAACAAGGCCAGCACTGCTTGGCTTTCATGTGCTATTGTCTCAGAGTCTGTCTTAGGGGAGGCCTTTGGGCTCCGTCGTCGTCCAACTCATTACCATCTCTCTTGTTGATCTCTCTTGTCTCCATCGTCGGTCTCGTCTGCTTGAGGGACGTTGATGTCCAGAAACTTACAGGCTTCCTGTAGTGACTTGATTTGTCGCAGCCTGCCGTCCCACTTGAAGATGATGCAGAATGGGTGCCCCATGAGTAGGGGATGCCTTGGCTACGGAAGGGTGTTGTGACTGGTCGGAAGTCTCTACGTTTTTGCAACTTAATTGCCGCTAGGTCTTGATATAAGGCAATGTCATGTCCTCCATAGGTTAGTGGTTGCTCTTCCCTGGCTTTCCTCAGAATGAGTTCCTTGAGTGGAAAATCCGGGAGGTAGGCCAATATGTTACAATATGTCAGTAGGAGGTGCCAGTGCCTTCCTTTGCAAGCCTACCCTGTGATCCCTATCAATTTTTATTAGAAAGTTCTGTGATTCCTGCAAGATGTGGCCGAATAGGCCTTGGAGGTATGTGGTGATATCCGTGCCTTCTTCTTTGGAGGGAAAGCCTTTCACTTGGATATTATTTCTACGGAAGCGATGTTCCAAATCTTCCGCACGGACTTGAATGTCTACTTGTTCGGCTTGAAGGCGGATCACCTCTTGCTTCAAGTTCTCCACTTCTTCCTACCTCGAGTCTTCCTGGTCTTCCATTGTGGCCGTCCTCTCTCCGATTGTGTCCATATCTCGTCTCACTTCCTTAATCTCGTTGGAGAAATCTTTCCAGAGAGATTGTAAATCTTCCCATAGGGTTGAAAATAATTGGGCCAGGAATGCTCGTGTGACTGGTTCCTCCATGGATTCCGACTCGCGCCCTCCTGGCGCAGTGGGGATGCACGGTCCTTTCCTCTGCTTGCCTCCGTAATATTGGTGAACATGTCGTTCACGTTCCTGTCTTTCCTGACACGCGTTAAGGACGTATCCGATCTGTGGCCTGGCATGAGAAGCAGTTGCTTGAGGATATGTCCCAAGGTCGGAACTGGGAATTTGAGCGATACTGATGTTGGTGGTTGCTCCGTAGGAGGCAGTAATGCATAAACTGGGGGCCTTGTGATCAGGTCTCTTGTGACCACTGCAGTCCCTCTTTAATTCACTTCTGCTTCATTCCTTCTGTCCCCTCCTGGACTGCTGCCTGTGGGTGTGAGTCACCCCATAGATACCGCTGTGCAGTAGGTGGGCAAATCCAGTGCCACAAAGTCACGCACTGTTTGATCTGGGCCTCAGCAGTATCGTCTTTTGGCACACCTGACTCCGAAACACCCGGGCCCTCCGCCAATTGCGTTTCGTTCAGACCTCCTCAAATCCTAGACGTGCCAGAGAGTTGCCGGTTCACCGGCCTGTATGGGTGCTGTCTGTCGCGTGCCTCCGGTCCTGGAGCACAGCCGGACACTGTGCGTAGCTGCCTCGCCGCCAAGTTCCTGCCGCAATCACGGCAGAGGGAAGTGTGATAGTTCTGGGCTGGAGGCTCGCCAATTCCACCGGACGCTGATCGGGCCGTCAGTGTTTTCTCTGCGTCTTCGCCTATGACCAGGTCCCCTACCCTCTGTATCCCGTAGTGAGTGGCAAGCAGATCTTAGCCCGGCGAAGCAGTAGGTCATGTTCTGTAAGGGCCTGTGTGGCCTGGCAGGGTTCACCCTTGCTCTTTGGCCCCCAGCAAGTTATTATCGATATTATAGGGCAGCCTGATGCCCCTTCTGCATCCCTCACTCCTGGCTCCCAGGGGTGCCGCCTCTGTGACTGGGCCCTTCGGATCCGGGTGGGGCCACAGGCCCAGAGCAGTATCCTGCTAGGTGGCTGTCCCTTCTAACAGGGGAGGGGAAGCTCTTCTGGGTTGCTCATCTTCAGGGTCCGGAGACTCAATGGCCGCTGACGGCGGGGTTCACAGGAAATGGGACCCGGACTCAGACGCCCAGCCTGCTCTGACAAAGCTCGGGCTCCTGCACTCCACTGCTCCACCTTCTTGGCGCCCGCTGTCGCCCTTGATAGCCTGGGGAGGCACCTCACCCCTCTATGGGCCGAGGTGGCCCGCTGTGGGAAACGCTCCTGGGACTCTCAGTCTCTCCGGCACGTAAGCCTCCAATGCCTTGCCTCGCTGTGCCGTTCTGCTACTCCAGCCGGGCCACCCTCTTAACTCGCCTGGGCCAAGCCGCTGGGCAACGCTGCTGGAGATGTTCCTTCGGTCCAATCTCGCTGCAAAGCACACCCTGAGGTTTGCGCTTGTCGACTGAGCACTACTCCGGTTCCGGCGCGCTGTAACAATGCTGGGAAGACAGCGGGTGGCCAATGGGAACAAAGAGACAAGCGAGTCATGTCTTACCTGCTCGCCCTTTTAGCCACACCCCTCCATTTATTTCTAACTCTGGGGAGTACTAGGGAGTGTGTATGGCTGCCTCGGTGCCTGATTTCACGTGAAACTGGGATCCTGACTTTTGTCGGACCCCACCGACCTCAAGAACTACTGTCCCATCTTGCTCCTTCCTTTTACGGCCAAAGTCATCGAGAAGACCGTCAACAGACAGCTTGCCGCCTACCTCGAGACGAACGGATCCCTCGACCCCTCGCCGTCCGGGTTTTGGGCCAACCACAGCACCGAGACCGCCCTAATCGCAGCCACCAACGACATCAGAACCCTGATTGACAACGGGGAAACAGCAGCCCTCATCCTCCTGGACCTCTCTGCAGCGTTCGACACTGTCTGCCACCGCACCCTAGTGAAGCGCCTCAGCAACATCGGAATCCGAGAGAAAGCACTGGAGTGGATCATCTCGTTCCTCGCCGGAAGAACCCAGAGAGTCCGCCTCCCCAGTTCAGATCCGAGGCCACCGAAGTCATCTGCGGCGTACCACAAGGATCTTCACTCAGTCCAACCCTCTTCAACGTCTACATGAGCCTCCTCACAGCCATTGCACGCCAACACGACCTCAACATCATCTCCTACGCCGACGACACCCAGCTGATCCTCTCCCTCACCAACGACCCCACCACCGCCAAAGCCAACCTACACAAAGAGATGAGAGAAATCGCCGACTGGATGAGGAACAGCCGCCTTAAACTGAACTCAGACAAGACGGAAGACCTCATCCTGGGATCATCACCCTCTGCCTGGGACAACTCCTGGTGGTCCCCGGCCCTGGGCACCGCTCCCAAACCAACGGACCACGCACGCAACCTGGGCTTCATCCTGGACTCCTCCCTGTCGATGACCAAACAAGTCAATGCTGTCACATCTTCGTGCTTCAACACCCTACGCATGCTCCGTAGGATCTTCAGATGGATCCCCACTGAAACCTGGAAGACCGTTACCCAGGCACTCGTCACCAGCCAACTGGATTACGGGAACACCCTCTATGCCAGAACCACAGCCAAACTCTAAAAAAGACTCCAGCGCATCCAGAACGCCTCCGCACGACTCATCCTGGACATCCCCCGACACAGCCACCTCACTGGACACCTGAGAGACCTGCACTGGCTCCCGGTCAGCAAGAGAATCACGTTCAGACTCCTCACCCACGCACACAAGGCTCTCCACGACCTGGGCCCCAAGTACCTCAACAACCGCATGACCTTCTACACGCCCACCAGCCAGCTACGATCGACCAGCCAAGCCCTCGACGCCGTACCACGCATCCGCAGAGCCACCGCCGGAGGAAGATCCTTCTCCTACCTGGCAGCCAAGACCTGGAACTCCCTCCCCACCCACCTTCGGCGAACCCAGGACCATCTCTCCTTCAGAAAGCAGCTCAAGACCTGGCTGTTCGAGCAGTAACATCCCCCTTTCCTCCAGCGCCTTGAGACCCTCCCGGGTGAGTAGCGCTCTTTACAAATGCCATGATTGATTGATTGATTGACTGATTGTATTGATCTTTTACCCACACTAATCTATCAAGTGTGCAGAAGCCTATTGATGGTAATATGTGGTCCAGAAAATGGTCTGTGACTTTGAGGGTGAACCAAGCGTGCCTTCATAAATGGTATTGTCATACTGTCCATGCCCTGAGTTAGTCACACAAAGCGGTGATGGCAGAAAACCAAGGGACAGATATACAAGAAACTGACACATCTGTACAGATGCGTCAGTTTCCCTGCGCCTCCATATGAAGTCCTTGCGCCACCTTGGATGCGCCTTATTTACAATACAGCACACCATGGCGTAAGGATTGACAGATGCATCAGAAATTCTGACGCATCTGTTGGTGTAATTGTTACGCATTGCTGGAGTTGCTCCTGAAAGTGATGCAACTCCAGCAATGTGCCACAACAGATAGGTGAGTCCCATTTAAAAAGCCACGCATTATTCCTTAGGCCTGGTCTGAGCAGGCGTAGGGATTTCGACGCAGTGAAGGCATTGACTGAGGCAGTGAACTGTTGTAAATTTCACTGCGTCAGTTCTACGTGGCTTTTTGCGTGGGATCACCCAACCTGCATACATTATACCTGTCGCAGGTATGATGTGTAGCAGGGCTTCACAAGGTGCCGCATCTCCCTAGATGAGTCACGTTGTAAATTGGTCACAAAACTTGACACAACTGCAGTGCAAAAGTTTCGAAAAGGGGCTTGTAAAACTGCCCCTAAGTTTGTGAATAATTAGGTTACCAACTTTTCTTTTTCTCTCAGAGTAGAGTAGAGTCTACTAACTTCACTTGTGTAAAGTTAATCTTTAGTGTGAAGCAATAGACCATTGTGCTGACTTCAGTGCGCATGTTGAGTGTGAACACGTGTATGTGCAGAAGCTATGTGGCATGTGTGATTGTAAGACTCTCTATATGATGACAGTCTGTGTACTGGGCACAGTGTAATCCATTTTGAATTGCCACTGGTCTAGAGTGGCACAAAATGGAGCCAGCTTCCCCAGACAGGGGAATTGTTTTGACGGCATTCCTGTGACTATAGGGTTGAGATCCAGACACTGAAGTGAAGGAGGATGGGATCTACTCATGGAATTTCAGTGAGGTCCCTGTTAGTAAAAGGCTGCCAATGATGTTTTCATGAGCAATGCAATTTGGTAGAAGGAAAAGGTGAGGGGCGGGACAGCACTTTCTGGTGAGAAAGGTTCTAGTAGGGCCCACCCTTTTGTCTTTTTCTAATTACTGCTTCAGGGAGGCTGATGGAATCAAGGTGCAGAGATCTCAAACTCCATTTTGCCACGGCTGTGGATACACCTGATTGAAGCTAGTATCATTGCTACCTGCTGTGAGTGTCATTGCCTTGCACAAAGGCTTCGCCTGAGAGACAGACAGAAAATAAAACTATAAAAAAGAAGCAACCCATACTTGTTCCAAACCTTACACAGTTGATCCACATGTCCAGTATGAAAAATGAGTATACAACTGGGACCCAAATCACCACATATTGTTCCAGTTTCTCTTGATCAATGAAATGAGTGCTCTGCAAAGTACTCAAAGGATTGCGATGTGACCTGGGCTGATGTCTGTTTTGAACAGTTCTTTATATTTTAACAATTAAAACGTTACATGTCTTTCCTGTTAGAACAGCCACATTTATATTCCTGAACATGCAGTAAGTTTGCAGTTATATTATTTCTCCTGACTGTATTATGAACAGCATCTTACGCCCAATTTTGTATATATACTCATAAGTGTAAAAAAAGAGTACATAAGTGTAAAAAAAAGAGTAAATAAAAACTAAATAAATTAGAACAGAAAAAGAGTGACAGAAGAAAATATTGAGAGATCTAGGGTGGGAATCAGCAATAATCTTTTAGTGTTCAACATAAGATTCTAACACACTGAAGATCATTTGTGAGGAAATGGGGTATATTGTAAAGTGTGGTTCTGCAACCTCACTATGTAATACACTTACCAACCCCTTTGGGTCTTGTAGGTTTCATCTGCTAAACCCTCAGTTAAACCTTGGGTAGATGTTGCACTGAGCAGCAACGCTTACACAGAGGGACAACTGTTAGGCATTTAGACCGCACCAGAACAATTGAATAAGAAATACACTGTCCACGCCAGGAATCCAACACTAATTTATAAAAACATTTTTTTAATAAGAATTTAGACACAGTGGGCTTGATTATGATGTCAGTCAGTGGTTCCAACACTGTAATTACAATGCAACACATGGTGTGGTTGCATACTCCCATTTGTGTATGGAAGCTTGTGCTGCGACATGGGAGATTGTATTAATCTCTGCACTGCGTGACAGACACCTCAAGGGGCCTGGCAAACGGTTATTCAACACTTCACAATTTGGAGGCTTGGGCCGAAGTGCGGAAATCCTTTGAGGCTGGTTTAGGATTGTGGCAGTCTGTGTACACAGTTCTGTCTCTTGTTTTCAGGTAGATTTATTGTTCCTCTATCTGTCACACCTTCACTTATTCACAATAGGGGTGTTTAAAAGTTCGGATGAGGCTTCTATTTCACTCTTTATTTTGTAAGGTTCCGTGTATCAAGCACCCTAATGGTCTGCCTTTTGGTTCCACTTTCAATACTCTGCATTTTTTGTGTCGTTAAATTGGATCACTGGCACTCTACATCCTTTATTATTATTTTTCTCCGAGTCCTTGTTATTGAGCCATTGTCAGCTGAAACCTATGCACTATATTATTATTGTACATTAATTGTGTAATTCATATACTTGTTACAAATTCCCCTGATGAAGGGCTATTGTTTAAAGCCCGAAATGCATTGGGAACATTCGATATCTGTTTCTGCATGCTGAATTCAAGCTGCTACATTTCTTTTACTCTGACGTTTATCTGCTTGACACTGAAATAAACCACACAGATTTTGAACTAATGAAGCTCATGAAGATTTTCTTGTAACATTTGATGTAATTGATCCTGTTTTTTGTTGATGCTGATAGATTGAACTAGCATATACACTAATCTTTGATTCTTTTGAAAATGATATTGTACACTTTATTAGTGACATAGCAGTAGTACACCGGGTTTTCCTAGGTATCTATCTAGGTATTTGCCTTCCTTTTGAACCAGGTGGTTCACGGAACCCCTTGCCTGATGCACGCGGAATTTTGTTTGCATACTTATTAATAATTCGTAATTCCGATACAGAGAGTTTGAACTAGTTTCCTGAGTGCACACCAGCTGCATTTACCCACTTGTACATTCAATTTTCCGCACAGCCGCTACCCAAGTGCACCAACTAGCACATAATTGTCATCACAATGTCGTTTGATGATATTGTGCACTTAACAGAAAATGGAGCTCAAACCAAGATCTATACTGCCTCAGAGGCCGCTGATATTTACGGGCTCATACGAGAAATAAGAACATTTGACACCACCACTGGTCCTGTTCAACAACAACTTCGACAGCTAGAATACTTCATGCGTAGGGAAATCAACCAACGTCTGCATGCAACCACTCTGGTTCAATATCATAAGGCTAGTTGCATACACAGAGGGCTACGTCTTGCCATAAAGCCAATGCTTTTTAAAATGAACAAGAGGTTCATGGAAAAATGGTATGCGATTTTATACAAATGTTCATTAGATTTCATTTTGCTAATTGTTGAAGAGCTTTCGCAGGTTTTAACTGGTTTAGAGGCAGAAATCAAAGAACTTCAAATGAACTTGACTTCCAGGATGGAAGAAGATGTCTGGACTACCACCCTTGAAGAAATTAAAAGTAAACTTGATGTTTATGCCAAGGAAATTCACAAGCGAAAGATTAGAAAATGTTGCCGTGACACAATTGATCATAAACTCGAAGTTTTTTCCTGGGCCGAAGTTTACGCTCAAAAAAGAACTTGGCAAAAGCAAGGTACCACCTCATCAGAAGAGAGTTTAGTATCTGTTACTGACACTCAATTATCCAGACCTCCTGTAGCCACTACGATTCCCTCTAGTTATGCCTCCACCGTTGGCCCAAGCACAACTAAGGTCTCTTTTTAGAGATCAGCCCTGCAGCAAATCAACCACCAACGTAGGCAATAGCCGAATCCATAAAATCTGTAGAGGTCATCGATTCAGCAAAAACAGGTGGGACACGCCTCAAGAAACACTAGTGGTAAACATTTGATCTAAAAAACTCACAAAGAATCAGATGTCCGTTTTGGAAAAGGGGAGCTCATTTGTTCCAACTCATCAAAAAACCAGTCTAGATTCCCAAATTGCACTTTACAAATTCACCAGAAAGCTGAGACTGAGATACTTCTTTTCCACTATGACACATGAATTAACTCCATCTCAGGAATCAAATCAAAGAGTACATTTGTTTCTCCCACATCGCATAAAACCATAGACTTATTTGAGTCACTTGTTAAACAAGATTTAGTCACTCTCTCCAATACTACCACAGGGAAAGCTAATTTACCCACTAGGGAAAGACTTGCATTGAGATCTTTACAATCAAATAAGTCACTACATTTCACTAGAGCAGACAAGGGTGGAGCACTGGTAGTGATGGACAACACTCAATACGAACAAAAGATTGATTTGATGTTGCAGGATTCTTCAACATATCTACCGTTACCTGAAGATCTCACAAAATCGTTTCAATCACTGGTGGATTCCATTTTAACACATGCCCTAGAGATGAAGTGGATAAATACCAAAACGAAAGAGTATTTATTTACCCTGTTTCCCAGGAGACCGGGTTTATACATGCTCCCTAAAATTCACAAAAGCTTGAAAGATCCCCCTCTGAGGCCCATAGTATCCGGGTGTGGATCTTTACATGAGCCCCTAGGGCGCTATCTGGATGTGTTTCTTCAGCCCATTGTACAAACCAGTCCATCATACCTTCAACACACGACTCATTTACTCATCATCTTACAAATAATCAATTTTCTTGAAAGCGATCAAATTTGGTTGTGTACTATAGACGTGGTGTCGTTGTACACTTCTATACCTCACACTGAAGGCATTGAAGCCATAGAATGGGCTTTACTGAGACAAGGTGACATCAGAGCAAGCAAAGTATTTCTTTTAGAAATCCTTCACTTTTGCTTGTTTCACAGTTATTTCCATTGGCATAAACAGTTTTTTTCTTCAAGCCAACAGTACTTCAATGGGCTTTATCTGGAGCCCCCAGCTACGCGAACATCTCTTTGTACCAAATTTGAAACTGAGAACATTTTAACTGATCGCACCTGGAGTTTAAAAATAGTTTTATACAGACGTTTTATAGATGATATACTCATCATCTGGAAAGGGACACGTAGTTTGCTTGAAACACAGATTCTCGAACTCTACAAAATCAATCCCCGAATCCAATTCACGTTTCAAATAGAGTCGAACAGCATAGCTTTCCTTGATGTCATGCTCAAAAGCTCAGGCACGAATATAGAGACCACTGTCTTTAAGAAGTCCACCGATCGCAACAATGCTCTCCTTTACCAGAGTTTCCAGCCATGGCCACTAAAATGCCATCTGCCTCTTTTCTCAATTTTTGAGAATCAAATGAATAAACTCAAATCCGGAGTTGGGCCTGCAGACTATAAAAGAAGCCAAACAATTATTTCTCTCCAGAGGGTACCCCACACAAGTCATTGATCAAGCAGAGAGAAGAACATTGGCCCTAAGCCGTGATGACCTTTTAAAAAAAACATATTTTTTCTCCCCCGCAGTCTAGAGAAGTATTTGTTTCAACTTTCTCTACTCATTCCACGCTTGTAAAAAACAGTATCCTTAAAAGATGGGATTTACTTCAATCAGAGCCAGATTTCAAGGGTATGTTTTCCGAACCTCCTTTATTCGCATACAGAAGATCACGTAATCTCAAAGAAATTTTGAATAAACTTTCTGAAACACAAAAAGTTCCATTTAGAGGAATGGCTGAATGCATGAACTGTTCTCATTGCAATAATGTCAGATCTGGCAAAAGTGTATGTCATCCTCGCACGGGCAAAAAGATAACCCTGAAGTTCGATGCGAATTGTAACAGCCACCATGTAATTTATGTTATTAAATGCCCATGTGATTTGCTTTATGTTGGCAAAACAGAGAGGATCCTGCGTACAAGGATCACTGAGCACAAGAGTAGAATTCACACTCAGACCTTGAGTTCACCCCTAGCGCAACACTGGGAGCAAGAACATCATTCTATTGCACAACTCAGATTTGGGGTGTTAGAAAAAGTGGAGGAACAACCAGACAGGGATATATCTAAGTAACTTTCCCAACGAGAAACCCATTGGATATGGTATATGCAGACATTGTCTCCCATGGGGCTTAATGATAAATTTGAATTATCTTGCTTTCTGTAAATAATTATCTCACTTGTTAAATTCACACATATTCTCTATTCTTGACTTGTGTATTACATATGAGGTCTGTTATGTAAATGTTGACTGTCATTTACGTTGTACGTATTTTCCATCTTTTGTAGACAGTTGCATTTTGTATTAGAACAGGCTACCTTATTTTTATGTAATTTTTGCCTAGGGTGCTAGATGACTCAAGTGACTTCTTTCTTCTTAATTTAACATTTATTTCACTTCTTTCACTCACTCACTTACTTCCATGTTAGCCACCACTTTGAAGCACTCACCATTAATATCATCTATTGTTTGCATTACCAATATACCTATTCCTATGTCACCAGTGTATTGAGAAGATGCTGTACTCTACCGAGGTCGCATCTGCCACTTTCATCAGCGTTACTTTCAACATGGTGGCTGTTTTTTCAGTTTCATACCCGTGCTCAGTCCTCTTTCTATGCTCATCAGCTTGATTATTTCAATGCCGTACACAAACGCGGCGCACTCACTGTGACCGGCGTTCTCAGAGAGGAAACACCGTTTTCATTCTGCTCGTTGTTACTATCGGTAAGCGTCATTTTTCATTTTCTGTTTAGTCAATCAATCAATCAATCAATTACTGCTTTATTCAATTTTGAATAAAAACCATAAAAGCACAATAAAAAACAAGTCAAATTATAAAAAGTTTACCATTAAAAAAGTACATTAAACATTACTATAAATCATGATAGTACAGTAAAAGAAAAAGCAGCTCATATTGGATACATAAGAATTTTACACTAACTCAGACAGATTATTATAAATCAATTCATTGTAATCCTGTATCTGATTTTAGCTTTTGAAAAAGACGACATAAGGAACATGATCAATTCATCCTCCAGCATTTGTAGCCTCAGAAGTGCTGTTCTACATTGTCTAAGTCCCCATTTTCTCAAGATAAAAATTAAAAATCTTCTCCTTGGCAAATCATAAAATTTACAAAAAAGTATGCAGTGTAACATTGATTGGGCAGAAATATTGTCACATGGACATAATGAAAAGTTTTTAGGCCAAGAGTTTACCTCTGGAAATGTAACTAGTCTAAAAAAAGTCCCCCTGCGAAAGCGTGTAAGTAGCATACGTGAATAACAACTTTGCGCCTGTATCAGATATAGCTGGATTCCCTGGCCTTGGAGTATCAGATGGTTCTCCATAACTGAGGTCTTACATTTCTCTGTCAGCCAGCGCCTATTTTCTAGAAAGAATAAACACATTTCTTTCAACTTCTTCCTTGATCCAGTTTCTAGGCAACTTGGGGAATCAAAATATTCTGGGTAACCAATGTCATAAAATAATTTCACACATACATACATACATAATCCATGAGATCCTTGTAACCCCCTGGAGATTAAAGCAATCCTTAATTATATCTCGATTAAAACCGGTCTCGTCAGTGGACCACAACTTATGCCACAGAAGAAGGGGATTAACTTTAATAAGGTCCGATATGTATGGCAAACCTAGTTCCTTGTGACATGCATAAGTAGAGGTGGACAGCTAGGAGATAGCGCAAGAAGGCATTCTCACAAAGTTGTATATTGTGAGTTTCTGCTATTCCCCAGATCCCTGCCCCATATATCGCTGTGGATATGCATTTAGATTTATATATATCCACAAGCTCTGGAGCTGGTCATCCACCCAACTTATTGGCAATGTTGCGAACGGCACCTATGGCTCTCGAAAAAGCCAATTTTCTTGCATGTGCAGCAGTTGACCAAGTGCCCGTTTTCTCAAAGTTAATACCCAGATACGAGAAATTATCAATCGTATCTATTTTTGTTTTAGAGATAAAAGTTTTACATGTAATGGTTTTATTTGTAGTACAGCACATAGTGAATGCTTTGCTTATATTTATTTTTAGACCTCTGTCATTCATGTAATTTGAGAAATTGGTAATTGCTCTTTGGAGGCCTACTTGAGTCTGTGCCATAATTACTGCATCATCTGCATATAATAATATGGGGACTGGGGCATTTCTAATCTGAGGGTAGTCCTGCTTATCCTGGACCAGGTGGGAACCTACACAGTTTATGTATAGGTTAAACAAAAACAGTGCGAGTATACATCCTTGTCTAACTCCTTTATTTATGTTGAACTTGGATGTACACTCGCCCTGCTTCCTAAATCGCACCCTCGCCCCCGCCCCCTATATAGCTCCTTAATAAATATAAGTAAATTGGGATCCACGCCCATTTGTGTTAATGTACTCCAGAGTTTGTCGTGATTTAGACAGTCAAAGGCTGAACTCAGGTCGACAAATATTCAGAACAACTTTTCCTTTTTGGCTGTTACATACTTAGCTATAATCAACGCTAAGTTCAATCCTTGTTCTGTCGTACCGAGTCCTGCCCTAAACCCATATGAAATTTTGAAATTATGCCCTTTTCTTCCACCCAAAGTTGTAATTTATTTAATATAACCCTCCCGACAACTTTCATGAGTGATTCCAGTAATGATATTGGACAATAGCACTTTGGTTAATTACGGTCACCCTTTTTAAAGATGGGGATCACAATGGCCTCTAGCCAAGTGGAAAAGAACCTATGTTTATTGCAACTATTCAGGACGTTAGTTAAAAGTGGAGCCCATAGCTCAGTGTTAGATTTATATATATCCACTGGCACACCGTCGGGTCCTGGGGCTTTCCCTGCAGCACTCTCTTCGATGGCAGTTAAAACCTCCATCAATGAGAATTCGATGTTCATGGGAAAAGGTGCCTGATTCACATTTACATCTCCTTCAATTATGCCGGGTCCCTAACATTCGGTTGGGTCATCTGCCTGATAAAGGTCCTTAAAATAATTAACCCATCTGTCTTCCGTAATTGCCACTTGAATTGAATTTGTTGCCCTGTCTATAAAGAAAGGGGCATTTTCAGCCTTCCAGAAGCCTGTGTTGTCCTTAGTTAGGCAGGCTTGATGTAGAACCTGCCAAGCTTCTTGTTTCAACTGACTCTTACGCTTTTGAACTACTCGTTGATGGTCAGTTCTAGCCAACCTCACTTCATCCCTGCTTCTTCGGTCATTTTTTTGCACCTTCAATAAGTGAGCATGGGCCTTGCTACAGTCCCTATCAAACCATCCCTGCGCCTTAATCTTACCCTGTTTCTGTGTCCCTGTGAGGAGTTTACGTATTTCCTAAATCATTTACAAGTCCATCTCGCACTCAAAGATTCTATTAAAAAATTAATTTATATAAACTTTATCCAGTTCGTTGTTGTGCCACATACACCAAGTGTTTAGTCTAAGAACACTATATTACCGTGAAAACAATCCCGTTCATCACGCATAATACAATACGATGGTGTTAAATAACAAGGTACTGAAATGAAGATTAGGCTGATTGAATTTCCTTGATTTTTCCTATACAGACCCCCGAAGAAGGGTCACCATAGACCCGAAATGCATTGGGTAGATGAAAAATGTAAACACCTGAAGTTTGTTTGAGCTAAGATTTCATATTGATGGTATGCAAATCAAGAGGAGAACCGAGGAGGTTCAAGTATAAGTGTGCACAAAATCACCACCCAGCCAGTGGGAGTTCCTGCTGTCTCTGAGTTTACGTATTTCCTCAGTAATGCTGAGGAAAGCCTCAGTGACTAGGACGTTTTCACCTGTCTGAGTTAGACATGTTTCAATTTCCTTATATTTATTTTTTACACGGGTATCAAAAAAGGCTGTGGGTTCTATTTTATTCCACTTAATGGCATATCCATTAATCTTTGCAAGGCTTAGTTTGTAGTTATATACATTTTCTGTTATTTTAGTTGTTTGTTTGCTCCCTCCAAGGGAAAAAAGTAACCTATTTGGAAGGTGGTCGCTTGATACTATATCACATTTTAACAATTAAGAACATGACAACCGATTTGATATAAGAACAAAATCAATTACTGATTTACACCCCCTGCCAATAAAAGTTGGCTCAAAAGGGACTGGAAGAGTACATAATTCATTTGCAAAACCCGAATCAAATTGAAAAGTCAATTCATTTAACCAATTTCCCAGGGTAGTATGGGAAAAGTGTGTTAGGGGGTCATCTTTATCTGTGCCCAAACCACAAATGCCCAGATGACTATATGGGCATAGAAAACAGTTGAAGTCGCCAACCCATATTACACACATATCCCCCAACTGCTGTTCTTCAATGTGCTTGAGGGTTTGGCATAACTCTTCTAATACCTTTTTAATTTCCATTTTTGGGATGTTATTATAGAAGTTTATTAGAACTGTTTTCTTATTTCCCTCGTCGCTTACTAGTAGTATCTGATAATATTCAGATCTGTTTTCAGATTTCACTACTAGATCGTTCAGAAGGTTAGACACATACATGCATAATCCCCCTTTGTTCCTTCCCCTTAAGCTCGGGCTTTCAGGAGTGTGGAATGTACGGTAGCCATTTATATGTATGGCCCCGATTGCCCAAGTTTCCTGCAAACAGATAATAGAAAATTCCTGCATGAAAGCAATCGGGGTCCCTTATTCTAAAAGCGATGTTTCACGACATCAACTTGAAAGTATTACCCATCTCTGGTTTGTCAATATTTGGGCTGGCAGCTATCTGGGTGCTAACATCTCCTAGTGTGCACCTTGATTTACTATACCGTACAGATGTATTCAATCTATATTGTCTGGCTTGATGATTTTTTTCCAGAAACTCTTCCCTTTCTACTATTTTCAAAGTTATATACAGCTCAGGGAGGAGTTCACCCACTCTAAATATAGGTTGGTTAGTTTCAATAGCAATGTTAGCATATCCAGTTTCTTTGCTGGCATCATCTAAACTATATTTGGTAGAATTTGCAACCCCCCCAGAAGCCTCGTTGATTGGATTGTTTATCAAGTTGTTGCTTTGTGACCTCTAGTCCCCGTTCCATTGAGAAAACATTCTGGAAGTTAACACTATTTGGGGTAAGTCAATTCACCAAATCAAGTACACTATACCTGTTACTAAGGGTGCTGCTAGATACCAGACCATAGCCATCATTTCCAATACTATTTCTGGCTTTATTTACTCCAGAACTCCCTTCAAGAACGTTTCCATTAAAAACATGATTAACTTGTCGTGTTTGGGGGCTATAAAAGTAAGTGAGATCAAGTGGCTGAATTCTGGTTGTTGTAATATGGGTCCGCGTCTCACAAATGTATTGCACTACTCATGTGTCTCTGAAATTTATGACAATACAGTCACCCAATATGTCTTTCCTACTCCTGCCCACCCAACTAACTCTGAATACAAACAGAATTTTACAGTGCATATACAAAGGGAGGGGTCTATTGGCATTCAGCCAGTGGATGGTTTTATTCTTCAGTTCGACAAACGTTTCCACACAGCTCTTCCCTAGTTCTAGAACCCCTGCCAGGACAACAACATAGGGAATAGATTCTGGTGTTAAATCGATTTGTGGTAGCGAATTCTCATGGTCATCAACATCAGTGAGTGTGGCTCACTGGTTAGAGGAGGCATACCCTGAAGCAGAGGTCAGACCCGGGACTAGGGTTCAATTCCTGACGTGGCAGGGTCTGAGCCCAAGTGTCCACGGACTCGATAATTCTCACTTCGGTGCCTACTCGAATCACGGGTTCACACTTTGCAACTCTGGGCAATAGCTTGCTTAATCTCCACTACGGCCCCCCGCGGCGGGATGCCTGGCTTTCACCTTGGAGATGCCCAGTACGGGTTATCTCACAGGGAAAAGCCAGGACGGGTTCCCAATGCAAGCGCCGAGATGCCCAAGGGTAAGTCGAGCGCTATATAAGAACACACACACACACACAGTGAGTCCCTTCCAACCCCACTGCCAGGTTTTAACTATACCCCCTCCCAACACATGATGGTCTGGAGTATTTCGCTTAACTGTGTCCATAATTCCCTGGGAAACTGCATCAGCATTTGTGCTCAGTCCAGTTCCAACACAGACCCATGAAGTGTCTTTCGTGGGATCACATTTCGGTATATGGGAAGTTGGGTTAAGAACCAAAGTATCCCTTGTGCCGCTTAGCGGCAAGTTCTTATCTTGATTGACTATTGGCTGTTTCTTCTTGTTCTGCTCAAGATTAAATATACTCAGTTGCTTGAGATCCTTTAGTCTGTCTTTGATTTGTGACAATCTAGCCAGAATAATTCTAGTGTAGCAGGAATTAAAAAAAGCCGTCACGGAGGAGGAATTGAAAAAAATACTAGAGGACATCAATAACCAATTAATCAGACACACTCAAAAAGTGAATGAACGGAAATTAAGAAAATACAAGAGGGATACTCTTGATTACAAGTTACAAGAAGTATACACCTGGGCGGAAGTTTACGCTACAAAGCGTCAAACCAAGACCTATACATCACACACGGATTTGTCATCAAACGACAGTGAAAAACAAACAGCCACAGATGGGCATAGTCGCAGAACTCAAACTACAACCGAGAAAGCAGGTCCATCAAATTCGGTGCCTTTTTTAGTAGAAGGCCCCACAGAAACGGAAGATCCCGGAGGGGAGGCCGAAAAAAACAAAGAAAAAGCACAAGCACAAACGAGGACCATGACCAAGAAAGACAAGCCAAAGAAACCCCAACAGACATAAAAAACTTGGAGATTAACATCTCGGATAACAATTTAAATAAAATTCAAATTGAGACTCTTCTGAAGGGCTTGTCATATGTACCGACAGCACACACCAATAAACTGGAACTGGATGTAAGTTTATTCAAACTAACTCGGAAAATGAGATTGCAACATTTTTTTGACAATGTGGCCATTGATACAGGACCAAAACCCCCAGATTAATTAAAGGGTTTAAAGACTCACAGTACTTACATGCCACCGATCAGCCACAAAACCATTGACCTATTTGAGGAACTTTGCAAAAGAGACATCAGCAAAATCAATTTCCACAAAAAGTAAAAAACGAAACATGACAAATAAAGAATATGGAATAATTGGAGCTATCGCCAAAAACGATAAAATCGTATGCCAAAAAGCAGAAAAAGGAGGGGCACTTGTGATACTAAACACATCTTATTATAAGACAGTGGTCAAAGAACACATTGAAGATGAACAATCATACATGGAAAATTGACTTTAACCCAACGGAAGAAATCCAAAAGACTTTGCAAACTATCCTACAAAGAGCAGAGGAAAAGGGCACCATAACAGCAAAAACACGGAAATATCTTGCGCAAGACAGCCCTAGCAGTTCCATCTTATACATGGTACCAAAAGTACATAAGGATGCGAAAACACCACCATGTCGCCCCATTGTGTCCACGAAAAGAAGCCTCCATGAACCAGTGGGTAAATTCCTAGACAAATATATGCAACCATTAGTATTGAAATCCGCATCATATATCAAAGACACAACAGATTTCTTGAACAAACTTCAACTACTTGATATCCAAGGAGACATCTTGATGGCAACAATAGACGTAAAGGCGTTGTACACGTCAATACCTCACCAAGAGGGATTAGAAGCGGTAGAACATGATTTATTGAACAGCACATATGCACACGACTTACAAATATTCTTGATGGAGCTCATGGAATTCACCCTCATGAATAGTTATTTCAAGTACAACAAAAGATGGTACATTCAACGTAGCGGAACTTCAATGGGCAATTGCGCCGCCCCGTCGTACGCAAATTTGTACATGGCAACATTTGAAGAACAATACCAGAATCAACTACGGACACCATGTTTACTCATGTATGTAAGATTTATAGATGATATTTTCATCGTATGGAAAGGAGACACAGAATCTTTGATAAATCAACTGGAAACATTAAACACAAGAAATGACCGGATTGGGTTCACATGGCAAATCCACAGCAACAGAATACAATTTTTAGATGTGGAAATCACAAGAGAAGGAAACAAATTTCGTACGAACCTGTACCGTAAACCCACAGACAGGAACAATCTTTTGCAGTACGAAAGCCATCACCCACAGTCTCTTAAAACACACTTGCCCTATTCTCAATTTCTCAGGGTCAGGAGAGTGGTCTCAGATACAGAAGAATGCCAAGAACAATTGAAAACAATGGAACATAGATTTTTGGATAGGGGCTATCCTACAACCATCGTCAAAACAGCGTTAACAAGAGCACAACAAAAACCAAGAGGAGAACTACTCACCATCAGGAAAAAAACAGCAGATAACAGAATCACATGTGTCAGTAAATTCTCAAACGTGAGTTGTCAATTCACGAAGATCATCAAGAAACATTGGCAGATGCTAAAATTGGAAACTGACTTTAAAGGAATATTTGATGAAGATCCACTATTTGCCCATACCAGAGGCCGTAACTTGGGAGAAATGTTAAAAACCAGAGAGGAACAACCCTCGCGGAGATCATTCAAAGGAACAGTACCGTGCATGAACTGCAGTAACTGCCATAATATAATGAAGGGCAACACAATTTCCCACCCTATGAAAGGACACAAAATTCAATTGAAGGTTAACGCCACGTGTGATACTATGAACATAATATACATGTTGAAATGCCCGTGTGGGTCAGTATACGTTGGACACACAGAGAGAAAGTTTAAAACCAGGTTAACAGAGCACAAAAACAACATAAGAACAGGTATGCTTAAATCCACAGTGGCCACACACTTCCTGGACAAACAACATCATATCAATCAACTGCGGGCATGTGTCCTGGAATTAATTCCTGAAGTTGAGGGTCCTCATATCAAAAAGAACTTACTCAAACGAGAGAACTACTGGATCTACCATCTTAACAGCCTCAAACCGAATGGACTCAATGATCGGACAGAATTTCTTTGTTATTTGTAATTGTTTAACATTCAGAACGTTAAATTGTGTCACATGTAGGCCTTATATCCAAAACTCTTATTTATGAAATGATTCCTATTTTTGACATGGATACTGGCAGGAGCATGCGCAGCGTTATATACATTCTAGTTTAGGCACTCAATAGTCAATAAAGTTAAACACATAAAAAAGCGCGTAACAGCAAACACTTACGTACGTAACACGTATTACGTAAAATACCCGCCTTATACCGGCGTTGTAACACAGACCCCACGAATACAGCGAGGAGTGAGGAGGTCGCGTTAGAACTGCACGCGAGGTAAGATTAATTGCATTCAGGCATAGCGCATTAGCAGTAAATATTCAGTTAGAAGTAACACAATAAAGCGTTTAGATAGAGGTTCACTTGTGATCCTTTAGATTAAACTAAATAGAACTTCAGACTAATAGGATGGTCTAAACAGATTTTGTGTTTAACGTTTAGAGTAGCCGTTACTTTTACGCTTGTGCATAAGTATGTATTGGGAAGGATAGAGTTTGCGTTATTAAGTATGTTTATTTGCACATTTCAGATTTTGCCTGATGAAGGTGCTTGAGGCACCGAAATGCATTGGAACCTTACAAAAGTGTTAGAAGATGTTTCAAAATATGTGAATAAAAACATATAAAGAAGAAAAGAATCAAGTGAACTTTGTTTTTAAAACAATGTGAAGTTTGGAGCCAAACCAATAGACAAATAGTTTTTGAAAAAATTCTCAGCTGAATCTCGTTCAGCCCCCATATCTGTGCCAAGGGTGAGAGACCTATGGTGTAATAGGTCTGCTACACTAGAATTATTCGTTCACACTCCTGGAGGGGAGTGTTACCCTTGAGCACGACAAAAAATTTCGACAGAACACGAGGTGGTGCACAACCCAAAACCTTGAGCAATCTAGCCAGAATAGGCAGCATAGAAGACGTAAGGATTCCACCAACTTTTAGACAGAAATCCTCATTGTGAGAAGTTGGCCTGGTATATGATGTTCACTATTCTAGTGAGTACCTTGCACCAGTCCAAACAACCCTTATAGTGATGGTTGTAAAGTCAATCTCATAGACCAGCTATCCTAGTAGTAACATGGACAGCAGTCTTAGGCTAAACTCAAGAGGGCATGTGAAGCCAACTGTTTTACCATATGTAACCCCTTTAATACCAAATGAAAGGACACCACGTAGGATACATATAATATACATATGTTTTTATTGCTAGACAAACCCCCTGAACTCTTTATGAGATCAGAGGCACAAGCACAATACAAGATATTCAATTAAAATACAATAAGTTGCAAAAATTCAGTAGGGCCCTATTGGCACGCTAAACCATTTACTAAAATAGTGGTATAAAAACCACTACAAGGAAAGGGAATAGGCCTAGGGCCTAGTGAATCGCTGGGGCTATGCTGAGCTACCAAGATTTAGGAAGCAGGAGGCCCACAGGATTATGTGCAGTGTCTAAACACACACGCAGGTTACCATAGAGAATGAATGGGAAAGTAAAAGTTGTAAACTAGTTCTTTTAGGGCCCTTCTGACTGGACTCGGTGAAAGTTACTTGAAACCTAGACAGTTGGATAGTTGATACCCACAGGAGCACCAAAGTACTCGCGTTACCTCACCCACAGGAAGCGGGTGCATAGGTGTCATAGTGTGTCGGGTTTCGTTGTCGACGTCTATGGAGCCTGGAAGAAAGATGCTGCAGGCGACCAGGGGAGAAGTGTCCGGATGGATCCAAGGGTGGATCGAAGATGAAGAAGACCTAAAAGCAGACGGGACAGAGTCTGGGTCACTAGCCAGTGACCAGGAAGGAACCAGGAAGGAGCCAGGCGATGTCATGAAGCAATCAGGTGCTGTCATGAAGCTTGTCTCTGCAGCCACATGGACCAGGAGGTGTTGACAACAACCAGGAGTCAGGCACGGACTGTCCCACAAAGGCTCTCGCTGTCGGCGGTGTCAGCTTCAGGATTGGAGTCAACAAGCCTTGGCAAAGGCAACCCACGCAGGAAACAAAGTTGGCTTCTTACTCAGACCAGCAAGGTCTGAGGGGCTACTTCTTTTGAGGGAAGCAAGGGCCAGTCCGGAGCAATCAGACCAGCAGTGCAAATTTAAAGGTTCGTTGCCAAGATGGCCACTAGCCACCAAGCAAATGACCGGGCAGACGCGTCAAGCAGGAAAATGCAGAAGGGACCCACGCAGAACTCGTGGAGTGTGCAGGGCTGATCTTCAGTGCAGATGATGCTCGGGCTGGGGCTTCTCAATTCCCAATGCACAGCTTCGAGGGTGCCTCCGTGCTGCACAATTAGCAAGTCGCAGACTTTTCAAGATGGCTGGTCCCACGTCTCGCGTTGCCTCCACAGGTCTCAGCTCTTCTGGAACTGTGGATCGGGCTGTTGGATGTCTGAAAGTCTGGTTCTCGTCAGGCTCTGTGCTCAGGCTCTGGCTTGAGGCATCGACAAAGCAAGCCGTTGATCGCTGGATGGTGCCTGCTTGTGCAGGGTGGTCACTCCTTGACCACAAGGGAGATTCTTCAGTCGTCTTCTTGCAAAGTAGATCATCGAAGGTCCAGAGTTTCATTTCTGAGTTTCAGTCAGGATAAATCTAAAGTCTTGGGACTCAGCACCTACCTATATACCAAATCTAGGGTCTGGATTACCTGCTAGGTCTCTCCTATGGGTGGGACCAGGGAAGGGGGTGGTTACATCCCTTTCCCTTTGTCCGGTTTCACGCCAGAGCTGGGGCTGGAGTGCCCCTGCACCCAGGACCATGCATGGGACACTTTGTGTGCCCCAGGCAGTGTCTCATTTCTTTCAGCCCTCCCTGCCCCAATACACAAAAGCCTGTCTGGGGTGGTGCTAGCACCTCCCAAGACAGGAAACCTATTGTCCAAGCCTCCCTCGCTGGAAGGACTCCCAGCAGCAGGAGGTCAGACTTGTGTCTGTGGCAGCAGCATCCATTTTGTGATGCTGAGGCTCTGGTTAACTTTAACCGGGAATAGTAGGAACAACATGTCTTCTCCCTCTAGTAGGGTGGAATGCTACCCCCGTCACCCGAACTGGCGAGGGGGTAGTATTCCAAATCATATGACACCTTACTCGACATGTTTTGATAAAGCCAAACCAGAGTTAGCATTTCACCGCGAGGTTCATAATGCACTTAAGAGTATATGGTATGGCAATATCCTAGAACAGCTATAAGGACATGGTTCCGAAAGCTGCAGACAGGCTCAGCTCATGCTAGAGCACCACCTCACATAAAACCAAGCACTCTGCCTCCAGGATTGTTAAGGCCTGCCATCGGACTGACTTATAGGTGTATATGTGTCTAGATATAAGGTTAGATATAGGTATACTATATCTAAGCAAGGGGTGATTACACATCCTTGCCCCAGCTGATTTATCAGCCAGTTGTGTCAATGTGAGTGGCCAGCCAGGGGTGGCATAATACATGCTGCAACCCCTGGTAGGCCTTGGATGCAACTATGCCCTGGGTACCTATAGTACACTGTACAGGGGCTCATAAGGTGACCCAGTATCCAATTGGTAATGCACCTAAAGTACACTGTAGTGAATTTAGAGAGAGAGCAGCTGGGCTGTGGGTCTGATTAGCAGGCCCACAGCCACATTAAGTCAAAAACCAGTGAAGTAAAAAGCAAAAAGTGGGGTGACCATAGGAAAGCAGACCCTACTCTCCTACACTCATCCAATATAGCCAAGGTACCAGCAGGCGGGATGTTAGGTGGAATGCTTGATACCACCGTCTGGTGTTCAGGAATAGTTGGTACAATAGTTGGTGCAGCAAATGCCAAATTACCCATGTTCTTAGCTTTAGACACCTTTGAGTATTTTCCCTTTAAGACACCCCCTTGCTTCTTCTTTGGGATCGCTCCCGATATATGTCCTATTGGCTGTGGCGCAACCCCAGAAGGAGGCAGCATGGATGCGCGAGTAGATACCCCGCCAGACACAATTATTGGTGTGTTGATGTTACTTTGTGCCCGCATACTGAGAGCCCCATCAGACCCAGTGTTCACCATATCTACCATAGTTACGCCACTAATGTGGCTTGTGGTCACTGGTTCTATGGTAGCATTTATATGTCGCTCCGGGGTGACACACAACACAAAGTTTCTCAAAGATGACCGCTTGGAGAAAGCCGGGTCAAGAGAAAGGCGGCGCCCCGTGAGTTCGATTTCATGCGCTAGTACTGACATTGCCCTTGAGATAAATTGGTTGAGTGTTCCAGTCACGGAACCCCCCGGTGCGACCTTCCTCCCCCTCCCTACACGTCCGGCCATATCAGGTTTTTTTTAGGTACTACAACGATGTCAGTACAAAAAATCTGAAAAACACTCACAGATGAATAGACTTACTCTGTCTTTCATGTTATTCAACGTTGGAGGGGGGCCTAGCCCAGCCTTCTCCAGCCTCTAATGGCCTCAAACCGGCCCACTCTTTGCTCGGGCTTCGCCCGTGCGCGTCCCGCGCCGCAGGAGCCCCGACGCAGATTTATCCTCGTTGGCCCCATGGTAGTATCGCGAGAGCGCGCTGCCTTCTGGGAACTGGAGTCCCGGCAGTCCCACGCTCCGCGATGTAGATGGGGCAAAGCCACAGCCTCAAACAGCTAGCAGGTCCCTGGGCAGCCTCAAACAGCAAGCAGATCCCTGGGCGGCACAGAGTAACAAAGGTCAAGCAGAGATGGCCGGTAGGTCAAAGGGCGTTTAGTCATTTATGCAGTATTATTCGTCTTGTAATAAGTATCATACAGAGTGTCTTAAAACGTGCGCTCAGTTTCCCGTTGCATGCACATCCAGTCATCTCGTGGCTTCAGGCTTCAGATACGTTCAAGACTAATTCAGACACGCAAACTTAAGGTATTCAGTAGTCTTTTTCATGTTTGCCCAATTCATGAGCACTTTCCACAGTAGTGATTAATTGCCAATTTTCCGATGATTATTTAACAGTTCACTATTTGGAGGCTGGGTCCGAAGTGCGGAAATCCATTGAAGCTGGTTTAGGATTGTAGCAGTCTGTGTACACAGTTCTGTCTCTTGTTTTCAGGTAGATTTAGTGTTCCTCTATATGTCACAGCTTCACTTATTCACAACAGGGGTGTTTAAAAGATCGGATGAGGCTTCTATTTCACTCTTTATTTTGTAAGGTTCCGTGTATCAAGCACCCTAATGGTCTGCCTTTTGGTTCCACTTTCAATACTCTGCATTTTTTGCCTCGTTAAATTGGATCACTGGCACTCTACATCCTTTATTATTATTTTTCTTCGAGTCCTTGTTATTGAGCCATTGTCAGCTGAAACCTATGCCCTATATTATTATTGTACATTAATTGTGTAATTCATGTACTTGTTACAGATACCCCTGATGAAGGGCTATTGTTTAAAGCCCGAAATGCATTGGGAACTTTCGATATCTGTTTCTGCATGCTGAATTCAAACTGCAACATTTATTTTACTCTGAAGTTGATCTGCTTGACACTGAAATAAACCACGCAGATTTTCAACTAATGAAGCTCATGAAGATTTTCATCTAACATTTGATGTAATTGATCCTGTTTTTTGTTGATACTGATAGATTGAACTAGCATATACACTTATCTTTGATTCTTTTGAAAATTATATTGTACACTTTATTAATGACATAGCAATAGTGCACTGGGTTTACCTAGATATCTATCTAGGTATTTGCCTTCATGTTGGAAAGCACAGCATGTCGGAAACCGAACATGGTAATCCCAACGGCGGAAACGCCATCCATTGAGATTACGGGCCGGTTTCTGACTGGCCGACTGGCTCCTTCAGCCCGTCGGAACCCAGCCAGAATGATCGGCCAGTTTCAATTCCGAAAATCTAAATTGTAATTAGGTGTTCGGAATTGAAACCGCGATGAGGCACTGTGTTGGACCTGACCCTTTTTGCAGGTTATCCCCAAACCTTTTGACTTCTTCCTCCTATTTTTATGACACTCTTTTTGTTGACCTTTGGACTCTGAGCATATTACCACAACTAATCAGGGATAAAGTGCATGTGTTCTCTCCTTTAAACATGGCATGATTGGTTTATGCTTGTTTGGCACATTTAATGTATTTGTAAGTCCTGTGTACTATGGTATCCCATATACCCAAGGCCTGTTAGTTAAATACCTCAAGTGGGCCTGCAGCGCTGCCTGCACAACTCACTTAAGTAGCCTTTCAAACCAGTCTCAGGCCTGCTACTACAGGGCCTGCATGTGCAGTATACTGCCACATTGACTTGCCCTTTAATACTACTAGCCAAGCCTCAAACTCCCCTTTTCCTATAAATAGGTCACGCTTCAGGTAGGCCATAGATAGCCCTATGGGCAAGGTGCTATGTAGATAAAAGGTAGGACATGTGCCTTTATTGTGTGGCATTTCTCGAGTAGCAGAGTTGATCTCAGCAGCTGCACCGTGCAGCCTCGGGCAGCTGCCTCTCGACATATGGTGCAGGGGACCCAGCTAGTTCTCCCCGCGGCACCTTGAAGTGTATGCTCTAAGGATGATTTGGATGCAATGAGGTTGACAAGGTCTTCCTGCAGGGATTCCTGGGTCCATGAAAATGGCGCAGGGGGTCCTGGTTGTCGGGTTGACGTCCCACAAAATCCTCTGTGGTCTGGCTGAAGTCCAGTTGTCACTGAACTAACCGGTGCCCGTTGTCGCAGACACAGTTCAAGCCTTCCTGAGTCGATAAATTGCCCTGTGCGGGTCCAGGGTAACTCTCCCACAGCACTCCTGGGCTCAGCAAACTCAGGTGCAACTCTGTGCGTCGCATCTTGGTCCTCGGTGCTGCACGGCAGCAGTAGTAGCAACTTGAAGACTTTAGGCTACCAACATGCCCCAGCTGGCTTCTGCAGCTGTTGAGCCTCTTTGCTGCAAACAGAAGTAAAGTCAGAGGGTCTTTGGAGTTCTCTTTGCTTGACTGGGCTCTAGACATTGCATCTCCTTGAGCAAGACCTTCTTCTCGCTAGCCACCAGGTGCAGCTGGTGCAGTTCTTGTCGCTGCAGCCTCATTTTGCTGGTCCCTCGGTGCAGCAGGGAAGTCCTTCTTTGGTCGTTCTCTCAAGTCGGCTGAGATCTGAGGTCTGGGCGCAAGGTGTGCCCCCTTTATGCTTGGAAAGTGCCCTCAGGGTAGGATGCAGTTTGTAGCCAATGGGCTACCAGGTTCCCTCCCATCTGGTGACTACTTCCTGTGGTGTGTGGCATCTGGCTATCTAAGGATGCACCATTCTGCCCACTCCCAAACAATATAGTGGCTGTTCGATATTATATAGTTCCCTCTGAATGCCATTTTTTTACCCAAATACGCGATGACACAGGATATCCAGAACCCCTGATGTAATCAGACGCTTGGCCCCTTTCAGATAATTCATTGGCTCGAGGCGTGTCCAATATTCTGATACATCGAAACGCCCGTTCTCTATTTGGGTAAAAAAATGGCATTCAGAGGGAACTATATAATATCGAACAGCCACTATATTGTTTAAGTGGTCTACACTTATCAGCCAGCTACCGCCCAATACTTGTCCTATACACAAGCTCGGCGTTCAGAACTACTTCACCCCTGGAATATCATCGCTTTCTATATTCAGTCATTCACAAAGGCAACAATTATAACTTATCAGTGGTGCATATCTACGGTCAATCCTCTAACACCTCTATAAATGTAATTTTCATCTCTAAAATAACTACAAAAATACTAAGAAAAGTTGCAAGCCAGGTACAGATATCTACCTTACCTTTGTGATGACCAATCAAGAGAATTTCCTTTAAATAAGAATATACCTTCTGTTTTTTATTATGTTTCTGTCCTAAAGCAAATGACGGACTCCTGAAGAAGGCAAATGCCGAAACGCGCGTAGAGTCTCCACCCACCGCTTTGCTTACTCCACTAGCCCTGTCTACCATCTTAGTCATTTGTACTGTGTTTTCTTTCTTTGTGTGTTCAAATTCTTATTGTTTTTTCATATGCTTTTGAATATATGTAAACAATTTCCTGAAATCATAACATGTATGTCAGTGATGTTTTAAATACTTATATGTATCTTTTATATATAAGATTCTTATAAAAAAATTGAAGAAAATATTTAAATAAACTACACACTAATTTTGAATGTAATCATTTGGTTTTTCTGCTTTTTGGTGCACGTGTCACTTCCAACAGCTAATTAGCTTCTTAGTCTCCTTGGGTTTTTTGGCTTTATTAATTAGCTCACTACCATATGTTCTTCTAAAATATGGTACAATCAATGCTGCAAGCCCTGGGGTACCCCTCTAACTTCCATGCCCTGGGTACAAGGGTACTGTTTACTACAGATTCACAGGTAAGTTAGCCATTTCCAATTGGCTACAGTAAATTTGACATACACTTTAGATTCAGGGCACTGGCACTGAGGTATGGTTAGTAGGCCTCAATGCACTCTCAGAGTCGAAAAACATGGGGTTGACCATACAAAAAGAGGCATTTCCTTACACCATTTTATTCCTTCTTCTGAAATTGTGTTCCAGTTGCATATTCTCCTGATAGATTTTTTTTTAAAGTATTAAACAAACATTTTAATAGGTATTAGGGGGTCATTAGCATGGCAGGTGGCCCCCCGGGAAATGGGACCGCCTTCAATGCATGCGGCAGTCCTGCACATACCATTAGGATGTGCCTGCCACACTGGCGGGCGCATCCTGCATTATTATTATTTTTTTTTTAATTAAACGTTTTTTATTTTCAGTACATCGTCAGGAACAGACATACATCCATTAACTACAGTCTTCCATCAGTTACAATATTCGCATTTAGTCCTCGGACACTACATACATAGCAAGGTTATTCAAAACTTTCCAAGTCCCAATTGGGTAGTAATCTTCCCTCCCTCTCCTCCCAACTTACCCACCCTCTCCTCTCCCCGTTATTGACTTAACAGTAGTCCCACTGCAGATCAAGGGCTATTTTCAGGGGTCGTGTCATGCTCGGTGGTTCACAAATGTTCCCTCGTGATTCATTCCACTTCCCCCATATTCTTGACCATTTCTTGGGGCATCCACGATGGGTGTAAACTGCTTTTTCAGCTATCATAGCTGTGTCCATATCATTTCCCCATTGCGACTGCGTGGGTAGCACCCCAGATCCCCAGTTCCTGGCTATATTACGCTTCGCCAATGCCATTCCTAGAGTTGCCCATGCTTTCAACCCCACATTAAGGTCCGTTGGTTGCCATATATTCAAGAGGCAGCACTTAGGGTCTGCCTGGATATGGTGGAGTGGTGTGGCTCACTGGTTAGAGGCGGCAGACCTGGAAGCAGAGGACGGCCTGGGACCACGGTTCAATTCCCGACACGGCAGGGCCGTGAACCAGAGTCAGCGGACTCGATAATTCTCGCCTCGGTGCCTACTCTAACCAGGGATCACACTCGGCAACTCTGGGCATTAGCTTGCCTCATCTCCACAACGGCCCCCCACAAACGCCGGGGATACCTGGTTTCACCTTGGAGATACCTAAGATGGAACATCTCACAGGGAAAGCCAGGACGGGTTCCCCAGCGGTCTATAGCGCCAGGACGCCTTCTGGTAGCAGTGCGCTTTACAAGACAAATTCCATCAACAAGAGAGTAAGGGTTATAAGAAAACACTCTCATGCCCCTATGAATCCATAACTCAAACAACAGGAGAGTGTTAGTATCCACAACAGACAAACTCTACTAGCCAAAATTAGTACTGAATACCACTAAGTTATTAGACAAGGCTGTTATTGTCAGTTGGAGAAGATAGAGTGCACATGTTCAAAGAACTAGCTAAAAGGACCCTCAGGCCCCAGTGGAACAATGGTAGCCAGTTGTCTACATTGGGTCCCTTTTGTCGCAAGGGAAGTGAAAGTGAATCTAAAAAGAGTATGGTTTGGTTCAAACTTGCACAACCCTGAGTAGTCCAGAAAAAACAACTATGTTTTTCGATCACTGTTTTTAATAGAGTTAGAGCTACCCTCTCATTAAATAACTTTGAGGAGTAGTGCATACTCTTTTTAGATTCACTTTCACTTCCCTAGCGACAAAAGGGACCCAATGAAGACAACTGGCTACCAGTGTTCCACTGGGGCCTGAGGGTCCTTTTAGCTAGTTCTTTGAACACGTGCACTCTATCTTCTCCAACTGACAATAACAGCCTTGTCTAATAACTTAGTGGTATTCAGTACTAATTTTGGCTAGTAGAGTTTGTCTGTTGTGGATACTAACACTCTCCTGTTGTTTGAGTTACGCTTTACAAGACACACACATTTACATTTACACATTTACATCTCCGCCCCTCCCACCTCTGAGAGCTCGGTTACCACTTGCTCCCAGTAGGATTGTATCTTGGGGCTTTCCCATATTATATGAAAGTATGTTCTGACCTGCCCGCATCCCCTCAAGCAAAGTGGGTCTAGTGCATGCCCAAGTTTGTACATCATGGTAGGAGGGTAATATACCCGGGGAAGCAATTTGAGCTGTATTAGTTTTAAGCGGGATGGAATCGCCGCCTCCCTGGCCGAGGCCAATGCGTCCATCCAATCAGAGTCCTCTATGTCACCTAGGTCCACTTCCCATTTACTGCGTAGTACTACCATCGGATCCAGGAGATTATTGATCAATTTCCTATATGTCTGAGATACGGCTTTTTTGGTCATATGGTCTGTGAGGAGTCTATCCTCAAGAGGCGATGTGTCAGCTAGCTTAGTGCCCGGGGGGATAGCGCCCCGGAGTGCGTGTCTGATTTGGATATATCTGTAAAGCTCCGAGTCTGCCAATCCATACTATTCTCGGAGAGCTGTGAATGTAGTCATCTCCCCTCTTACCCATAGATCTCCTATGTTTGTGATAACTATTAGGTCCCATTGTTTGAACCCTTTAGTTTTTGCCAAGGTGCCCAGTCTGCACGTGTCCCTGAGTGGAGTGGCCAGTATTAGTACCCCTTCCCATCCTAAAGCTTTCTGTGACGCGTGCCAGATTTTAATTGTGTGGGCCGTAGGGCCTGTCAGGGCCTGCCGTCTCTTGTTTGTGTATAGAGCTTTCATAAGGTGGTCTCCCGGTAGCACGTGTCTATCTATTCTGTATGCTGGGTCGTCATGTGGGGTGTGGAGCCATTGATTGATGATGGTTAGTTGTGCGGCCCAGGAATATAACTTAATACTCGGTAGGGGTATCCCCCCGTCGTACCAACTACGTATTAATTAAAGTGGGCTATCAGGGCAGGTTTCTAGTCCCATAATAGGGAGGATATTTTGGCATCAATTGCCTTAAAATACGAGAGAGGGATCAGGAAGGGGGTATTATGATGTGTGTATAAGAACCTAGCAAATGCTAGCATTTTAAAAAGCGCCGCCCTTCCCAGCAATGTCAGCAGGAGAAACCGCTAGTGTGAAACATCCGGTTTCAGCCTCTGTAGGGGTTTCATCAGATTTTCCTCCGTAAAGACACTCTCTTGAGGGGATTTGAATCCTCTGGTCACTATTTGCAGGGGACAGTCCGGGGGAAACGGTGGTGCCGAGCCACGTAGTATGTAGAGCAGCGATTTCGACCAGTTGATGGTATATCCTGACTTCCCGCCAAATGCTTCGAAAATATCTAAGAGGGCCCTCAGTGACTCTGTCAGGGACGTCAGATAAATCAGTACATCGTCCGCGTACAGGGAGATTCGATCTTCCCAGTCCGCCTCCCATACTATTCCTCTGAGCAATGGTGTAGTGCGTATCCACGTCACTAATGGTTCCAATATTAATGCAAATAGGAGCGGGGAAAGCGGGCAGCCCTGTCGTGTCCCTCTTCCCAGTGTAATCTCCTGCGATATATGACTGTTTGTCACCACATGGGCCAAGGGTGCTGTGTATAGCAGTCTAATCCACCCACAGAATTTGGGGCCGAAACCCATCTTTCGAAGTACTGCAAATAAGAATGGCCATTCCACTAGGTCGAACGCCATCGTTGCATCTAATGAAAGGATGGCCGCTTCGTCTTGGACTAAGTGAGTACGGACAGCACACCATTGAGCAGCCGTAGATTTAGGGAGGTGTTGGGCCCAGGCATAAAGCCTGACTGATCAGGGTGGATCAGTGTCGTTAGATGGGGTTGCAGTCGGAGTGCCAGCGTTTTCGCCAAGATCTTTGCTTCAGCATTTATGAGGGAAATTGGTCGATAAGATGAGGGTTGTTACGGGGGTTTGCCCGGTTTGTGTATCGTCACTATGGCTGCCAACCTTTTGTCTCTGGGTAACGTTCCCTGTGTGAGGCTATCGGTGTACATGTCGAGCAAATGGGGGTTGACCTTACTTGCTACTTTTTTATATAATTCTATTGGTAGACCATTGGGCCCTATTGCTTTGCCAGTGTGAGCGCCCCCAGTGCCTTTCCCACCTCCTCCGCCGATAAGTCAGCTTCAAGTGTTTCCCTGTCCTCATGTGATAATGTGGTCAGAGGTATGTCATCTAAAAACTGAACGCACTCCTCTTCCGTCACTTCTACTCGTGTGGTGTATACTTGCTCATAGTAAGTTGCTATTTCTTCCACAATCAATTTGGGATCTGTCGTCAGAGTGCCGTCATCCAGTGTCAGTCGGGCTATTCACCTGTCCGCCCTCTCCTTTTTCTCCAGCCATGCGAGCATTTTGCCCATCTTGTCATCTAGTTCATATATCCTATGCAAGGTACTTGTGTGTTTAAACTTTGCCATGTCCTGGGCATAGGCTCTGAATTCCTGAGTTGCTAATGCCAGGGTCTGTGCTGTGGCCTCGCTGGGATCCACTGCGTGATCCCATTCCGCCTGCAGCGCTGTTGCTTCTAAGGACTCAATCGTTTGTCTATGTTCCCGTTTGTGTTGGGTAATAATCGAGATGGCCTGCCCCCGGATTACTGATTTGTACGCCTCCCAGAGCATGGTTGGAGAGTTCACTGTTGATATGTTTTCGGCAAAATAACAATCAGTGGCAGTCACCAGGGCCTTCGCAATTTTACGGTTCTGTAGGTAGCTCGGGTAGATTCTCCGTCTTTTGGGGAGTTGTGTAATGTAGGTAAGTTGTATCAGGGAATGATCTGAAATCCCTCTCGCTAAATGCTCAACTGCCGTGACCTTCTCGGGGGCTACCGCCAGTGTCAGGATATAATCTATACGGGATAGACTGTGATGCGCCCCTGAGTTAAAGGTGAATTGCTGCTCAGTGGGGTGTTTGAGTCTCCACATGTCACTGAGGCCCATGGCATCAAGAAACTCCCTAGGACCTGATTAGATCTATTTTCCCCTCTCGGTGGGTTACGGTCGAGGGCCGCGTCACAGACTGCATTGAAATCCCCTCCCATGAATAGGTCACCCTCCCGTAGGTCCAGTAGGAGCCTCCCGAGATCGCGAAGGGCTGTTTGGTGGAACATCGGGGGGATATATACTGATACCATATTATACACTCGCCCCTCCCATTGACAAGTGAGTTTGGTGAACCGTCCCTGGTCATTTGTCCAGGTTTCCGTATTATCAGTGGGGAGCTTTTGTGAATTAAAATGCCTACCCCCCGGGTTCCGGAGGTGAATTCTGCATGCGGGGCCATTTTGAACCCCCATCGGTTAAGCGCCTTGCAGGCCGTTCCTGTCAAATGTGTTTCCTGCAAGAGTACCACCGTGGGGGCCTTCCTTTTTAGGTATTGTAGTACCAGACCCTGTTTAATTTTGTTACCCAACCCATTCACATTCCATGAGATGACTGTCAGGGGAGGGGCGAGTATGTGGGACGTCGGGGAGCTAGGTCCCACTATTTGGCTACCTGGCATTACGTTTATGGGCTAGAGTACTTCGACCTGGCGCTGTTAGCAACAATTCCCAAGTGCGTACGCCCAGTGTCCGTGTAGGCATGAATGTCATTTTGAGGAGAGACTGTGTAACTTCAACTTTCAAACAAACCCACATCAACTTAACAGTACCTCTTACTGCCCACCCCCGACCCTGCCTCCCTGCCCGGCGGACCAACAACCATCCACCTCCCCTACTGCGCAGAGCGCTTACAGTCCCCTGTAACCTGTAAAACATTTAGGGGCGAGTCCTCTGTGACTTTTGCGGGGTCCCCCTAAAGGAATTAGTCCCAATTGCGCTACTTAGGTTCAATAGTTCCTACCTTCTGCCATACATAAGTTCGGTCCGGCAGTATCTGCCGTATGTTGTGGTAGTCCTCCACTTTCGGCATTCTCCGCCACCTCCCCCAGCAGAGTTCCTGTACGAACTACATATGTAGAGCCGGGCAGCATCACCGGGATCTTGGTTGAAACTTCCAGGCCATCGTCTGTGACGAGATCAGTTATAATGTGCGTCCCTCATAGTTCTTCCTCCATGCGGTTCCTCTCGTCATCCGGACCGTTGCGGCCGTTACCTCAATTCCTGTGGCTACGAGCTGGTCGCCAGCCCTCCAGCCAGTCTCTTGCTTCTACTGGGGACTCACAGAATCATGTCTTCCCATCGGAGTCCACTCGTAGCCTCGCTGGAAAAATCATGGAGTATTTGATTTCTTTCGCCCGGAGCTCCTTCTTCACCTCCGTGAAACTCCTTCGTTGTTGCGCCACCGCGGCCGTGTAGTCAGGGTAAAAGGTGACCTCTGAATTCTCGATCTTGATTGGCGGGGCTATCTGGGCGGCCTGTAATATGGCGTCACAATAGTTAAAAATGCGTGCCAAAATTGGACGTGGAGGATTTCCTGGCCGAGGTTTGCCTCCTGGCACGCGGTGGGTCCTTTCCACCGAGAAGAAATTAGATAACCCTCGTGGTTGAAGCTGGTTTTGGATTAGATCTTCTACGACGAGGTCAAGAGCAGGACCCCCGGCCGTCTCTGGTACGCCAACCAGGCGCACGTTATTGCACCGGGACCTGCCTTCCTGCTCATCCAGCTTAGACTTTAGCATGCTGTTGTCTTGCTCCAGTTTGCGTACTCTGAGATGCAGGTCCGGCGTTTCCGCCGTTAGTCCCGCCGTCGTTTTCTCCACTGTACCCAGGCGGTCCGACACTTTGGCTAGGTCTGCGAGCATGAGAGAAATGTCCATTGAGATTGTGCCCATGGAGGATTGCATCGATTGCAGTGTCGCCATTACATCTTTTAGGGTGATCTCCCCCATGGCACCGGGGCTGTCTGATGCATGGGTGGAGGGTTGCTGTGCATCCCCTTTTGCTGAGCCTGCACTGTCTTTGGTGTAGGCATATTTTTCTAGCCGGGGAGCCTGTTGCACCCTAGGTCTCCCGCCACTCATGTTCGCTTGTTGTAACGCACTATCAATTGGCCAGCGTGGGTCGCGGAGCAGCTGCGTACAACCTGGCTTCCGCGTTTGTCTTCCCTCTTCAGTGTTGTCCCGGGCCCGGGCCGAGCACTCTGTCTCGCTCGGTACCTTTTATCTGGGCCTGCTCCGCTTCCGCTTCCCCTTGCTGTGGGCTCCTGGGGGATCGTGCACACCTACTGTCTTACACGTGGTCTTTCTCTCCTGTGGGGTCTGCCGGCAATCGCGACCAGGCCTGGGTCGTAGTGTCACCTGGGCCGCCCGCTGGTGCCGCTTATCAGCTACAGGCCCGGAGTCAGGCTCCCTTCACTGCACGCCTGGTGGGGGGGTCGCTGGTTGTGGCCGGGCGATGAGTGGGATTTCGCTGCCCGTCTTTGCCGCACCGCGGCCGTTAGGGTGCCCCAGCGCGCTCGCTCTGACTCTCCCTCACTGTCGGGGCCACTCACGCCTCCTCCGGACTTCCAACTGGACCCTCCAATACCGGCCGGCGCCCCCCTGGGTTCCGGCGCTGTTTCTGCTGTCTCTTGCCACCGCCGAGGATCAGCGTCACTTCCGCCGCCCAAGGCACCGGGTCTCTGCTAAACTTTAGTCCCCGGCTCAGACCGTCCGTACAGGCGCGTTTTCCACACTGGCAGATCTCCGCCCAGGTTCGTAGCACCGCGACGAGGGTAGGTTCTACTGGTAGCGGAGGCGCTCCGGTTGCAGAATCACTGTTGTTGATCCTTTTTTGGGCAGGATTAGTATGCGGATATTGTGGGGGAAACTCTCCTGGTCACAGAGCTCTTCTAAGCTGCGGCCATCTTGGCTGGTTGCTAGCCACACCGCCCGTGATAGATTTTTAATCCAATTACAATGCTCCCATTCTATCTTGCAATGAAACTTCCACAAATCTCTTCAAATTTTTCTAGTTGTGCATTCAGTTGGTAGAAGATTTTCTCACAAGACACCATATTAAACATGCCTTGCAACCAGGTCTCACTTGTTGGGGGCTTTATTCATTCTCTGTAGCCACAGTATTTGGAATTTGGCTAGATTCAGGACCGTTGAGATTAATCTCATCTGATGGGTGACCTCCAGGAACATGGTTGCATCATGTAGTAGTACAGTTTATCCCAGTAAGGTGCTCTCCTACGTGAGTGTCATTCACAATATGGAATATTTCAAAACCGTTATTGCTGCAGATTTTGACATTCCCGTAACATGTATTCTTTATCACTATTATCAGTTGTACCTACAACAAGGTGCTGGGGGACAGAGCCATGCTGCTCTCAGCCTTTTGGATAACCAGTGCTATTTATGTATAATTTTATAATGGCCGAATTTTAACCTGATGTTTAAAAAGTGTTAAGTGTGTGTCTGTTAAAGCTCTATCCAGTCCTTCTCTGGGTAATCTATTTGAGCTTGGTGACCACTAAACATTTAGGTCTTGGTTTATGGGGAGTTAGAAGGTTTGGTCTGCTATGACCTTATACGATCCTGACACTACAATCTGTTTTTTTCCAAGAGTTGTGCATTCAGTTAGGCCAATGTTCTGTAGGAAATGTCTTAATTGCCAGTATTTCCAAAACTGAAAGTTTGATAACCCAAATACCTCTTTTATTTCTGCAGAGGATTTAAGTTGCTTTTCTGTAATTGTTCAATGGAGTTGATGTCTTTGCTTTTAAAGTTCCTCCCCATTATTTCTGTTTTCTGAATATGCATATCTGTGTTACACCATATGGAAGCTCCTTTGTGTTTTCTACTGTCTGTATCCAGCTTTTTGGTGCAGTGCTTTTGTCTGCATGACAGCCAGTTTCCGTCAGGTGAAGGGGCATCATCTGAAGTCTGCACTTCTTGTTGAAAGAGCTGATGGTCTGCCTAGCACCTAGAAGTCTCCCTGAATACAAAGAGTACAACATTTACAGGAGGATAGTTTACCCAGGAGGAGGAACCCAGCATTATCCCAGCATTTGGAACACCCAGAAGAAGCTATGGGCACCTGAGAGTGAAGCCAGAAGCAACCTGTGTTGTGGGGGTGGGTCTCCCTGAGTGGTCCCCATTGTGAACTGTGCCAAGACATTCAAGGAAAAGCAACATTGTCTTGTACAGTGCCCTGCCATGTGTCCAAAAGACTGGTGCTGCTGCCTAATGTAAACACTCCTTCTCTTGAAGAAGAAGCACTTGAGATGCAGGTGCGGTGACCGAGCCCCCATCTGAAGATGGCCTTGGAGGCTGCAACTGCTGAAGACAATGACTGCATTTGCAGAACCACAGTAGGACGGACCCTAGGATATTAGAAGAACATTACCCTAACAAAGATGCTCATAGCTCAGTAGCCACTACCTGCCCTGTCACTTCCCATTGGCGTCTAAGAGTGGAGAAAGCATAGTATACTATGGAGGGGGGTTGGAAGAGAATGGATAAGCAAGGATATATTGGATGAGAGAGAGACGTAAAAGAGCAGATTGTAAATGAAAGGTAGCTGGTAAAGAAAATTGTGTTTGGAGATCAATAAATGATAAGGGTTGAAATCCAATGCAAACCTTTAGATCGCCAAGTCTTTCAGTATATGGTATGCACGACTTTTAATTCTTAATAATTTATTATGCCAAATTGGATGTTGTCGATGAGAAGAAACTGAGGGATATGATGATGGTAAAAGAGTAGTCAAATGTTTACGTGAGTGAGAAATGATGGGAGAACATAATAATGAGATATTCATAGAAAAGCAAGAATGTCTTGAAATTTAAAGTAGTAAATAAAACATTTCTCTATCTTAATCAACAATGGATGATGTAATGGGAATTCAGAAGAGAGCAAACTGGTAGCCTGCTTTAGGGAAAAGGCGGTGTGATAAGTTTTAAAATCAGGAAACCTAAGACCTCCATTGGATTTATCCTTTTACAAGGAGCACAAAGCTGTACAAGGGAGTTTGTCTTTCCAGAGAAATTTTGTTAAGAGTGGGTCAATTTTCTTGAAATAATACCCATAGATGTGAGCAGGAATCATAGAAATAATATATATTATCAGGGCGGTGAGCATCATTTTAATCGAATCAACAGAACAGTCCTGCACGAATCCTGTATGGTGCAGGGTCACAGACAATGCTTCAGACTAAGAGGGAGATGAAGTCAGGCCCAAACGAACTCCATCAAAGTCCAGCGTGTCCAGACGGTCGAAGTTCAGTGGTTTCTGGTTCAGAATCTTGTCCACGTCAAATCTCGAAAGTACCTCAGTATCTATGGGTGGGGTGGGGCTCTAACCTCCTAACTTCCACAGGATTTCTTCGAAGTTCCCTGGGAAGTTTCCTTAAACTCTTAAACCTCAACAGCGGCTTACCCATAGAATTGTATGGAGCACACGGTAGTGTTCTCACACTGCACTTGCCCTCCGTGAGGTCCCTACTTACTCAACTTGGGTGGTCCCTTTGGGGTCCCAGCAATTCTACGCCCTCTCGACACTGTCTTGACTCAAGTTGTGATTCTTATACCTCTTTTTTAGTGTATGGTTTGGTCCCCCCGGGCCCACTGTGTATTAGTGCTTTTTACTATCACTTCTGTGCTTAAGTATTGTGTGCTTTGTGATTATCTCTGTGTAGGAGATACTGTGTCATACTAGAGAGTGTTATAATAATAAATACATATTTTTATAACTACTATGTGGTTCTCCTTTCATTTAAACAATACTATAAGGATGCATTCTGGTAAAACAAGCTGCTTAACATTCCGTCAAGAGTAATCCTGAAGGCTGCTCTCCACAGCTACCACTTGGATAGCTTTCTAAGGTTATCTTTGACCTCTTAAATCACCATAAGGGTTGTTTGGTATGGTGTACAGCGAGCACTTTAATTAGTGGACGACATATACCAGGCCAACTTCACACATTAACCCTTTATTTTTCCAAGTAGTAACCCGGAATATAACATGAACAATCAATATGTCTACAGTAGCAAAAGTAAGAACAGGAAGAAACAAATATGAAAAGGAAAAGAGATATAAATAGTGCTTCGGTTTGATAATAAAAGGAAAGAAAAGGGAATGATAACAAAGGTGATAAGAAGAAGAAAAAGGTAGAAAAGAGACTTATAAGGAAATACCAAGAAAGGGGAATCAAAACAAAGGACAAAAAGACATGACAAGTCATACAAATAATGAATTAAAAACATACCTAAAAAATACAAAAACGAAATGAGGGTGGTGACAGCAGAAGACGACGACAACAGCACTCGAACTCTACCAAACGTCAGGGCAGGCTTGAATTGGATATGGACATCAACATACAAAGGAGACCATTTGGGAAACGTGGAAGCAAGAAACACACCTATATTAGGAAGAAAAGAAAAATATAAATACATAACAGTTAAAAAGTTTAAATTAGAGCGAGACAAACATTCAATAAATTATACATTAATTAAAGCAGCCAGAAAAATCAAAATAACAATTGAGTAGACTTTGAAGTATCCATGCCATCTACTCCAAGTTGCTGAAGGAAATCCTGTAATGAAACCAGCTCCTCATATGTGGTCTTCTTTTCTTTGTAAATAACCTTAAAAAGGCATGGGTGGATTTGACCATATTAAGCATTAGTAGTTCTTGATTGAGGACGGAGATCAAGGAACTTTTTCCGACAATCCGCAGTGGCCTTAGTGACATCCTGAGAGAAGAACAAACGATAACCTTCCCAAAAGATTTGTTTTTTAGATGTGACCGCTGACATGAATTGTGGCAGATCAGTGTATTCCAGGAAAAATAAGATGATACCCTGTGGTTTAGTTGAGACCTTGGGACCAAGACTATGAGCCAGTTGAATGTTGAGTGGATCAGTATTAGACACATCTAAAAGCTTATGCAAAAAAGTTATAAAATATGTTGCTGAGATAAAACCATTATATTTTCGGGAAGTTCATATATACGGAGGTTATTCCTGTGGTTTCAGTTTTTCCAAATCCTCAGTGTGTTTTTTGAGAAGAGATTTCTGATTCCAAAAAAGAAATACGAGAGCAGGAAGACTGCAAGGAATCTGTTCTTTGTTCCACAATGGGCACACGTGATTCCAAAGAAGACCATTTGTCACCTAGCTGTTGCAATGTCTTATTGGTTTCCACCATGAAGGGTTATTACTCATGAATCTCCTCAAGAAACGTATGCATGGAGGCTGAGGAAGAGTGCGCTGGAGACGAGGAGACTTTTTTGATCTTTTAGTGGAACCCACTGGCATCTTGCTTGAGATTTGTGTTTTTGGAAATGCGTCTGGTAAAGGTTCAGTTTTGCGATAACTATTATCTTCCATGTTGTTGTAAATAGAGTCTGAGAGTAAAGGATGCTTGGCGGAAGTCGAGAGCATAAGATACTTTAATCTTCCCATATAAGAGAAAGAGCGGTCATGCAGAACGCAGTATACTTTGCACATAAAAGATAGGACCTTCACAGATGTAAGGTAGTGTCAGATGCGCAATGAGGAGTAGTACACCACAGCTCTAGAGACGAAAGCGCACACGTATACAACTCAGATAGAAAAAATGAGGGAGTTCCTGACAAAAATTAGTGAGAACTTGTTGATGTATGGAGTATTCTTAGTGAAGGAGCACAGAAGTGTTAGGACAACACACTAAAGGCATAGATCATCACCACAGGAGAAACTAATGACATTGGACCTCAGTTGAGGAGGGTATCTGAAACCAGTGAATATAAGTCTCACATTGAGCACTCAAAGACTTAAAACTTAATTGCAATTGCAAGGCTGGCACAGTCACTGCATACGCAGGGTCAGCATAAAGACAAATCCTCTCTAACTCTGGGTCATGAGAAAGTAATGCCTATGAGGCAAATATGTAAATATGGTAGATGAAAACCCACTCCAGTTACATCCAGAAATATCTGACACAGCAGACCAACCCAGAGAGTTTCGGAGCATACATAGGGAATGTGTGAGGCCAGCAACGGCAGGTCACATTGTGCCTAATAGAAACATAAAGAAAGAGTTTTTTGCTGCTGTATGAAGTGGCGAAGAGTTCATGAGGCACAGGAGCTTCAGAGCGTAGGTATCCCAGCAATATGTGTCGAAATGGTCAAATGCGGAGAGCAGCACTTATTATGACATAGATGAATGCCGCCATTTTGCATAAGCATATACAAATAGGAGAAAATGAAAAGTCCCTCTTGGAGATCTTTTAGGTAGTCGTAGTATTCCAACACATCAGTGTACCCTTTGCTGCCAGGGAACAATCTTAAAAATTGCAGGAAATTAATTGGGCCAGGGGTACCTCAGGAATATAGAAGTGGTGCATTGCTCCCACCAGGAGAAAATCGAGAGACGCCATTTTGTTTAAGCAGGCCGTTGGAAAAAAGAATTCTCCGTGGTCACTCTCAGTCCCGTAACAAGTTGCCGCAGTTTTAACATCAGGAACCTGCCTTCTTTGGCCACTTGACTAAGTTTAGAACAGGTACACACAGTCACCAGTACTGGTTGACATGCCAGAAGCTCTACGGAGCTCAAAGCCCAGCTGCCATCTTGTCCATGCATCAATCCACCTCAAGCCGGGAGCAGCACCTACATATTGTGAAGCACGAAGGGAGTACACTGATTCACAGTGCAAATGAAAATCAGATTATCACCAATTTAGTTGTATGATACATTACGAGCACCCAGAAACATATACAGAAGTCTTTACAGCGGTGAACTACAATTGGCTGACATTTTGGCAGCGGAATGGTATAGCCCAAAAATTCAGATATACCTAAATAAAGGTGCAGACGTCTGATCTGCCTCTCAATCCCATACAGGTGGCAGTGCATATGGTTCAGTGAGAGCCTGCCCGCCCCCTTCATGAACCAAGATGGCAGCCCTTCAACACATCAGAAAACAAGGTGTGAGGTGAGGTGCACAATTATTTTTTTGAAACCTTGAGTAAAGCACCGACAGGAATCGGGGTGGGGGGTATGAGGGTGGTGCTTGAAGCTCAGTCTATGACTGTAAACCTGCTAGAAAATGCTTGCGATATTTGCAAGGTTGCAGAATGCTATTAGGTGAGGTCTATATGTAGACAGAGAAGAGGATGGTCCAGGTAAGGGTGGCAACTACCCTGAAGTGCCTATCTTTGATAAGGGTAGAGGATTTTTTTTTCTTTTTTTTTTAGGGTAGGGTTGAGGAAATTAAAGCTGCATCAGAAGGAACAACGTGGCTCAAAATTAAGTAATATGCCCAAAAGGTTGAAAAAGAAAAGCAGGCGAGTGGATGTTATAACTTCATTGCTCTCTAGTCAGCCAAATGAAAGCACAACAGCAAATTATGGTCCAAGAAGATGTAAGGCGATGACGACTTAAAAAAATACAAATACGAAAATGTACTCTGTTAACCTCACAAATTGTAATATGTGTGAACATTGTGAAATTAAAGGTGAGACAGTTCCACCTATACTACACTGTGTGCTACGAGTAGCAGGACTGTAACTGACACTCTGCCCTCCCTTGGGCTTGGTGGCAGGGAGATGCCCCCTGCACATTAAGCTTCACTAGGAGTGTGTGTATTTTACGTATCTTGGCACAGCTGTAATTATGCTAACCAACTTGCCAGTCCGGTGTAGTACCTGAAGGCAAGGTCACAGTGTGCCTGCGCAACAGGCGTAATGCCTTTAGCCACATATCCCTCTTAGCGCCAAATGACCCTACGTCTCTGCTGTTGCTGTGCTACTACTGAGACACTGCAAAAGTGGTACCTTGGCTTTAGCTACAGTCCTTATTTAGAATTTGGCAGGCGGGATACTCTGTCACAAATGTGGTGGCTAGCAAGTCCGCAGTACCGCAGCATTACAAATGCTTTATATCCAATGGCACTTCTAATGAGGCGGAGGGATAGCCTCTATGTTTTTACACAGCATCTTGACAACTTTCTTTATTTCAAGCAAGGCCTACCCTTGAAAATTGATCGCATAGGTCTTTTTCTAGTAAACATGCAACATAAAGCAAGCTGAACCTCTAGAACGGCTATATTTTCTTTTTCTTAGGGTTACAAAACCACTTTTTTCTTTTATTTTGTACCCCGTTGCCAACAAGTGGCGTTTTCTGCAGGCATATTTTTTCCTTCCCGTGCAGTAAGTGTCTGGAAGGCCTGTGATGTCCTCATCAAATGCTCTGTGCCGTATTGAAGATTGTGAAGTTTAGTCATACATGATTCTTTTTTAAATAGCTTGAACTGAACTAGAGTAGGTACTCAGTGCACGCCATTTTGTCCTTGTCCTTTCTTAGAAATCCCCTTCTGAGAATCATGCATGCGAGAAGAGGGCTTGAGCTGCCAGAAGTCATGCAAGCACGTGCCCTAGTGAGCAAGGCTTAACCAAAAGGCTTTTATTAAAATATTTAATAATGCACATGTCTTATAAAAGGCTCCCTTTTCACAAGCTTTTACAAATAAATACAAACTGAATGCAATTTATTTTGCTCTCCATATGTATTTGTAAATACAGAAAAAGCGAGTAATAGGTCTTCTTTTGAGGGTGGCCAATAATGGCTGCAAGAGCGGCGTAGATTAGTAGGTAAAGGAGATATAAAAGGGAGTAGGTTTATTTTCTAATGAAGCCTAAACAGCTGCAGATGTTGCATTCGTTTGTGATACAATGGTGATATATCATATAAGTGTATTCGTGTATCACCTCAGGTGTCAAAGTGCAAGTAGGCTTTTATTGATTAAATAAACGTTGAAATGTCTTAGTAGCTCCCTAATATTTTCAAAAAACACAAAAAAATATGCATGAATAAGAAAAAATTAGCAAAAAATGAAGATGGATAAATGCAGATGGAAACTTCTAGTATAACTAAACAGGAGCCGCTATTTATATATACATTGCAGGTTTTTTAAATAATAGAGTTAAAACTTGGTGCGTTTGGGTAGGAACATTAACAGCAGCAGTGAAAGAAAGGAAAAAAACTTGAGATTATTATCATTTTATTTGTTCCTGCTGCCGGCAGATGTGCAGGTGGAGCGGGGCTGCTCCAGTGACAGAGGAGCATGGAAGGAGTGGTTTGCCCACTCCAAAGTGTGCATGGCTGCTTGACCGGCCCTCTCGGACCGGCCAAAACGTCAGGCGCACTTTGCATGTACTCCAGGCAGTCTGCATCACAGGTTGTGTGGAGAACATGCCCAGGCCCCCAGTCCCTTCTGAGTGCCGAACCACTGCACTCAGAACAATCCCAAGGCTGCATTCCATCCTTGTGATTGGCTTTGGGGAACCAATCACAACGCAGCTTTGCAACATTGTGATTTGCTCAGGGGAGCCTCAGCCTGGGTGCTTCCTGTTTGGAAGACCGTCCAGGATAGAAGACGGCAGGATGACGGCAGAGAAGTGCGGCGAGGGGGAAAGGTATTTTGTTTTCTATTTTACTCCCACTTACACCCCCCCCCCCCCCACTGCCTCCCACCCGGATCAGTGCCGGCTGCTCCTGACATTAATTATGGGTGTTCTGAACTACCCTGCAAAACTGCATTGAAATTGTACAGAACCGATAATGGATACAATTCCTCAGGATATAAACACACCCACAGGCCTAGTTGTAATCATGTTGGTACACCTTACCAGAGTACATTTCCCAGTTGCGCAGAATTACGGGTACTGATGTTTTGCAACAGTAGATTGAAGGAGCAGATCATTGCATAATTTGTGATTGTGTCTGCGGGTGGTACTCTCACGAAAGGGAGTAGCCAGAAAATTAAAATACTCCCCACCTTAAACCAAAGCTCTTATGGCAACAAAGCAAGTCATCGCGACCCTTCCTAGAAGAGCTTGCTTTTCTCTTCTGTCCAAAAATCTATCAAGTCATCTTTTCATCCTTCCATCCACTTGCTGATATCCACCATTTTGCCTTTATATTCCTATAGTCATCCATTCAGTCTTTCATCCAACATTCAGTCTGTCACCATTCCATCCATCCGCCACCCCATCCATATCCAAGCCTATCCATTAATCTTCTGATCTATCCCTCAAACATATCCATCCTTTAACTCAGTCATCTATCCTTTCACTTATCCATCCGCTTTTATTCATTTATCCATCCATCCTTTCAGTCATCCATCATCCATCCTTTCACTCATTTCTCCACACTTTCACTCATCCATCCACTGTTTTACTCATCTGTCCATCCTTTCACTCACCCATCCACCACTTTGACCCATCCTTCCACTCATCCATCCAATTACCCTTTCACTTATCCATTCTTTCACTCACTTATCCATCCATCCACCCTTACACTCATTCGTCCATCTATTCACCCTTTTACTCATCCATCCATACACCCATCCTTTCACTCATCCATTTATCCACCCTTTCATCAGTCCATCCATCAACTCATTGATGCATTCATTTACCCTTACACTCGATTCATCCTTTCACTCACTCATCCATACATTCTGTTTTTCATCTTCCATCCAAACAACCATCCCCATTTCACTCACTCACCCAACCATTTAACCTTTTACTCATCCATCCATCTACCCTTCCTTTTACTCATTCACCCTCACATTCATCCTTTCACTCAATCAGCTATGCATCTATCCATCTCTCTTTTCACTCACCCATCCATCCACCATTTTACTCACACAGTCAGCCATTCACCAATTTCCCTCGTCCATCCAACCTTTCACTTACTCATCCATCCACTCAGCCTTTAGCTCATCAATCTATCTCCCTTTCACTCATTCATCCATTCTTTCACTCATCTGACCTTTAAATCCCTCCTTTCACTCATCCATCCATACACTCATTTATCCACCCTTCAACCTGCCCATCCATCCACACTTTCATCCCATCCATCCTCTGTTTGCCCTTTCACTCCATCCATCCTTTTTTCTCATCATCCATCCACCCGTTCATCCATCCATCCATACATTCGGCCATCCATCCTCTCGTTCACTCATCCATCTGTACATCCATTTGTTCACTCATTCACCCATGCATCTATCCATCCACCTTTTCACTAACCCACTCATTCACCATGTCACTCATCCATCCTTTCACTCACTCACCTTTTCACCTTTTTGGGTTAATTTTGAGTGTTTGATTACCGAGTTGCAGACAGAAGAAGCTCATCAAAAACCCCACCCCAGCTGTAGCTGCTAAATCGGGGAGCTAACAATGCCTCTGCTCACCCAAATTAATTGTTTGGTTATTTTTCATCATCAGAACAAGAGAGAGAAAGGCAGAACCATGACAATGGAAGAGGAAGAGAAAGATATGAGAATAGTAGTTGCAAAAGGAGAAAACAGGAATGAAAAAGAACCTACAAGATTGAAAAAACGTCCGGTAGCACAGAGTGATGGTTGAAACTGGCCTGAGCAAGAATCAACACTAGGCAGGATTTGGTCAATGGTGCCGATGAAAAACTTTGGGCACCCGCACTGTTATTTTGGGCAAATCAAGGACAAGGGTATAATGTCTCTATATACACCATAACGTAGTTGGCCAGTAATAAATTTAGTAACCCCTGCCAATTACAGTGGCCCACTCATGAGGAGCTCATCCCCTCATGTCTCGCTTCACTTGCCCTTTCTGCTCCACCCCCTTCTTCCTGCTGTCTCTTCCTTCAGATGGAAGTTTCTTCTCAAAGGTAGTTAGCCTGCTGTCATCCTCAGTCTTCAGGTCACTCATATGTGACATGTCACCTCTCTCCTCTCCTCCCCCACCTAGAGAAAGGGTATTCAATTTCCTCTGTTAGTCTTTTGACCATCTTGGTTGATCTCTTCGACTGGCATATATTGTGAAGAGCTTCTGGTTCTTTGAGCATTTCAAAGGTGGGTTTTTCCTCACTCTCCCACTTGATGTTCAAGTTGGATCCTTTGTCTTCTTCATGCTTCGGGTTGTGGTTAAGTCGGAATTGTGATATATTTCAAGTTATTTGTTTGTCTCAGTTTTTGGCCAGAATCACTGTTCTTTTCATCTCCACTACTCAAAAGGGGCAGGGATCATATGCTGTGGCAGTTTTTTTTTCACTTAGTGTAGTCTGAGCAGCTCTCAATTGCCTGCGCAAATGGTGGAGTCTATGAACCTTCTTTGCTTATCTGTGTGTTCTTTCATTTTTTTGCTTTTATGTCTCTGGCTTGTATTTCCTCATGTGTCTAATGTGTGCAAACCTGGTTGAAGCAGTGATTCCAGCTTGGTATTCTAGTGTTAAGTTCCCTCTTGTACATGTGTGTGACACTGCTTTGTGGTATTGAGTGGCATGTTGAGATAGGCATGAAAGTTTGTTGTATCAGTGCATGGTCTTGTTCGACTTGTTAGGCTGCTTACTTTTGAGTTTTGAAGTACTGGTCTGCCATTTCATTGTCTTGTGAGGAGAAGGTTGTGATCTTATAATGTTTAAAGTCTTGATGTGCCACAAACTTGCCCATTGAATGGAGGCCCATTATCAGTCTTGACCATTTATGGAACGCCAGCTTGCGCAAATATTTCATTCAGTTTTAGGATGGCTGTTTTTGCACTGGTAGAAGAGATTTGTTTGGCGATGGGAAATTTGGAGTATTCATCCATCACAACCAGAGTGTGTTTTCCTGATAACATTGTTCAAAAAAATGTCTATGGCAACAGTGTACCACACCAATTCTGGTAGAGCTGACATTTGGAGTGGTGGAGTTTTTTGACTTCTCACTTATTATCTGGCATGTGCTGCATTCCTTGAGAGTCTCCACTCACTGATCAGGACCTGGGAACTACATTTGGTCTTGCAGTACTCCCTTTATTGCTACTGTCCCTCTAAGTCCCTCATGTGCAAGATCTATGACTGTCCTTTGGAGTGACTGAAAAATGATATTCTCAAGTCTCTTAAGCTTATTCCTCTAGGGGAAATAGTTTGTGCCTCATGTACCTGCCATGTTGGTTCCGTCTTCTGCTATGTTATGTTGTAACAATTTATAGTGCACACTAATACCCGGATGTGTCTAGGCGCTCACGGTCTACCATGTTGTGTCAGGCGAAGCTAATTTCTAAAGAGCCATGTCTTGAGCAGTTTCCTGAACTCAGGGATGAAGTCATCCTAAAGGAGAGTGGAAGGGAGTTCCATTCCTTTATTGTGTTCTAGCAGAAACTCCCTCCCCCCCCCCCCCCAAATAGTCCTTTTGACTCTGGGGGTGGACATCAGGTAGGCGTTGACTGAACGAAACAATAGTTGGGAGAATACCAGCTAAAAAGGTCCCAGAGAAATTGTGGTCCTTCTCTGTGCAATGCCTTATGCGCAGTGCAGAGAGCCTTACATTTGACCCGCTGACCAACTGGTAGCCAATGCAGTTTCTGAATGCCTGCTCTGATAGACTGGTATTTGAGAACATCCAAGACTAGTCTAGCATGCATTTTGTACTGCCTGCAACCTTCTAAGTACATTGGATTGTAAATTAAAATATATTCCATTACAATAATCCAGTTTGGATAAAACTAGGGAGGTCAGCACTGTTTTTCTGGTATTTATGGGGATAAAAGGCAGAATCTTACAGTTCTGATAATGAGGAAGGAGGAAGACACCACCTTAGAGACTTGGGAATTAAGATTGAGTTTTTCATCTATGATGACCCCCAAATTCTTTGCCTTGGCTACTGGTGTAGGACTGGGGCCCAGGGTGTCTGGTCACCAAACTGTTGATTTCTCTTTCAGATGCCTCCATTTGCAGATGTTTAATCCATCACCCCATTTCTCTCAGAGTTTGGTCTATTTTAGTGGCTTCTTCAATCATGTCAAATGATAGAAATGTTGGTACAGCATGGTTCATTGCAAAGTTATGATATTCTGCAGAGGGGGGAGATGTATTTTCTTCCTCTGGAGAAGATGAGGCATGTAATCTGCCAGAATGTTGGCTTTTCTGGGGCAGTGCCGGATGGAATAAGACTTTTCTTGAAGACAGTTTCCTCACCTTTCTACTCTCTGCAGCATCTTTGATCTGGAATACTACCCAAACATCATCACTAGTACTTGGTGGTCCATTATTATTTTTAAATGCTTTCCAAACACAAAGATGTGATGATGCTTGCATGCTCATGTCCAGACTGCAGTCAGGCTCTCCTTCTCTGCATGGGAGTATGATAGGTCAATATCTGACAAGCTGTGACTTGCGTATGACGATATGCGCACTTCCTCATTGTGTCGATATTGAGCTAAGATTGCTCCTGGACCCACCTGACTTGCATCCATTGTGAGCTCCGTGTGCCATGTTGGGGTGAAGAATACAATGTTGGTGGCACTGCTGACTCTCCTTTTGATTTCTTTGAATGACCTTACACATTCCAGGGTTCATTTGAACTTGTGACTCTTCTTGGTTAGTTCCTTCAGAGTGGTGATGATTGTTGCATAGTCCACAATGTCGCGAGTGCAATAGCTCACTATTACTAGGAAATGCCTCACATCTCCCAAGTCCTTGGGTGCTGGTGTCTTGTTCAATGACTTGATTTTGTATAGATCCAGCTTTATTTCATGGCTTGAAAAAATGTGTCCATATTATTTCAGTTGAGTGTTATGAAACTCGCATTCGGACGGATTCTGCATCAGGTTGGCTTTTTGAGGTGCTCAAAATACTTGTTCCAATGCTCGGTCATTCTCTTCCACCATTGTTCCAAATATTAGGATGTTGTTGCTGTAGTTTAACTCATTCACTACAGGACTGATTATGCCTCTGGTGACCTCTTGAAAGTGCTCAGCTGCTGATGACACTCCACATCTGAGCCGATTTTACCGTAATAAAATCACTTTTAACCCAGGCTCTTCCAGGCATCAAACACAATCACTTGAAATACACATTAGTAAAAAAAACAAGGGAGGCCCAGTGTGGCATCATTAAGTAACACACTTTCATTCACCTTTTAAATTCAGGGCCGCATCATTAAACAATTGTTGTTTCGTTCCTGCACCACACTGCTCAGGGGCTAGAATAGCACTAATATGACAACAATGGGGTACAATTATTTTATTGTATCGTTATTAAAAACCGTTACAATGTGAAATGCAATCTTGTTTTAAAATATTTAGAAAAATACATTATTATACAGGTGTTAAAAGCAGACGTTGATTAAAATTGTAAAATACAGTGATACTGTTAGTTTGGAAAAATTGATTCACTAATCGGAGATACAGTTTTGAGAATCCTAAACATTCAAGGTGGTATTAGCTCATTACAAAAAAAATGTTTTCGAAATTAATAACATATTTAATCATTCGACAAATAAATTGTGGGTCATAGGACAACAATGGGTCGAAAAAGAGTTTACCTTCACTGCAATGCCTGCAACATTTCAGGGTTCAAGGCATGCCAAAGTCGAGCATGTCACAGTTTTACCACTGAGGGAACAATAACAGGATTGAAAGAAGAGGATATAAACCACCTATCACGGAACTGCATTTATGTCAGTATGTTGGGTATGAAGCGCTTGCCTACATGGGCAGCAAGCTACAATTTGTGTAGCTGGTAGGGGGTTTTCTTTGTTTTTGATCCCATCCTGGAAGTGTTCCTTGAAGTGAATGATTGCGGGTATTGTGTTCTGGGACACAATGCTTATCAGTGTGGTGGCTGAAGAGGTGTGAGAGATGCATGCACATTTTACATTTTTCAGTAATCTGGCAGCTTTGAGCAACTTGGCAGGTCCTTTTATGATATTACTTATGATCATAGTCTACTTAGCTTGTTACTGCACTGGGATATTTTGTTTTAAGTTTTTGATCCCGAACAAGCATGATTAGAGAAAGAAATGGTCTGGAGATCTGCTGGGGTGGGCTTTGTTACTATCTTTCCATATCTGATTGTCATTGTAAGATGCGACTTACAGTGATGGTCTAAATTATAGTTGTTTCCATATGTGACAGGTCTCTGCAGTTAATCTATGCCTGTTGAGTTGATGATGCCTGGTTTATTGGTTGGTTCTGTACTGTGTGATGGACAAGACCCATAGCAGATATTCTTATCTGAGTGTAATAGGATTCAGCTTAGCTGGCTGCAGACCAGTGAGTGTTATGGTATTAATTATTATTATTATTATTATTATTATTATTATTATTCTGACATTTATTAAGCGCGCGGCTACCCCCAACGGGGGTGTCCCGGCGCTGAGGACAGCGATGAAGAGGAACCTAAGGTTAACAGCTGGAGAATAGGAATGTCTTCAATTTACTTCTGAACAGCGATTCAGAATCAGTGAGGTGAAGATTTACCGGCAGGGCATTCCAGAATCTGGATGCAACTACAGCGAAAGCTCTGCCACCTTTTCTAGCTCGATGGAATCTGGGGGGAGCAGGAGACGAAGGTGATTAGATCTAAGAGCATGTGATGAATGGACTAGCTTCAACCTTCGTCTAAGATATCCAGGACCCCTCCCGTTCAGAGCCCTGAAGATCAGTATCAGGGCTCTAAACAGGAAACTTTAGGATATTGGCAACCAGTGAAGGTTCTTCAGGTGAGGGGAGATAGAGTGGCGGTAGCGAACCTTGCAAATCAGCCTGGCCGCCGCATTCTGCATGATCTGTAACCGTTGTAGGAGGTAGGCTGGTACTCCCACATAGAGGCTGTTTGTGTAGTCCAGGTGGGAGGTAATGAGGGCATGGACTACCGTCTTCATTGAATCCATGGGCAGGTAGGGAAAGATCTTTTTTATCATGCGTAGTTTGCCGAAACAGGCCAAAGTAACTTTGTGGATTTGAGTCTTGTAGATGAATTCATTATCAATTTGAACGCTGAGATTGCGCGCAACGTTAACAGGGGAAGGGGAAGGGTTCAGCTCTGATGGCCACCACTTGGCAGGCTGTAAGGCGGCCGCTTGATGAAAAAATAACCCCTCTGTTTTGTTGGCATGTTTTAAAATTCTCCAGTCCGTGGTGAGAGTGGTCTCTAAAAGAGAAAATGAGCTGTGTGTCATCAGCATATGAGACCACTCTGACTCCATAAGCCTCTATCACCTTTGCCAGGGGTGCAAGATAGACATTAAGAAACAAAGAGGACTGAGAGCCGACCCTTGAGGGACTCTACAGATGAGGGGTTTTCTATCTTTGGAATTGAAGGGTCGACACCACACCTGTTGTGTTCTATCCGTAAGAAAAATGGGGTGATCCAGGCAAGGGGGGTGTCACAGATCCCTATATCCTGCAGTCTAGTCAGCAGTATGGAGTGGGAGACCGTATCGAAAGCTGAAGACAAATCAAGGAGCACCAACATGGCTACCTCTCCTCTGTCCACACTTTCCCTTACGGTCTCCGTAACTTCCAATAGTGCCGTCTGTACTATATCCGGACCTGAATCCGGATTGTGAGTCGTGAAGAAGATCATTTGACTCTAGCTAGTTGTAGAGTTGTTCTTGGACAAATTTTTCTAAAATCTTTGCTGGTTTGGAGAGAAGAGATATGGGACGGTAGGTAATATACACTGCTGGGTCCGCCTCTGATTTTTTTAGAAGAGGAATAAATATGGCTTGTTTCCATGCCTCCGGAAAAAGGCCCAAATGAAGGGAGGCATTCCATAATGCTATCAGGGGTTGCATGACAATCGTGCCACAGCTGTGAACATCTGAGCGGGCATAGAGTCTAACGGGGAACCCAACTTACACCGCTGTATTTATTGCATGGCCATATCCAGTGAGATGTTTTTGAAGGTACACAACCTCTTATCACTAGTGGCGGCGAGGCTTAGGGGTGAAATCACCTCACTGGCCCTAGCAACAATGTTAAAAGAGGAAAAGATGTCAGTGACTTTCTTATGAAAGTAGTCGGAAAGACCATCACAGAGCTCTTGGCTAGGTTTAGTCGAGTTAGTGAGAGCCGCTGGTTTGGTAAAATCTTTCGGATTTGGCATAACATTTTTGCAGAATTATCAGCGGTGTTAATTTTATTAGAAAATTAATCTTTCATAGTAGTTTGTTTAATTTTGTGAAACTTTTTTTGAGCATCTTTGTAGAGAATTTTAGCAGCAGGGTCATAGGTGCGACGCCATAGGCGTTCAAGCCTCTTACATTTACTTTTTTCTTCCTGGGAGAACTAAGGCGCAGAAGGTTTGGTCCGGGACGAGGAAAGTGAAATTAGGGCGGCAATGGCCTCTACAGCTGTTGTGAGGTATAGGATGAATTTCTCGACGTTGGCATTCAAGTCGTTTGAGGGTTGCCAGTTTAGAGTAGTCAGTGCAGGTTCGAGCGTGTCGCACGTGACTTTAAACCACTTTCTCCCCCTGCACTGAGGAATAAGGGGGGGGGACGTATTAAGGTTGAATGGGTTTGCAAAGTGATCTGGCCAGGTCAGAGGGAGTGGTACTAGGGTAGTAAGGCCTGGTAGGTTAGAGAATATGAGGTCCAAGGTATGACCCGCTATGTGGGTGGGGCCCTGTACTTTCTGGTCGAGATTTATACCCGCCATAGTTTCCACCAAGGACCTTGCTTTTGCACAGGTGTTGTCATCAATATGCAGGTTAAAATCACCTAAAATAGTGAAGTAGGGGTGTTTTAAGGATAGGTCAGCCAGGATAACTAACAAGTCTGTGACGTACATGGGCAGAGTATTAGGTGGGTTGTAAATCAGCGCCCCTGCAAAAATTAAGTGTAAAGCATCAGAGATGCTGAAATACATAGTTTTGATCTGCCCTGTTTTAACTAGCTTCCTAGACATTATCTTCCAGTGTGACCTTAGTACTATGGCAATCCCTCTCCCCTTTATGTGCCAGGTCTATTAATCCCGACCAACTGATAGAGGGAATTGCTAAGGTGATGTCAGGGTTGGAAGTGTCTTTTATCCATGTCTCCGTTAGGAACATCAGGACCCAAGAATGGGAGGTAAGGGGTAGCCAGACCTCACTTGCGTGCTTTGGAAGGGACCGGCAATTAAGAAGGCACGCTTTGAGTTCTCGCGGGGGTGCTTGGCATGGACCTTCTGTCCTGTCTACTCGCAAGCACGGAAGAGATGGAGCGAGGGAAAAGGAACAACTTCTGGGTCTCAGCCCAAGAAGTTTCGATCTAGACCAACTGAGTTGCTTAGTTGCGTGAACTCGGGCAGCGTGGCTGGCACTGGACGTGGCACAGGCGCGGACGGACGCATAAGGGTTTGCCTTTGGCGCGCTATCGGCGCGCCTGCTGCTCACGTCCGCTGCGCGTCCGGAAGTGCATCTCCTTAAGTACACAAACGCCCTGGCTCCTGACTCCACCCTCCCAGCGTTCCGAGTGTTAAATGGCCTCCCTACCCTCCACATCAATCAGGACAAGCCTGTGGTGGACCGGGGTAGGGGCGGGGAAGTTGGAGAGTGCTGGCGTTACGAGTGGGTAGAGTACAGGCACATACACAAGGTAGGTTGAACAACAATTTAATTTTTGAAACAGAGCAGCGTAAAATAAAGATCACCTCTTGCAGCAGGTAGCGCAACCGATTACTATCGCGCGTCCACAGCGAACAGGGAGAGACCTTGCCTTAAGTGCACAAACGCCCTGGCCCCTGACTCCGCCCTCCCAGCTTCAAATCTTGGCTGGTAATGAGTTCCAGAGCTTGGCAACTTGTACTGAGAAAGCAGTGCCGCTTAGGATATCTTATGGTAAGGTTGTATGATGATTCATGGGGCAGGCCTGGACCACAGTGCTGGTTTCATTTGCATTGATTGACTTTACATGTACTAGCGCTCCCTTTCCTTGGAAAGCTCAGTTGAAATGCCTTGAACATTATCTTGTAGCTATAGTAACTAGTGGAGTGGTTGCTGCTGGGTCGGATGGTTTAAGGTTTTTCTTTTGGAGGAGAAGTCTGATGTAAGGAGGTTATCAGATACGGTGGAATTAACCTAGTTCCAGAGACGTTTTCTCATTTCCATTTTAAGGGCAACGGGGGTTTGGAGCATGGTTCGAGTAGGAGTCTAAGAAAATCTCTGCTTAAGGCATGCAGAAAGGGGATCAGTAAGGTAGGTCCAGCATGCTAACTGCAAGAAAGTCCAAATTTGTCCGCCCCCTCGTTCATGGCAAATGTAAGTTATAATCGGTAGAGTCCGTCGACATTTCAACTTTGGTTGCATCATCAATATAAGTCTATTGCATTTGCTTCAATATCTTTAAGGTTTCAAATGATACACCCTCTGCAATAGTCCAGTAAAATCACACACTGGACATGGAAACACCGTCTTGGTCACACATTCAGGCTTCAGTTCAATAGTCCATTGTCCAGCCTCTGGTTTCTCACGTGCTCATCGTTGGAATCATTTCCCAAACATGTATCTATTGCTGTTACAAGAAATGTCTCTATTCTAAACTAGTAAAGCATGAGAATACTAGCAAAGAAAGCAAGTCAGTAAAAATATATAAGCACAGTAGTTTCACATGGGTCAAAGATGCAGGCCTTTTGAGTGAATACTGCTAACTTGAGACATGAATTTAATAATGCACATTTAATGTTCATGTGCTCATTTAAACCAGTATGTATATAAGGTTTCTTTTAGTACTTTTAATTCACTCAAGTCAAGTCACATTCTTTATTCTGTTTATGCAACCATAAAAGTAAGCTACAGATCACATTTAAATTATTAAAAGTTAAAATTAAATTCCAGTGTGTGTCTACAAAATACAATCTTAATAACATCCTCACATTTCCATTAGTCTCAATTGATATGTTCAAAACTAAATTCATATAAATTACAGTTGCAAAAATGACATAAAAAGTCAATGCAAGAAAAATAGAATACAAAAACCTGTACGTATAAAGAGAATCACATTTAAAAATTTAAAGTCGGAATGCTAATGCACAGCCTTAAGGAAAATCTTAGTGGCCACCTCACAAAATTTCCTCTTACCAAGATGTATCTTAGATCTAGTCAATTTTAAAAGAATTTGTTTATAAAGATGACTTCCAAAAAATGGCATGCAATAAAATCAGTTGCCTACAATGTTCCTTATTTGCACTGCAGTGGAAATAATTGTATGTATCATTTCACATATATATATTCAGTTTTAAGGAGTTGAAAGTAATAAAGTGCCAGTCTGCATTTGCTAATATTCAATATTCTTATTAGTGGAATGATAAATTCTTTTTGCTGTTTAGTATATAACTGGCAAAAAAAAGAGAAGATGTAACATACTTTGGGCTGATTTGTGGTCACTTGGACAAGGATCCAAAAGGGATTCTGAATATACTTTGCTGAGATAGGAGACACAAAAATGTGCAATTCCGAACCTCAATCTAATACTATAGAACCTTTTAGAATGGCAACAAGGAAGCAAAAGGTAAGGTTCTATTCTTTCAGTCGTAATCAAGGGTAGGTATTCAACCATCCTCTTCTTACCCAGCTCCGTAAATTCCTGATGTTCCTGTAAAAGAGTTAGTAGATCCTGTTTTAACTGAGTTTTTGAAATAGTTACAATGAGATATGGTTTATAAAAACAATTTGCTCTCCCCTTAAGCTCAATCTGCTTTCTAACATGGGTGACCCATGGTTTTTTATGTATGTGGTAAAGGCCTAATCAATCTTGAATTATTACTCTATAAGTGCAGATTCCTCTTTTGACCAGCTAAATCTCCCTAACATGATTGGGGCAATTAGAATACGGCATGTCAAATGCACCAAACCAAATTCTTTGTGACATAATATGATTGGCAATCTAGTAGGGACTGCCAGAAGCCTTCTTAGAAAAATATTTTCTATTGTCTGCAAGGTGAAACGTTACGAAAGCCCCAAACTCCAGCCCCATACATAATGCCAGTGCAGGAGCGCGCAACATACTTATTAAAAAGTTTGTCAATTGGTTTGGAGCCCAATTTCTTTGCAAACCTTAACAAGGCCTCCAGAGTTTGGTGAAAACACATTTTCTTAACATATGTGAGATTGCTCCAAGAGCCTCTTTGGTCAAATTGAACTCCTAAATAGGAGAAAGTAGATATGTAGACCAACTTATCATTATCCATAAAACAGGGCATAAAAGGCAGACAAATTTTCCCAGCCACCTTAACAAATGACTTGGCTGTATATAAGTCACTCATAAAATCATGAAATCTATTAAAAAATATTTGCAGACCAGTGCCAATCCTGTAAATCAGTACGCAAACATCCGTAGAGTACTTTTAATTCAAATTGCATATGTCATGCAATAAGCAATAAGACTTCACAATAGCAAGTATGCTTGGGATCTACATTGAAAGTACATACTTGTTACATTAATGCTTACATTGTTTAATCTATTCTAATATTCTATACAGATATGGATCATTTAAAGAACAACATTTCAAGCAGTTGCACAAGCAATGTTGCACACATTAATGAATCGTATGAAATTATCAGGTTGTGTCAGACAGAAAAACGCCACTGACCTGAAGGAACCAACCAGCGGGGACGATGACTGTCCACCTACTTCCCAATGCATAAACTCTCAAAGAGTGAAACCACCTCTGCTTTTCCAGAAAACACAGAGGGGAAAAGGGGAATAGAGAAAATAATAAAAGATGCTGCCTAGAACAGGTTGGTTTTTTCCAACCGGTTATCATGAAAAGTAGGAATGCCCTGCTTCGGGAAGAGTACCACGCGGTAGGAATGTCCTGGATACAAGAAAGGAGAGAAAGATGTGATAAAGTCACATTTCTTTATCTATACACAGGAAGGACAAAGAATGACATTATGCAGCAAGTATACTCATATTCACCGAAGCAACAGTAAGCACAAATCCGTAAGACATCAAAAATGCACCATCCAAGAGATATCGTGTGTACTTTAGAGTATTCCTCGTGCAATAAACAGACCACGCAGATGTTAAAGCGTAAAAGGCCATTTATTAGGACCAGGCTGCACAACAAAACAATAAACCAATAACATCAACATTAATAACAGCAACCTCGTATCAACTCTTCCACGCTTCACTCTCTTCACCCACTCTGACTCATGTCTCCAACCACTCCATGCTCCTTCCATACCTCATCCATGTCCACAAATCACCTATCATCCTACCCCGATATACTCTTCCATTCCAGTCATGCCTCCAGCTCCCCACATCATTTAATCTTCTCCCCCGAGGGATGGTTGCTCCCGCTCTTGACCACCAAAGTATTGCCAACCTGCCCCACCCCCCACCCCTTTTCGGTCCCTACAGTGCATCTTTCAACCACATCTCCCTCACACAGACCTGCAACAACACCAAATCGCCTCATTCCACAGCTTACTGACCACATTCATCAACTCCATCATGTAGTAAGCATTCCCTAAGTGTGAAAGATGCACTCCATCATCCCTGAACAGTAACGGCTCCTCAAGTCGCAGTCCAGTGTGAGAAATAACCTTAATGTCCTTGTCGCCGCAAACTAGTCTCATAGCTCTGTTGAGCTTCCTCCGGGCCTTTTCAATAGCCCCATGTTTCAACGCTCCCCTCCATACTTTCCTGGAGACAAACTCCGTCCAGGCAATGCAAGTCCCTGCAAGTCCACGCAACCAACGAAACAGAAATATGTTAGAAGAAAGCCTAGAACAAAACAAAACTTCAAACTGGTAAGCCGCGCTCACATACTCCTCACTTCCGCACATACTGCTCACAACACCTAGACTTCCACCTCCCAATCTGCTGAATCCTAACCGGACACACACCCCTGCCCGTCTCGCACAGCCAGACCCACTTACCCCAGCCCAACTGATCCATCTTCGAATGCCCCAACCAAATCCTAAGACGCACACCGTCCAATCTGATCTCATCATACCTCCTGCCACATAGTGACCGCGTGCCCAACAATTCAGACACCCGAAAAGCCTCAAAAAAATCCAAATCATGCACAACCGAAAAATACGCACCTCAGAAGAGTCATAACAACACTTCGGCAAAACCCCAACCAGCCGAACCAACAACTCAAATGTAACTGCCTCCCTCAACACTCCCCCTCCCCTTTGTCTCTCCCTACCCCAACCTCTGAGCATCCTACTTAAAATCACCTCCTTCGTAGGATCAAACCTTAAAAACAGGCTCCTCTCCACAATTTCCTAGGGACAAACTCCGTCCAGGCAATGCAAGTCCCTGCAAGCCTGCCTTTTAGTACCTCCAAGTCCCTCTGCATCAGCTGCAAGAGCGCCAAACCCGACAGCTGCACCAAATCATTCTCCCCCAAGTGTATGATCAGTAAGTCCGGGCATCCCTTCTGAGGAACAATTTTTGCGAGCCAAGGCAATAGTGCCCCCATTGCATCCCCCCTTTACCCCACCAGTGCAACCCATGCTGTTGTCCTTTGAGTCCCAGGTTACGGCCGTACACCTGTTGCTCTGCATACTTGGATGCCCAGTGAACGAAGGAATGCCCCACGATCCAAGTGACCGCCTTGGCCCCCGGTCCACCCACGCAACCTACGAAAGAGAAATATGTTAGAAGAAAGCCTAGAACAAAACAAAACTTGAAACTGGTAAGCCGCGCTCACATACTCCTCACTTCCGCACATACCGCCCACAACACCTAGACTTCCACCTCCCAATCTGCTGAATCCTAACCGGACATACCCCCCTGCCCGTCTCTCACAGCCTGGCCCACTTACCCCAGCCCAACTGATCCGTCTTCGAATGCCCCAACCAAATCTTAAGACGCACACCGTCCAATCGGATCTCATCATACCTCCTGCCACATAGTGACCGCTCACCTGTTGCTCCGCATACTTGGATGCCCAGTGTATCAGTATCAGTATCAAAAGACTTTATTCGGCTATATTTCATAACCAGAAAAGTACATAAAATCACATTCAAATTTTTACAAGCATCAAGTATTAATTAAAAGAATAAAAAGGAGAACAGTCTACAAAGTATATATATACACAGGCCAAAGTCATGGTATCATTTACTTACGCAGATAAAATACGCTTTTAAGGAATGCCACAATGGAAGAAACAGAGAAAATGTCCTCCAAAGTCTATATAGCCAGAAATGCAGGTCGACACTGTCTCAGATTCATATATTTTAGAATTGGCATTATCCATCTCTTCGTAGATATCACATAAAATCTACGAAAGAATAAGATGTGTATATCCGATTGATCGGAGACATTGTCGCAAGGGCATTTACACAGAACCTTAGACCAGTCATTCGTGGCTGGGAAACTCGGTAGTCTAAACAAAATTCCAAATCTGAATCTGGTCAATAAGAACCTTTCATGCTCTTTCATTTGCAAGTTTAGATAGGGCTGAATGGTCCTTCCTTTGGTGATCGATTGATGGGAGGTCACAGTCTTTTTAGCCATTTCACCTGAGTGTCTATGGTTCACACAAAAGTTTAAGCACAAATATTTCAATGTCTTCCTGGTAATGTTGAGCATAGATTCTGGATCATCGAAGAACTCCTGGTGCTTGATATTGTTACATACAGTTTTTATATAACATAACCACTTTATCCTTTTTGCCCCATCAAACTTTAACGCATCTCCCAGTATGAGTCTATTTAAATGGCATCTCTCATTAGTCCATACCCGATGCCATAAAAGTATTGGTTGGATTCTAATTAGGTCTTCCAAGAAGGGGATACCCAATTCTGTATGGCAATTGTAGTTGGACGTGCTCATTGGGAGTGCCAATAGGTATCGTAAAAAAACGTTTTCAGTTACTTGTAAACTACTGACATTTAAGTTTCCCCATATACCTGCCCATATAGTGCCACCGAAACACAGCTAGTCTTATAAATATATATAAGCTCTTTAACTGGCTTTTTGCCCATCTTTTTGCTAAAGGTCTTAAGGGCCATTATGGCTTTGGCAAATAGTAAGTTCCTGGCCTGTATTGCACTATTCCAATTCCCAGTATGCTCAAAGAGAATCCCCAGGTATGGGAAAGTCGGGGTGTGTTGTAAAGGGGTTGATCCAATGAACATGGTTTTTTTTCTTTGGCGGGCATTACCACCGCAGTTCATCACAAAGATCTTAGTGCAATTTATTTGTAATTCGAGTTTGTCCATAAAGGCACTAAAAGACGTAATCATGGCCTGCATGGCTAAGGGGGTTCTTGCCATAAGCACGGTATCGTCTGCATAAATAAGTGCAGGTAACCGACGGGCTGAGGCGTTTGGCATATCATTACATTCCTGTAGAAGTGTGTCCTCTAGGTTATTAATATAGATAGAAAATAAAAATGGGGCAAGGACACACCCCTGCCTCACGCCCCTTCCAACTCTGAATTCCCTTGTACATTCACCATTTAAGCCAAACCTGACCATTGCACAAGCCCCATTATACAGTTCTCTTAGAAAGCTAATAATGTTTACTTCTACTCCCAATCTGGTTAGGATAGTCCATAGTTTACCATGATTTACGAAGTCAAATGCCGAGGTAAGATCTAAAAAAGTTAGAAAAAGTCTCCCTCCCTTGGCCGTTGTGTATTTCTCTATCAGAATTGATAGATTAAGTACTTGCTCGGTAGTACCGACACCTTCTCAGAACCCATATTGAAGATCGCTTATGATATGGTGTTCCTCTGCCCATTTCTGGAGTCTATCTAAGATGACTCTCCCGATAATTTTGATGGTGGAGTCAAGCAATGAAATGGGCCGGTAACAAGCACAATTAGATCTATCTCCTTTTTTAAAAATTGGAATTATAATTGATTGATACCACGTGTCAAGTAATCCATTGGAGCTGGCAGCATTAAAGGTTCTGGTAAGTAGCGGAGCCCAAAGACAAATGTTTTTCTTAAAAATGTCTACTGGGACACAGTCAGGACCTGGTGCCTTGCCCCCAAGGCTGGACTTAATACCCTTAATTACCTCGTCCAGCAGGAAATTAAGTTGGTGCCCTTCTATATACTTTTTCTTAGTCATTGGCACTCTTGTTGGGTCGGTGGTAACTGCTACTGGGTTATGTAGAGTTTCAAAGTGCTTAACCCAGTCGTCTTCATTTACAGCTATCTCCATACGGGCCTTTGAGCTATCTTTGAAAAAAAGAGCATTAACTGCTTTCCAAAAAGCAGTCATGTCCTTTAGTTCTGAGGCCTCCATAATGGCTGCCCATGCTTTATCTTTTAACAACTGTTTTTGAGTTTTAAGTGCAGTTTTATAGTCCTTACGTAGGGTCCTTATCAGGGGTTGATTTCTCACTCGCTGTTGTAGGGCCAATTTTAGTTGTTTGAGGGCCTTGCTGCAGGCCGATGAGAACCAGCCTCTGATTTTCATTAGATTCTTATTAGCCTTAACATTAACCCATAAACCCTTTTTTATACTAGCAATTATCTCTTTAAAATTAGTTATGATTGCTGCGTCCTCAGTTTCCGGGTCCAAGCAGACGTCAAAGTTTGTGCTACAAGCATTGACGAGTCTGCTTAAGAAAACCTCGGGGACCACCCTAGTCCATTTAAGGGCATATCCATTTTGCCTATTTATATCTACATCAGCAGAAAAAACCTCAGCTCTTTTGTGCACTGTAAGATCTGCGTCCAGTAATTCTAACCTTATCGGGAAATGATCACTAAGGGGAACATTTAAAACATTATAATTGACAATACAATCCCGGTAACATGATGGGATAAGGATAAAGTCAATAGTTGACATCAATCCTCTACCATTAAAGGTTTGGGTGAATACAGTCTTATTATGACATAATTCATTTGCGAACCCTAGATCGTAAATAAACAGAATCTCATTTAATGCATTCCCCAATGTTGAGTGCTCAAAATGAGATGTATTGGTATCCCTTTCCGTCGATAGTCCGCAATTTCCTGTTCCAGATCTATCACATAGAGAACAGTTAAAGTCTCCACCCCATATTACTGTGAACAATCTATTAGTACTATTGATAATGCCATTTAACTTATTGTTCAGGATTTTAAGTACCGTCAATATATCTGCAAGAGGAATATTATTATAAAAATTAACTATTAATATGGAAACAGAATTGTTAAAGTGCACCCCGACAATATGAAAGAAGCTGGTATGAAAATATAACTGGAGTTTTTTGAAAATTAGACGGTTAGAAATGTACATACATAGACCCCCTTTCGCTCGACCATGTACAGAACCTATGGCGGGGATGGAAACAGTTTTAAAACCACTCAGATGATATTCACTCTCTGTCCATGTTTGTTGAAGACAAATTACATCACAATTTTCAGTGAAGAGCTTCCAATCTGGGTTCTTTATTTTTGCTCTGAGGCCGGCTATGTTCCAGAATGTGATGGACCATTTTTTCCGAGAGCTTTCAAATAATCCTCGGCTGGTACATAACCCGCTGTCTATAATGGTTTCAGGGAAACCCTCCCCCAAGATTTCCTTACTTATAGAGGTTTCATAGTGCTTATCAGTCACCCTGAGCTCCTCCAGAATGCTGGCAGGTTCAGCTCGACCAGGGTCATCGCTGTTACCTTCACTACTCTCTTTTGGGGTATATTCCCTTATCGTTACCACACTCGTGTTGTCCGTGTTAACCTTCCCTAAATTAGGATTGCTTGCCTCTACTATAGGTTGACTGTTAGACATGTACCCACAAGGGGATTTCTCCCTCAAACATGGTACAATGAGTCATTCATTTTCATCCAGACCAGAGAAGGGATGGAATAGGTTAGATAACGGTATGTCCCAGTATTCCCTGGCGTTATTGGTGTGAAGATTATTATTGTCAAACGATGATTGATGTAGATTTGGGTATATGGGTGGAAAAAAAGGGTTATCGTTCTTGCTGTGATATCTATGGGCAACCGGGTTCGGGATTAAATTAGGTCTAAATAGTACATCAGGTCTACGCATCATTGGAGGGTAATTTGTGGACATGGGTTGGAAAAAAGGGGTGTCATACTTGCTGTAATACCTGTGGGCAGCCGGATTCCGGTTTGTATTTGATCTATGTGGTACATCAGGTCTACGCTTCATGGGGGGGTAGTTGGTGGACAGCATTGATGGATTATTTAATGGCGTCATCAGAGCTTCTGGGTAGAAGTAACTCAGATTCCGCGTTGATATGCCTCCATCACATCTCCCAGGAAACCAGTCACTAATGTATGTGACCAGTCTGTGGTCTTTAAAATTGACTATAATCACTTCCCCTTCAATGTCCTTGGGTCGTATACCAACCCAGTTGCATCGTCTCACTGAAACTATGTCTCCATTTAGATGCAAAGGGAGCGGTCTATTCTTATGCAGCCAGTGGATAACTTTATTTTTAAGACTAGAATTATGTTCTATGTTACCAACTGGCATAGCCGGAACGCCTGTAAGAATAATAACATAGTTTGATGATTCCGGAGGCAGATCTGCTACATTGCTAGTTTTTGTTCTAGGTGTGTTGGTAGCCTTGCTAGGAGGATCCTTTTTTGTATGACCTCTTTTTGATATGCCTGCATGGGGTTTTACATTGTTTGTTTTTTCGATAACTGTGGCGGTATTGGTATCCACTGATTCATTTGGTTTTATTGCGGCTGACATATTATTGGATATGGATGTGGCAATATTTTGCCTAGGTGGATTATTGGTGTGCTGTTTAGCTACAGAATGCATTTTGCTTTGGTTATTGGAATGTTGATGATCTGTCGGATTTTGGTCTGACAGAATCTGATCCATTTTCTCCCCTAGCCTTTTAACTCTTTCAGTAAGCGGAAGTATTAGAGCTTTTAAGAGGCATTCAATATCCTCTAATAGCCTCTAATAGCCCTTTGTAGTTGGGGGCAAATTTCGAATTAACAGTTGGATGCCCTATTGAATCTACCTTCCCTACATCTTTAATGATCTTATGTGGAGAGTACATGTTACTAGAAGCCATGGGGAGAAATCTATCCCCCTTTCTAGCCCCACCCTTTCTTCTCCTCTTTCTTGGCGGGGAGCGAGAAACGCTATTAGTTTCCTTAGTAGGAGATTTTTTGGACTTTTTGTCAGGTACGTTAATCAGTTGTAAGTCTGTTCCTAAGGGTGTAAACACAGGGGAAGGTACATTTATATTGTGAAGGGGTGCTACATCAATTGGTAGAGGTGTACTTGGGTCAATTAGAGTATTGGATATTTGAATTGACTCAGTGGTGTTGGAATCAGAAATAACTATAATATCAGCCGAAGCTGATTGAGTATCTTGAAATATTAGTGGTATATTTTCTGTGCTGAATAAGTCAGCATCAGATTCTTTATGTGTAACTGAGTCTGATAGAGTACATGAGTCAGCCTTCTGTGGAGCAGAGAGTGGTTGTTTTTTGAGGAGTTCAATAGAGAAACGACGCTCGGCCCGCTTCTCTGCCAGCGTGATCTCTCTGTCTACCTCACTTTTAACTCTAGCAAAGTATTTATCCAATGGGCCGAGAATAGATACCCCTACAGTGCTAGGTAAGGGGTCCAAAACAGAAGAAGACATCATGGGTATGAAGAAGTGTTTAGAAAACGTATTTAAAAAAGACCCTTATAGTATCAGAGTTAACAATTAACAATAACCCAATCACACAAAGCGAGTCATATATAACTTAGCTTACGGTAGTATAAGGCTGTATACAATGTTAAGGAACAATACCCCTATCCCTTTGTCCAAATGTCAGGGGGGTGGCCCAGTCCAGCCTCCTGCAGCCCCTGACGGCCACAGATGGTCCCACCCTTGTCCCTGGCTTCTCCCGGTCGCTCCCGCGCAGCGGGACTAGTCTACTGCGTTTATAGGTTCAGTGTGAAGGAGGGAGGAGCCTGCAGGGAGAGCGGCCCAGGTGCTATCAATAGAGGCTGACGGGCGCTCCTGGGACTAGTAGTCCTGCGCCCACGCTCGCTCGCAGACCTGCAATGTCAAACGCCCACAGATTACACCACGGGCGTAGCGGTCATCACTCCTCGACCAGGCGTCACAAAAGGTGCTGTATATGAGACCCCACACGAAGCGGGACCCGCGGAGCGGGTTCCGCGAGTAGTTGCTGGAGGCACAGGGACGTTCAGCTGCTGCCGTGAAATCGAGGCACAAAGTATCCCAGCGATAATCCAGGTACACAGGCTTTTTAATTCAATCTGGTAGGCAGGAGCCTACAGGGAGAGCGGCCCAGGTGCTATCAATAGAGCCTGGCGGGCGCTGCTGGGACTAGTAGTCCTGCGCCCACGCTCGCTCGCAGCCCTGCAATGTCAAACGCCCACAGATTACACCACGGGCGTAGCGGTCATCACTCCTCGACCAGGTGTCACAAAAGGTGCTGTAAATGAGACCCCACACGAAGCGGGACCTGCGGAGCGGGTTCCGCGAGTAGTTGCTGGAGGCACAGGGAAGTTCAGCTGCTGCCGTGAAAATGAGGCACAAAGTATCCCAGCGATAATCCAGGTACACAGGCTTTTGAATTCAATCTGGTAGGGAGGAGCCTGCAGGGAGAGCGGCCCAGGTGCTATCAATAGAGTCTGGCGGGCACTCCTGGGACTAGTAGTCCTGCGCCCACGCTCGCTCGCAGCCCTGCAATGTCAAAAGCCCACAGATTACACCACGGGCGTAGCGGTCATCACTCCTCGACCAGGTGTCACTGTAAAACACTGAACATTTATCAATAGTGTGCGTGCCACTGTTGTAACACACAAATTACAAGAAACAGAAGTGTGAGTATCACTGATGTAATACACAGCAAACCGTACCTTAATATGATGAAAACACCAACAATAAAATTAGGCATGAGCGCTTAATTAATACGTAAACTGAAGGCGTTTCAAGGATGTGCCGCGTTGCAGAGGATCATTCATCAATAGTATGCGTGCAACTGTTGTAACACGCAGATTACAAGAAACAAAAGTGTGTGTATCACTGATGCAATACACAGCAAACCTTAATGTGAAGAAAACAGCAATGATAAAATTAAGCATGAGCGCTTAATTAATTCATAAGCTGAAGGCTCTTCAAGGATATGTTGCGTTGCCGAGGATTTGTTGTTCCGCGTTGCCAAGGGTTTCAAAATGGCGTCCACGCAGACGTCGAAAGACGCGATGACCTCGGCTGTTATGGATCCTGTTGTGTAGCTGGCTGTGAGATTCCGAGCACAAAGAAAGAATGCAGGCTCTCAGGAATCCAGCTCGAGTACACACAAGGCACTTTTCAAAGTAAGCAGAGACTTCAAAGTATGCGTTGCAATAGGAATTCAAAAGATGCCTTAATGCAGGGGCTCCAAGGTAACGTAATAACTCTGCCTACGGAGAATTAAACATAAAGCAGTACAAAACTCCATTTCCAGTAAAGATACCAAACTTTCAACATATTGAGGCAAATCATAATGATAAAATGACAGAGAAAGGTACACGGAACAGAAATTTGGATGTTGCGAAAGAAAGAGCCAGTCGTAACTAGTCTTAATGTCAGAAAACTCTTTGTTTGAAACAAGATCAATGGTAGAGATAGACATAGAATTAAAGTGTTCCTTCAATATTATAGGTGGTGAGGAATTTGGATCAAGCATTACACCAAGGTCTCTTTGGTTAAACCAACTTAAAATACTATCACATTTCTGTAATATATAAATCTTTGCATTAGTTAATCTGTTTTTGTAGTAAATTAAATCTTGGAAATAGCCAAAGAGTTTGATAGGTTTATCACCATATGCAAATGGCCTAATGTCTGGTCGAAAGACTTAAATTTGATCTTTTACATTTTTCAAATAAAACTCCTTCGAGATGAATGTAATGTTAGCACCGGAGTTAAAAAGAAGCTTGGTAGGTTTACCCTCAACCAGAATTTCATCGATGGGACAACTCTTACTTTCCTTATTATCGATTGCTTGAATTAGGATTTGACCACAGTCAACCTCTTCTGAGCTTTCAAAAGTTTCATCAGGATCATAAAACATCTCACTAACCTTACCTTTGTGTTATTTACCTTTGCAAACAGCAGAGAAATGCCCCTTCCTCATGCATTTACTGCAAGTGGGACTCCAAACTGGGCATTGTCCATCATTTGAAAAGTGGCCCATCTTGCCACAACAAAAACATTTTACATTTGAAACATTAAATTTGCCAGAAGTTTCATTATTTGTCACCTTTTTGACTTCTTTATGACTTACACTTTCCTTAGGAGCAACTTTGACAATATGAATAGTGTTTTTGTCTTTTCACTCACCATTTTCTTAATGACCTACACATTGTAGAGAATGCTCAATTCTTTTAGTGATTGTAATAACATCCTTTAATGTTGGTTCATCCTTCTGCCATAATTCCTCTCTAACTCATTCAATACTGCAACCCAACATGAATTGGTCTCCTATTCTCCCATCTACAGAGGCATCAAATTTACAAGAAGAAGCTAACTTCCTGAGAGATGTTACATAGTTCTCAATACTTTCTTCTTCCACTTGTGTTCTACGACCAAAATGGTACCTTTCTAAGATGGTACTAACCTTGGGCAGATAACGTTTATCCAATTTGGCTATACAAATTTCATATTCATTCAAATCACAATCCTCAAGGTCAGGAAGATGGTCAAAGACTTCCTGAACTTCTGACCCTAAGCAATGTAGTAATAAAGCAGTTTTCCTCTCTGCACTCAAAGAAGATCTGCATACCCTTGCGTATCTTTCGAACACTTTCCTCAATTTTTGCTATTTAATAGGTGGATTACCAGGCGAGGATAAAAATATTGGAGGTGCAGTTACGTTTTGCATGTTGTGTGAAACACAATCGTGCAAGACTAATGACAAGGAAAGATAAAGAAGAAGAAAAGAAAAAAAATAAACAGATAACGGCAATACAAATTAAAATAAATGTATAAATGCTAAATGAGCATGTATAATTATACAAAGTCGTATAACTTGTTATTAAATGCCACAAGCAAATCTAAAATTGATTTTTGGAACAAAACAGTTGTGAGTCACAAAGATAATAAAAAAATTAAACTAGTGACATTCAAATATTAAACCTTTGAAGTACAGAGGAATGTGAAAGTCAATGTGACACGCAGTACAAAAATATATATAGTGTGCGTGTCAGTGTAGTGTTGAAAATGTTCTCCACAAATGGGTGTGTCACTGTAAAACACCGAACACTCATCAATAGTGTGCGTGCCACTGTTGTAACACACAAATTACAAGAAACAGAAGTGTGAGTATCACTGATGTAATACACAGCAAACCGTACCTTAATATGATGAAAACACCAACAATAAAATTAGGCATGAGCGCTTAATTGATACATAAGCTGAAGGAGGTTCAAGGATGTGCCGCGATGCAGAGGATCATTCATCAATAGCGTGCGTGCCACTGTTGTAACACGCAGATTACAAGAAACAAAAGTGTGTGTATCACTGATGCAATACACAGCAAACCTTAATGTGAAGAAAACAGCAATGATCAAATTAAGCATGAGCGCTTAATTAATTCATAAGCTGAAGGCGCTTCAAGGATATGTTGCGTTGCCGAGGATTTGTTGTTCCGCGTTGCCAAGGGTTTCAAAATGGCATCCACGCAGAGGTCGAAAGACGCGATGACGTTAGGGGTCCACGTAGACGTCGGAAGACGCGATGACCTCGGCTGTTATGGATCCTGTCGTGTAGCTGGCTGTGAGATTCCGAGCACGAAGAAAGAATGCAGGCTCTCAGGAATCCAGCTCGAGTACACACAAGGCACTTTTAAGAGTAAGCAGAGACTTCAAAGTATGCGTTGCGATAGGAATTCAAAAGATGACTTAATGCAGCGGCTCCAAGGTAACGTAATAACTCTGCCTATGGAGAATTAAATATAGAAGCAGTACAAAATTCCATTTCCAGTAAAGATAACGTAATACCCAACTTTCAACATATTGAGGCAAATCATAATGATAAAATGACAGAGAAAGGTACACGGAACAGAAATTTGGATGTTGCGAAAGAAAGAGCCAGTCGTAACTAGTCGTAAATTTTAAGATGGAAAGTCAAAAAGCAAAACTTTTCTCATGTCAATTAAAACGTTAAAAATATATAAGTATATTTTAACGTTAAGGCGAGGTTAATAAAAATATGAAGAATTCCAAATGTTGAGATTAAAGAAGTTTCTGTCCCAAAAATTAGGCTCAAAATAGCACAGTACCTCCTTTCTTGATGAAAGTAGAAAGATTTTTTTTCTCTTTTGAACACGAAGACTCAAAATAGTACAGTACTTACTTTCCTGATGAAAGTAGAAAGAAATGTGTTCTCTTTTGAACACGAAGAAAATATTGTTGAGATCCTTTTATCCCATCTCCAGTCGCCAAATGTAAGAATGAGGGTTGACTCAGCTTGAAGGTAAGAAGTTGTTTATTCTATAAAAGGATCCCATCCATTAAACAGGTCTCAACAGCAGCAAGTCCAGGCTTCAACTGCACTCATATAAAATTCTAAAGATAACATTCTCTACAAGAACATTCCTAAGAACCTGGCAACAAGTGGAGAGCTTCAGGATGCCACATATCCCTTGGTGTAAACCCTTTCTCTCTCCTTGTTGGTTACTGTTTATGCTATGCGACCCATATGCATGTGCATCTTAAATTAGGGTTGTCCTTTTAAGGCAGTGTAGGGAAAGATAGCATGCTCATGCTTATCTTTTAGAATCATTTGATGCAGTTTAATGCTCAATTATTTTCTGATTATTTGCATTGTCATTATAGAACTAGTTATCAATCTGCTTTGTGTTATATAGGGTGAATCTCTATAGGCAATTTGGACTCATTTTGTTTGTTCTGTATTCCTACATGATAATGATAAGGCTGGTCTTTATCGATTTGTTTCTAAATGTATAATTTAATCTTACAAATCTCAGAGTTAGTTGTCAAGTGGATTATGTGACCAAATTAGTTGTACAGTTTAGAGATTCAATATTGATTGTTTTCTCACCCATACCTCTGAAGTTGCTACAAAGACTATCCTGTTGAAGATAAATGTTTAAGTGGGCCCACGCTCTCCCAGATTTCACAATAAGACCCTCTACATCACCTTTCTATTTCAATTCAAACAGTTTTTACATGTTCTTCTGCCTAATTGGCACTTGTCCCCTTCTCTGTGTACTTTAGATGAGCTACAGTAATAAAAATGATGCAAACATTAAGAAATATTTAAGGCCTATAATAGCCACAGCTGAGCCTTTTGACAGATGCAGTATCAGATAGCATATAACAAATGTTTCGGTTCCACTCTCTGTTCTGCAATATTGAGCCCCAAATATAAAATTTCAGTTTTGTATTTATCTTGGAATAAAATCAGACCAGCCAGCCCTAAAGTGTTGAAAAAGGACACCTGGGATGCAAAAATCATTCCGGTAATTGCTGATTACAGGTGATTTTATGAGGCCCTCCCTCTTAGCAATTTTTTAGATATTACTCAATATTTGTCCACCATCCAGACCCCGGAGCTTGGGGCAGAGGCAGTGGAGGAATTGGAGAGTGAGCTGATCCACCTCTTCCACAAGATTAAAGGTTCACCGAGGTCATTTAGGAAAAGTTACAAAGGAAGCCATGATACGTTAACATTATAATAATAGAGCAACTGACAACACTGAATGATAATGAGGTTAGATTACATATTACTGGGAAGGAGAAGAAGATGCAATGCCAAAAATACTTAGTACGGTAAGTTCATAAACTCTATATGTCAAAGGATAGGTTATGCTAATTGCAAGGTACACTGTTATTATAATGTAAAACAGTTTAAGGAAAAGTTCAAATTGAGCATCTATAATTCTCAGATAATAAGGTAGAATGAGAAGACAATACATGCAGCACTAAAATCTCTGTACAGTTATCGCTCTCACTCCATTTAAATGAAGGATGGCCTATGACAAGCATACATAAATCGGAGGAATAGTGAGGAGTTTGTAATTAAATTGAAGTTGCCAAGACTGGACACATCTCTGACAAGAGATATCCATAACAACTCACAACATGTTCTGTATATAAACTCACCGTTGAATTGAAGCCACCAAAGTTGATATTTCCTCCACTGAATCTCTTCACAAAAGTAGAATGCTGAACAGTATTCTGCACTTTGCTGGATTCTGTGAGGAGATGGGTGCTGGCTGGTTGATTCTGCTTCAGAAGGCATGACTAGAAGAATGGAAGTTGATGCCTCCTCCCAGCTGAGGCAGGAAAGACTATCCCAGGTGATGAGAAAGCCGCCCTTGCTGATGGCTACGTTCATGCCTGACTCCATCTCCTCGACTTGATCAGACTACTTCTTCATGTGGGCGTACTCAAGGCAGCACTGTGAAGCAGAAAGAATACCTCAGTGGCTCTGATGTGTCTGACTCCACATCTACCTCGTAAAGGTCCGCATCTGGGAACTGGAACCACAAGGATCACTACACAGTGAAAGAGATGCTTACAGAGGTGAGGAGCTGCAGTCCGATCCAGAGGTAGCAGCGCACACAGCCTGACACAACAACAGGGACATGGACGTCCAAGACCAGCAAAGTCAAAGGGTAAGAGCAACCTTTCGAGAAGAGCAAGAGATAATCAATACAGACACTGAAGACAGTACATTGCACTCGGACTCGGAACACAGCATGGTATTGTTCCCGACTGTAATGCCACAAGCAGCAGATGAACTTCTGGACAATGCCCAGGAGTAACTGCCTAAACGGATAGGGCCTGAGGCCCTAGGACCTACTGATATCCTTTCTTTGTTGTATATTGATAGAAAAGCTGGGTGGGGGGGGGGGGGGGTAGGGGAACCTGAAGTAGGAGAAACTGGCCTTGTTATAATGTCTGTATGCTAAGGTTCAGTTTAAATATGTTTTGTTTACCACATGGTAGTTGAGATTGGTGGACCTCACAACCTACATTCCCACAGAGAGGTGAGGCACATTGATACGGAGGCGGAAGGGGGAAACCCCCCCCCCCTGGAGAATACCAGCAATAGACACTCTTAGAAACAACTTCCCTGGCGGCGCCGATGAGCCGGCAGCGCAGAAATGTGTGACTCTGAAGGCACGGCATATGCTTAGTCGACCCCCCAAAGGCGTATGCACCACAGATTGTTTAGTTAGGTTTGCATTTTCTTGTTTGGCACAACAATTTGGGGAGGGATAGAAGGCGTCTCCTGGCTAGCACTGACAATACAAACACCACATCGCAAAGCACGGTCCGTTATGGCAATTGTACTCCAATATGGCTGATACAAAAGGAAAGTATAGGCTGGTTACCTGGAATGTGCGGGGGCTAGGGGCAGTACAAAAACAACATAGGATACATGCTTTTTTACTTCGTCAACAGGCTCAAATAGTATTTCTATAGGAATCCCACCTAACACAGGCTGAGGAACACTCATTAAGAAAAATGTAGGGGAACTATATTCTCTACAACGTACTCTGCCTTTTCCAGGGGGGCCACCATATGGATGTGAAACGGCACCCCCTTTGTGGAACTTGAGAGAAAGGTAGACAACCAAGGACGATATATATAGGTCAAAGGCACACTGGACGGTACACTACTGGTTCTGGGCAGCATCTACGCCCCGAACTTTGACCAGGATAGATTTCTTGCAAACGTGGGCCGGGTTTTAGCTGACTGGATAGACATCCCATGTATTTTGGGTGGGGATTGGAACATGATTCTGGATGTCGAACTGGACAGGTCGCCTCCTTTAGAACCTGGCTTCAGGGATGGGGACTGACAGACGTATGGCGCACCCTGCATCCAACACACAAGGAATATTCTTACCACTCCCCAGTGCATGCCCTCCATACTCGCCTAGATAGATTCTTGTGTATCAAATCCCTGCTGACCAAATGTACGTCCTCAGACTACCTAGCTAAAACCTTCTCGGACCACAGACCATTGACACTCGATCTACACTGGGGGAGGGTGCCATCACCGGTACCCACCTGGAGACTTGACCCACTGCTACTAGAGGATGGCACATTCCGCAAACACCTATTGGATACACTAAATAACTACTTCAGTGAGAACTGGGACTCTGCGTCCTCGAACCTGCTGGTGTGGGATGCCATGAAGGCTGTGATAAGGGGGGATGCAATCGGCCAACTGGTGGGAGCCAGATTGGAAATTTACAGGAAACTCTGTGAGGTCGAAGAGTGCCTGAAAGATCTAGAGACGGCGACAGGAGTAGAACCCGGGCGTAGGGAGGACTTACAGTTATGTAACATAGAAAATGCGGAACTCCTGGAAACACTGAGAGTCATTGATTATAAGGATTATTTGAGACGCCAGCAGGCGGAAGCAGGCAGATCTGGGGTCCGAGATAACCCCGAAATCCCAGTGATCACGAAAATTTGGGACGGGGAGGGTAGGGAGATGTCCACACAGTCGGATAATAATACTGCATTTAGGGTCCACTTGGAGAGGCTATATGCCCCGTCCCCCGAGGGTTGTGGAGAAGAAATGATAGAATTTCTAAGAGACCTACCGTTCCCAACCCTGACTCGGGAGGAAAAGACTGTGATAGACGACCCATAACACAGCAGGAAATCAAAATAGCAATTGGCTCCCTTAACCGGGGTAAAACCCCCGGCATGGACGGCCTGCCTGCATAATTTTATTAGACTTACTCTGCAACGATAGTACCCATTTTAGAGAAAATTTATAAGACAGCTTACGAGGTTGGTCACCTGACTGCAACGACAATGCAAGCCTCAGTGATATCCATACCAAAACCCGGCAGGGATACTCTTGATTTGAATAACTACAGGCCCCTCTCAATGCTCCCCACAGAGTATAAAATACTTAGCAAAGCTATAGCTACGAGAATACAGGCTCGCCTCCCTGCTCTAATACACCCAGACCAATGTGGCTTCCTCCCAGAGAGGAGTACTTCTCAGAATACGAGGAGACTCCACGCCCTCATGTCAGCCACGCCAATGGACCTTCCTCGGGTCGGTTGCATCGCCTTGGATCTCCGACAGGGATTCGACTCCCTGACATGGGATTTTATGTTCGAGGTCATACGGCGTTTCGGCTTCCCTGACTCCCTAATCAAATGGATTTGTCTACTGTATACGAACCCGACAGCTAGAGCACGCACAGGCAGGTATATCTCAGACAGCTACGATATTTACAGAGGCACTCAGCAGGGCTGCCCTCTATCACCTTTGCTGTTTGTGCTGACACTCGAGCCCTTGGCGATCGCACTCCGGTCCCGAGCGGGTGGGGTGGGTATCTCCATTGGGGAAACGCATAATTTGATATCAATATATGCTGATGGTATCTTAGTGTATCTACGTGATTTGAACGGGAACCACTCAAACCTGGCAACCATCTTTGACCGTTTCGAGACTGTATCTGGCCTGGCCATTAACCCGACGAAATCCCTAGGTTTCTATTTCCAAGAAGGACAATAACCCTCCCACATACAGTTTGGCGATTACCGGATCCAAATAGAGCCAACCACATTTAAATACCTAGGCATTAATGTTTATAGAAAACAGGAAGACCAGATTGAGGGTAATCTGCGGAGGGCCATTAATGGTCTCCGAAGTAGTGTGAATTTTTGGACATCCCTGCCACTATCTGTCATTGGTAGGATAGCGGTTTCAAAGATGATCATGCTCCCCCGTATACTGTACTACTTTGTAAACCTGCCGGTCCTCCTCTCACAACACATATTCGCCACACTGAACACAATCCTGATTACCCTCATATGGGGCCATGGGAGATGGCGAATAAGCCTCAAGAAGCTACAACTGAGTACTAGACAGGGAGGCCTTGGTGTTCCAGACCTACGGGGTTACTATTACCCAAGCCAGTTACAATGGCTGTCACGATGGGTGGCGGGTAAGAATTTACACAAGATTGATCTCACTCAGGACCACCTAGCACGTGGAGAGCTGCACTCCCTTCTGTTACCCGGAGCCAAGCTCCCCCGAGATTGCCACCCCCTGCTGCATACTGCTATACTGTGCTGGCGAAAAGCACTGGCATACACGGCAGGGACCATACCCTATGCAGACAACATTCCCCTGTTAAGGCTCCCAACACTCCAAGGACGCCTGACACAACGCAGGTTACAACCTTGGGCAGGGGCGGGAATGGATAGAGTGGGTGACCTGTTTGGGGACGACACACTACGAGATCACGCCTCCTTCGCGCAGTCAACAGGAGCCCCACTGAGATTGTACTTCCTACATGCCACAGTAACACACTAAGTGCGACGCACATGGGCCCCACAGCGTAGCAAACCAGAACAACATGAACTAGTGTATCTCCTCCATTATATGGGGTCAGGGGGACACTTGGTAAGATGGCTCTACGTGGGCATTAGGAAACACGCTGCTCTGCCTCTTGCTACACTCAGGGAAACCTGGACTCTAGACACAGGAGAGACTATGACGGATGGGGCCTGGAAGATTGTCCTAGAACATCATAGGAGGGTGTCCAGAAACGTCAAATTTAAATTCATACAGGCTATGATACTGCATAGGGCATATCTCACCCCCCAAAGATTCCATAGGATGTTCCCTGCTTCCTCTCATAGTTGTCCCCGGTGTCAGGGGGATGAGGCTGGCCTTCTCCATATGCTGTGGACATGACCGAGGATACGCAACTATTGGGGGACAGTCCGCAGTACACTACACACTATCACAACTCTACAGATTCCAGAGGGGGCACTGCCTTGTCTGATAGGGCACAGGAGAAGACCCAAGACCCAAAAAGCACAACTGAAGTTCTTAGACCTGGCACTCTTGTTGGCAATCAGAGTCATAACTATGAGGTGGAAATCGGCTAGACCCCCGAGTGTAGAAGTGTGGCGATCTGATTTTCTAAAATGGGGCAAGGCAGAAAGTGTAATCCTGCGTAGAGAGGAGGAGAAAGGGCTCCGGATACATCCAATTGCGCATGAATGGGAGCAGATGCTGGTGGAGATAGAGGATGAGGACCTGGAGCTCTCACAAGAGAATACCCCATGACCAGATATATAGAGGAAGAACAAAAAGGCATAGGGAGCAGGGATATAATCACCGAATGTACAGGTTAGCCGGCCACACACAAATACAGATTTTGGACAGGATAAGGTCACCACGCCGGGAAATACAGTGCCTACACAATGGAGAAGCTGGGAGACGTGAAGGGTGGGAGGGATGTTGGAAGGGACAGGGTTTGGTTACGAGGCGACAATGTAATACAAACGCAACATGATTATTGATGCAATAAATTTGAGTAAACTTGGACTTACTGTAAAATTGGGAAAGATTACATGTCAATTAGCCGAAGTTAAAGGGAGAAAACGAGAAAAGACTGATGAATGATAATGTGAATAAATGTAAAATGTAATATTGATACAGTCACGAATAAAGAGTTTAAAAAAAATAGGGTAAGAGCAATACTTCACCAAGTAGAGTAGGTCTATAAGTAGTGTAGGATGACGTGCATTAAAGAATCCGGTGCATTGTCAGGATTAAGGCAGTAGTTGTGAACATAAACAGGGGGACGAACTCCAAGCTGTACCCAGCGCAGTTACCTCATGCTTGTTGCCAAAATTGTTAGGAAAAATCCACATGGAGAGAAATAGATTTACGTCTTTATTCTGACAGAGTTCTCCAACACAACGCTAGCTACGTTTTCTTTGCCCTTCATCAACGTTCTGATGTGAGCTTCACATCACCATTGTAAACTAGGAATGGAACATAACAATGATAGAAAGGAAGGGGGAGGGGAAAGAGAGAAAAGGGAATGTACCATTCAAGATAAAGATTACAACAGCTGATGGTGGAAGTGCAGGATGCTGTCTCTAAGCTACAAACAGGTAAAACACAGGGCCCCAACGGCATACCTGATGATTTTTATAAGCGCACTTAGATTTATTGGGACCCCATCTGTTGAATCTTTTCCAAGATGCAGGTAAAGCAGGCACTCTCCCCCAGACCTCCCGATAGCCACGATAATGGTTTTGCATAAGGACAGTAAACCCAGAGACAGGTGCGAATCGTACTACCCTACCTTGCTATTAAATACTGAAGTTAAATTCTGGTCATAATACTGGCAGCAGGTCTATTGAAAGTCATCACATCCCTCATCTACAATGACCAGTCAGGATTTATGCTGGGTCATGCTACCCGGTTAATCTACATTAGACACACACCTGGCTGACGGAGGTCAAAGACCGTGCAGCTCCAATGTTCTTCTGTCGTTAGACATGGAGAAAGCATTTGACATGGTACACTGGCCTTTTCTAAATAGTAGGCTAATCAAATTTGGATTTGGGCCAAAATGTCGGTAATGGGTAGCACTACTTTACCATGATCCGGTAGCAACAGTAAAGGTCAATGGGAGGCTGTCAGCAGTGTTTCCTATTATAAGGAGGACCCAGCAGGGTTGCCATTAATGCACACCCTGGCATTAGGGGCTTTCGGATTACTCCCTACGACGATGTAGCTGTAGTATTGTGTTGTTATTAGAATGTTTACTACTTGAGAACTCTTTGGAATTCTCTAGGTTCATTCCATGTAGAATTCTAGTTGAACCTTCCTTGCACAGTGTTCCATGTATTTCTTGTATCTCTTTGAATAATGTTTGTTGGTTTATATCTTGGAGATCAGTCAGTTGTCAGTTACACTGCTGATCTTCAAGCAGGTGGATGCTCTAATAAATACCTTTTCACCACTACTTGGATTTGTTGGATTTCTATTTCTGAAGAACCACTACTTCATATTGGCAACGTTTGGGATTATTTTTTTACTGTTTTGAGCATCTACTGATCAACAAAAAGGTAGATTTTTCATCATTTTTACAAACTATGATTAATTTCATATAAGCTTTGGACTCAGAATTTCCCTGCAGTGCACTCATATTTCGGATTTTACCATGGATTAAAGGTAAACTGTAAACTTATTCGTAAATTCTATTTTGAAGAATTTTCGCAAAAAAAACCCCATAGATACTATTATCTGCACAGGAAGATAGGCTTCTTTGAAATTTGATTTAAAATTGTACAGAAGTGCAATTTATTGGATTGCTTCTTGGAACTAATTTCCTTATTGCTTGAAGCTTTGTTTGTAGTCCATGACTTTTCGTGGAGATTTTGAGGAGTTTGTGACAAACATGAACGGAGGTGCGCCGTTTTTTCCTTGCGCATTGTTTGATCATGAGAGCGGCGGTATGTATCCAGGCTTCCTGAAAAGTCTGTGAATCTGCCCGCGTTTCATCGCAGCTATGCAGAAATTTCTGTTATTCACAGCCATTGCGCATTTTGAAAGGAAATAAAAAGAACGTACTTTTAAGACTCCATCTTCCAATTTGGAATTCTCTTTGTCACTCCTCTGTTGATCCACAAGCTTCATGCTACGTTCCTTGCGCATCACGGTGATGCGCACACCTACCATTTGACATTCTCATTTACGTGGTGTTGTCATCAACGCAGTGACGTCATCACGCTTTGGCGGCCATTTTGACAGTTGCTTAGCAACTACTCGTTTTTACCAGTGTTGTTCGTGTCGCATTTAGTTGCTTTAAACATCGATTCATAAGGAATTCTACTGCAAATGTTTTGAGTATCAACAGGGTAACTGTATTTTGATATTTACAAATATAGTTTGTAGAATTTAAAAAGAAAACAAAAAGATATTTTGACATTGCATGTACAATTTCCTTATCACAATGAGTACTGTTTGTGGTACACCACCTCCTCCTTTTTATTTTAGTCCTAATCAGCCCTGTATGAAATGGGAAAAATGGTATAGATTATTTGATCATTATTTACTAGCCATAGATGGTGCAAATTTTTCTGCCTCTAGGAAATTAGCAATTTTGTTAAACACTCTAGGTGGTCATGCAGAAGATGTATTTATTCATTTACCAGTATCTTCTGCTCCTGTTGGAATTGAAAGTGGAGACTATGATTGTTTTGCTGAAGCTATTGATAGATTAAAAAAAAGGTTTACTGAACAACCTCATATAGTGATGGAAAGATATAATTTTTATACTAGACATCAGTTACTTAATGAACCTGTCGATACATATGTTGAATGTCTTAGAGTTTTAGCTGCTGACTGCGATTTTGGGGACCAAGTTGATAAATATATTAGAGATCAATTGATTATTCATTGTTCTAATAAGAAAATTCAAGAACAATTACTTAGACAACGCAATCCATCTTTAGATGAAACAATAAGAATTGCAAAAAGTGTGGAACGATCCATTTTATCTTTTAACACTATTAATGTTGATAAGATTACATCTGGTGTTGCTGCTGTGAATGTGAAAGATACGAAGTACCAAGTTGTTAACAAATATAAAAATAATGTCAAGGGTTCAATGAGCCAAAGTTATGTTAAAGCACAAAACAAATTATTTTGTAATCGTTGTGGCTCGAGATCACATTCTTTTCAATTTAAACAGTGTCCAGCTAGAGGAAAAGAATGTTTTAAGTGTAAAAGATAGGTCATTTTGGAACGTACTGTCTATCTACTAAGAGAATTGCTGTTCTTTCTGAGTTGGAAGCTGAGGAAAAAATACCTGCAGAGGTTTGTTGTGAAAATGAGATTCTTGCTGTCACAGAAGTTCATACATTAGGACAAGTCATTACCAATAATGGTGATGTTGACTCTGAACCTTATATTCCTCTGCTGTGTACTATTTCAGTAGAAGGAAGAAATATTGATGTTATGGCAGATTCTGGGTCTCCTTATACAATCATTTCTGATTCTTTTTTCATTAAGTCCTGGGACAACAAGTCTTTACTTCCAAATGATATTCGTGTTTTTGGATTGGGTGGTAAGGAAATTCAAATGTTGGGCTATTTTATTTCTGATATTATTTTTAGACATAAAACCATTTGTGGCAAAGTTTATGTTGCTGTGGATGGTTTACAAGTACTCGGTTGGAAACACCAAAGGAAATTTGACATTACCTTATGTCCCAATGCCAAAGTACAAGTGTGTTTCTTTGAAGATTTGCATGTAAATAGTATTGAGAATGGAGATAGTAGCGGTCATGTTTCAGACATTATCAGTAAACATAGCAATATTTTTTTTAAAGAACTTGGTAAGGTTAAAGGATTCTCACACAAAATTATACTTAAAAAGGATGCTGTGCCTTCAAAACACAAACTAAGAAATTTACCTTTGTCTGTTAGAAGTGAACTGTCTGACATGATTGCAAAGTTATGTGAGGAAGGTGTAATTGAACCTGTTAATGCCTCTAAATGGGTTTCTCCAATAGTTTAAGTTAAAAAAAATGGCGAGATTAGAATGTGCACGGATTTGAGGTCTTTAAATAAACAAATTGTCACGGAGTGTCATCCGTTACCTAAAATACAGGATTTATTGACAAAATTAGATGGGGCAATTTAGCAGTATAGATTTGAAATCTGCGTACCATCAGGTGGAGCTTACAGAAGATTCACGAGATATCACAACATTTATTACTCCTGGTGGTACATTTAGATACATTAGGATGCCATTTGGGCTTTCATCTGCAGCCTCAGTTTTTCAAAAATTGATGTATTCTCTTTTTAAAGATATTGATAATGTCATGGCTTTTCAGGATGATATTTTAGTTTTTTCAGATTCAGAAGAACATCACAGAGAAACCCTTGATAAGGTGTTATCTATTTTGGATGAAAGAGGAATGGCTATTCGGTTGGATAAATGCAAATTTTTTACATTTGAGGTTGAATATCTCGGACATATGATTAATTCACAAGGCATTTTTCCAAAAAATTATCTTCTTGCTTCTATTAAACACATGTGTGAACCTAAAGATAAAGATCAACTTAGATCATTTTTAGGTTTGTGTGAATATTACTCGAGGTTTGTTCAGAATTTTACAGATATTGTTCTACCTTTAAGATTGCTTCTTAAAAAAGGATATAAATTTGAATGGACTGATGAACATTTTAGATCTTTTTCTGCCATCAAATCTGCAAATATTGATTGCAAACCTCTTTCTCCTTTTTCATCTAATGCTTCAAGTGTGATTACTGTGGATGCCAGTGCCACCGCCCTTGGTGCTGTATTGAGTCAAGTAAAAAATGATAAAGAAGTAACTATTGCTTTTGCGTCAAGACCACTTTCTGTTGCTGAGGTAAAATACTCTACGATTGAAAGAGAGGCATTAGGTTGTTCATGGGCTGTTGAACATTTTAAAACTTATTTATGGGGAAAGTCTTTCAAAATTGAGACAGATCATAAACCTTTGATTTCTTTATTGTCTAACAATGGTGTTGGAAAAGCATCTGCAAGGTTGGTGCGTATTTTGGCAAAGTTATATGAGTATAATTTTGATATTGTTTATATTCCTGGTTCACAAAATACCAGAGCTGATTGTTTTTCAAGATTGTAGCCGAGTATTAATTTTGTTAATCAAACTGAGAGTTTTGATGAGTGTGTTGTAGCATTTGTGGAGGATGTTGTTCTTTCTATGTCTGATTTGGTTACAAAAGATGAGTGGTCTAAAGCTATGGAATTGGATGAACAGTTAAAACTAGTCAGCAAATATATTGTGGATGGTTGGCCTGTGGAGAAAAATCTTTCTAAAGAACTTGCTGTGTTTTGGAATGTTAAAGATGATTTGATTTTGAAAGCTGATTGTTTTGTGCCTCCGATGTCTGTTAGACAAAAGATAATTTCTATTGCCCATCTTGGTCATTTAGGACAGTCTAGTACTATCAAGAAAATTAGAGATATCTTTTGGTGGCCTTATATGGATGATCAGATTACTCATTTTATTAAAAAAGTGTTCGTTGTGTGCCAATTCAGATAAGGTTTTGAAACCATTACATTCAAATTTTGTGAAGGTTGAGGTACCTGATACTCCATGGAATAAAATAGCAATTGATATTCTAGGTCCATATGAAGGAATTCAGACACAAAAGGTGTACATTTTTGTGGTCATTGATTATTTCTCGAAATGGGTAGAATATAGATGGTCTACACAAATTGACACTATTTCTATCATCAAGTTTCTTAAGGATATATTTAAAAGAGAGGGTTTGCCTTCAATTTTAGTGTCTGATAACGGAACGCAGTTTACCTCACATTTGTTTGATGTTTTTATTAAAAAAAAAACATTAAACATTGCAAGACTGCTTTATATTCTTCTAATATGAACGGTCTTGTTGAAAGATTTAATAGAGTTTTAGTTGAGGGTATAGAACTAGCTATTAAATCTCATATTGATGTTAAGGATCATGTGGCAAAATTGGTGTGGTCTTATCTTTGTACTCCACATTGTTCTACAAAATATTCGCCTTTTCTTTTGTTTAAAGGCAGAAGTCCTCAACAAGAAATTTCTCCTTATTGGATTGAAAAGAACAAATCAAAAAATGATTTGAGTATCATTTATAAGGAACACAATGTTGCTGTTTCAAATAATATAACTATTTCCACAATTAAACCTAAGTTATGTGTAGGTGACAAGGTTAAAATTAAATTACCTATTTTTGTAAAAAAAAAAGGTCAGTCTAAATTTTCTGACATTTTTGAGATTTGTAAAATTGGGAAAACTTCTGTACTTTTGGATAATGGTTCCTAGTGGAATATGTCAAAGATAGCAAAAGTTGATGCTTCAATTTTGAAACATTGCATGGATCCTGATTTTTCTAGTGATTCTGTTGTTGAAGAAGAAACTTCAAACTGTGAGATGACTGATCATTTACTTAATGATATTGATCAGGGAAATATTGAGCATCGTTTATCTAAAAGGCAAAGATTTATTCCAAGAAAGTTTGATGATTTTGTATTGTATAAATAGGTTGTTTTTCTGTATTTATTTTCTTTTTATTTTTCATTTTATAAAGGATGGGGATGTGTAGTATTGTGTTGTTATTAGAATGTTTACTACTTGAGAACTCTTTGGAATTCTCTAGGTTCATTTCATGTAGAATTCTAGTTGAACCTTCCTTGCACAGTGTTCCATGTATTTCTTGTATCTCTTTGAATAATGTTTGTTGGTTTATATCTTGGAGATCAGTCAGTTGTCAGTTACACTGCTGACCTTCAAGAAGGTGGATGCTCTAATAAATACCTTTTCACCACTACTTGGATTTGTTGGATTTCTATTCCTGAAGAACCACTACTTCAGTAGAGGAGAGGATTTCCCTCTATGAACATAACTCATGATGACTAGCCCCACCCACTTTCAAAATTTAGAGGAATATAGCCGACATTAGAGAAATAGGATTGACTGGGATAAATCCACTTTATACCCTCTGGCACTTGCACATGACTGCCCTTCCCTACCTGGTAACCTAAACGTAATAATGGAGGGCTTTAAATATCTCAGAATATTTGTGACACCTCACAGAAAAATGTGTCATCACTGCAACCTCGGCAGGGCAGTATATAATTTTAAGAGGGATGCAGAATGGTGGAAAAATATTTTCCTCTTGTTACTAGGACGGGCAGGCCTTTTTAAAATGATTGGATTGTATTGTAATCAGGGACAGCTCGCTCCATGTGGGTGGAGGAGCGTGCCCCACAGCTTTCTCTTAGTGCGAGAAGCAGAAATATAAAATGGTATTTTAAATACAATTTTATGTTTCTGTTTCTCGCACTGTGAGAAAGCAGAAGGCAGGGTTTGGTTGGGGCGGACGGGTGTGTGGTCCTGCTTGAGTGCACGGGAGGAGTGGCTTGCCCACTGTTGTGGGCGCTGACTGTTTGGTCAGCCCAGGGCCGACCAAACCAGTCATATTCACTCTGCATTTTCTCAGCCTACATAGAGGAAATGGTCTCTCCATAGACGTCTGTGAGGTCGGCGTCCCAGCCAATCACAACACTGCCATTTCAGCATTGTGATTGGCTTAGGGGAGGGGAAGGAGGCTGCCTACAGCTGATTCCTGTTGTGGAGAAGACAACGCAGACCGACGACGCTGGATGGACCGGCAAAGGTAAGTTAACGTAACTTTTTTTTTCCCCCCACCTGCAAGACATACCAGATGCGACTGATTGTAATTGCATTTATATAGCTCTTACTACCCCTGACGAGGTGTTGCAGTTCTTTTTCGGCGAGTAGCACTCTACTCCGGAACCCAGAAAGGATTAGTGTTCAATTAGTATAGTGAAATATGAAAAGGTGGTGGATAGGTTAGTCAGTTGTTTGGATTTAGAAGGATAGCAGGGGGATAGAAGAGGGAAAAAGATTTGCATTTATATAGCGCTTGTTAACCCAGATGGGGTGTTGAAGCGCTTTTTTGTCGAGTAGCACATTACTCCTGAGCCCATAAAGGATTAGTGTTGAATTAGTATAGTGAAATATGAAAGTCATTTGAGTGGTGGATATGTTAGTTAGTTATTTGGATTGAGAAGGGTAGGGGAGGAATGGAAGAGGGAAAAAGGTTTGCATTTCTAGATGACCTTGCTCCAACTGTTATATGCCCCCCAAAACACATATTGCGCACACCCATGGGCCGCGTTCACCTGCATTGATGGGGCAGTGCTGTCTATGCTATGGAGGGGTGGACATCCCAGAACAGCTCTCAAGGCTTTACAGCGCAACCCCTACTATGGCAGAACGGCACTCCCCAACATCAAGGCCTACTATTGCGAAGCACACCTAATCCCCATTAATGATTGGGTATGTACGTCGCAGTACCACCTCATATACAGACTTGATAGGGCTACTTTGAAGCAGCATTCTCACCTACATTACCTCTATAGTGGGAAAGCGTTTGCAGCTTACTTCCTGCAACCCAGGTGACCCTGGAAATACGGGAGCGGATGGTGAGAACTAATAAGAGGACCTATAAAGTCACCAAAGAAACACCACATCAAAAAGGGGCATGGCGTAGACTAGAGAGATAGGCAAACTGCAAGGTTATTGGGCCTGGGATTTGCTCGGAATCTCCACTATTGGGGATATCCTTGAAGGTGGTAAGTTTTAATCAGCAGTAACTTTTCGCACAGAAGACCATTAACACAGGTCCCAGTTTTGGAAATACGCACAACTGAGAAACCTTTTGTTAGCTGAAAGGCTAGTAGGTACTGAGATACCAGATTTGCACTGCTACAAGAAGAGCTTACCAGAAAGGACGTGTCCCTCACCTACAAAAGACTGAATAATAATATGCTATATGTATAACCTTGTTTGTCTCCGGAGCATTGAGAGCGGGATATGGGAGAAATGGAGGACATTAATTGGGAGGCAGCCCTCATGCACTCTAGGGAGGTGCCCATTGAAGACCAACAGCGCCTCATCCAATATTAAATTCTGCATAGGGTCTACTATGACAGAGATAGTCTCCACACAATAGGTAGGGTGGAGGCTCTGACATGTCTTCGATGTCAGTGCCTGCTCCAGAGGCGACTTCATGCACACCATACAGGGTTGTACCCTCTGGAAAACAAACATAGAGTAGCTTAGCTCAGCCCTGGAGATCATGCTACAGGTAGATCCCAAATATGTCTTACTGGGCATTCTAAATGACGCTGATGGTCCACAATCCCAAATCATCTTTATTGCCCTAGCCTGATAGTTGCCAAATGAAATGTGGCTAGGCGATGAGGGAGGTCACTGAATTTCCCACCATTCAGGAATGGAAGAGTGATGGATCTCCACATGGTGGCTGGGAAGGTCACATATCACAGTAGGGGTTGCCCCCGAAAATTCCGAAGGCTATTATGGGCTTGAACTGTTGGTGGATGCCATGAGCTCCCCTTCTGTCGCTGATACAGAGCCAAGACTCACATTCAATGTCGATATGATGGTGTATTAACATTTTATGTGGTGTTTTTCCTCATTTGCACTGCCTTTTCTATCTGGAATTACTGTTGCCTTTTTAACAATGTGATGTGTATTTGTTCTCCACGCAACAGTTGTTGCTGTTGGTATGACAATGTGTTTGTTACGATAAATTATAAAAATAAAAAAATATTTTAAAAAAGGGAAGCCTGGGCTTTGTTGTGCTCCTCTAGTCTTGTCCAAAAACCTACATATCATCTCAGAAATACAGGATGTTTCCTGGGCCTTTAACCGTAGTAACCGTACAATTTTAACTTACTTCCACATGATTCTCCTCTCCTATATCAACTGTCAGGGTAAAGGCACCATCACCAGGGTACAGCCTTCCATCCACATCCAAAATACACTCCTGTTTCATTAGCACTACTTCCTCCTCTTCCTCGCCTCCTCCAGCAGTTGTCACACTCAATCCCACATTCTCCATTGAATCGCACACCCAGAGGCGTTTAAAGGCATGGGCAAAGTGGGTTCTGGCCCAGAGCCGCAGCCTTTCAGGGGGCTCTTGATAGAACCAGCTATGTTCTGCAGAGTCTTGCCCTGGTGATACTGAATACATCTTAAGCAGATTGTTTTAAGTACAGATTTCCTTTAATTTATTATAATGTGGGTTATATATGAGAGTCTTTTATAGACATTTTGTAGAGAAATGCTGTGTTTTGTTTCCTGCAACATCCATAAGAATTTTCCTTTAGATCAAAACAGGACCTCAGATATAAGAAATGGGAGGATGCCACAGAGATTATTTGGAGTAATATTAGTGAGCAGCTGCTGGGTTACAATATTGAACGCACACTATCATTATCCCTGAATATAAGATGGAAACACATTTCAAATTTGGACCAGTGCGACTGTACACTGTCAGTGACTTGGCCAAAGGTTGCACGAAAGAGCTGAAATTGGATCATAAATTCAAAGAAATTCCAAGCAGGGGCCCCCAAAATGTGTTTAGCTCAGGGCCCACAAAACCCTTAAGATGTCCCTGCACACACCTGCCCTATCTCTGTATCCACACATGGAGTTGTTATTTATACTTCTGTCTGTCATAACACACTGTTGACAAATTACAACATCTACCACATTTGTCACCCTCTGTGTCAATTGATGGACAAGTCTCACTATAGGCCAAATAGGTGCTATTCATGCAATGATATTGGAAGCATCTACCCCTTCTCAGACGCTTGCCTGACTTGCAGCTCGGGTTCCTCGCACCAGTGTGCGCTCTAAAGGAACTGATCAGCTCCTGCCTTTCTTACACCATCCTCAGTTCCCAAGCTCCTGCCATGTTGCTTGTTGGCGTGCACAGACTCGCAGTCATAGACGTTCTGGCTGTTTCAGCTCACACCTACGATGATGCACCTTGAGCGTGTGTGTAGAGCGTGTGTGTAGACATTGCATGTGGATTTCCAAAAACCAGAAGCGCCTCAAAGACGCAGCATGCACCCTGGTGCAAGCAAACTCACTTGTGCCTGCTGGTAGTTTTAGCGATCACACGCTTTAACCGGGAAACATCCATAACAACGCCGGCATTACAACAACCTACCTTTACAATGCAACTGCCTTTACATCGCATGCCATTACAATGCAGGTCCTTACAACGCATGTCACTACAACGCATGCCATTACAATGCATTATAAGGTAAGTAATGGAGATTGTTTTAGTATTAGGATGGGTATGGTTTTTGGGGTACATGGGAATAGCAATGTTTACCCCTACACTAACCAACACTTACCCTACTGTTGCACTCACTGGAGTGGGAATGGTAATGTTTACCCCTACACTATCCAACACTTATCCTACTGTTGCCCTAAAAGAATTATGCGTTGTAATGGTATCGTTGTAATGGAATGTGTTGTTGTAATGATAGTTTCTGAAAATGCGTTGTAATGGCATGCCTTGTAAAATAATGCAATGTAATAGTAGTTGCGATATAAAGACTGCATTGTAAAAGCATGCGTTGTATTTGCATGCAATATAACATCATATATTCGCTTACACCTTCTGACCTTTAACAATCCTACAGTCTTAGTGATTACGATTGACCAGTGTATTACATGTTCCTCTTAAATTCGTTTATATTCTTTACATTCGAGTTTTATATTAAAACAGTCTCCTGAAGAAGCGGCGTTACACTTTGGATTGCATACGTAGACTGGATTGTATGTAACAGTCATATAAAGATTTCAAAAACATTTGTTGAATAAATTGAAGATTCTATGCATTTACACATAAAACCTGTTATTAAACTGCACTTGGAAGACTGCAGAGTATATATAAATTACGACCTGAGAATCACGCTGGATGAGTGCCAGCCACCCTGCAGTGCTCGTATTTCGATTTTTGGACAAGAGGTCAACACAAGCTGTGAGACAGAAAGAGGATGGAGGCCACTGGTATTGCTTCGCTTTCATATTCGCAAGGAGAGCGAGACTTGTTATCACATTTTCTAAATAACCACTGCAGAGGTAGTGGTGGTTAAATTATGGGTTATTTTACCATTGTTGAAAACTGTCACTGAAAAGCATCAACACGGTAGTTATTTCTTTAATCTTGTGGCAATCTACGGGGCAGCAGTCCTCCATCACAAGCGTAAACACGCTCAAAAAAACACCCACATTTCATGGGAAATAGCACTATGAGGGCTCTCAGAAACCTGCGACTAAAAACGCCAGTATTCTTTTCTCTATTGTTTAGTTGTCTACCGAGGAGCTCTTCCCAGAATCTTATTGTCTTGGTGTTGAGTTTTGACGTTGTAGGGCTAAGTAGTTTGTATAGGTGGGAGGTGTGGTGACCTAGCTTGTTCAGGTTCTTCATGTATTGTATGATTGAGGGTTGTCAGAACCTTTTGGGCCAGAATCACCGATTTCATTACAGAAGTGGTAGGAAGGGACATACAGCCAGGATTCGTAGGACTAGCTACGGCCTTCATGGCCCCAGACATCCAATCAAAAGAGGACGGTGATCTGATAGACCTCCTTCTCACAACAGCAGTCAAAACCATACTAGCTAACTGGAAGAAAACAGGGAAAGCCACTTTCAAGGGCTGGGTCAACTGGATTACCTTCCTGAGGGGGGTAGACAACATAGCGGCAGCGCACACTCATAACCACACAGCGAGAGACGAAATGTGGGCACCCCTTGACAGACACCTAGGAACCTACGAACCCCCGTAAAGAGGGCCAGATCCCACCTCCGACCACCTACGTTTTTGATGAACAGCATAACGAAGCGACAAACTGTCTCTACCTTCACCCCTTTCCTTCCCTTTCCTTTCAACCTATTCTTTTCATCTCTTCATCTCCAGGTACAAGGGGGCAACGTCTCATAGCATGCATACACAATCGAGCCCGCCAAGCCCGTTGTAACCCCTACGAAGCCCGCGAGGCAACGTTACCACTGTACTGTATGTATATATGAAAAATTTGCTAATAAAATCTGTTGAAATAAAAAAAAAAAACACCAGTATTATGTTTCCACCGTCTGAGGTTCAAGGTGGGAATATGCAGTTGAACTTTGGACCATCCACGCCGCCACTGGGAGACGATCAAGGAAACTTTTCCAGGTTCACCATTTTGGAACCTACAAACGACAGTGTGAGGAGGAAGTGACACAACTTCCCTTACCAGAAATTTAAAGCACCGGAGTGTGAGATGCCACCAATGAGGGATTTCACATTAACCTTGCCGTGAGGTTTGCTGAAGACTCTTGAACTATCATAAAAGAAAATCTATACACCCGTACTTATTATCACGGAACCAACAAGACAAGCAGAAAACTCAACCTTCAGAAATAGGAGATATAAACGCTGTTTATGAATTTGGAGGATCCAGGCGTGCGCCACCAGTGTAAACTTTAGTCGCCCTGAAGAAACTCCCTGGCAGGGAGTGAAACGCGTTGGCTGATTTGGTTGTAAATTGCACGGTGACTGCTTTTAAAGGAATGAATAATAACGAATAAAGAACTTTTCTATATACACAGTGACAACTTTTTTGGACTTCTTTCTTGTGCGCCCCCATAGAAAACCAAACAAAGTACCTTTGATCTGGAAAGCACAGTGATGCCAATTAGCAGCTGACGTCGGGGTTTGCGGCACAAAACTTTACAAACTTTTTGGAACTGGGTTCTAGGTGCGGCATCGCAGGGTCCGCTGCTACATTCTTTGTGCTTATCATGGGAATATGCAGTATGTTCCCTTACAAATTCTGCCATGTTTTACCGGTTGAAAATACAAATACATCCTGCAGGAAAAATCTGCATGTGTGATAATTCTTATACAACTTGTAAGCCTGATATTGACACCCACTCACCCGGCCTAAACTGATTTCCCACAGGATTCACAATGAGGCCCTTAATGTCCTAAATATGCAACCCATACAATGCAATCCCTCATTCCCTGGCATGTTTTCTGTCTCTTCGTTACACTTTGTAAGCAGTCCGAGAAACAAACACTACTTCTGTCACAGATAATCAATACAAGGAAACAGTTGCCTATTGTTTTGAATACATGGGTCGGTAATACAAACGGGATGTTCAAGAATAAAATCAAGAATCTGGGTAGCACCACCATTTTCATTAATTATATGTGTCCTAACAAGGACAGGGGGAAATGGATCCACCTATCTACTTCCTCCCCTAATCTGCTGATTACTCTGCCATAGTTTTCGCTAATCACCAGAGCCGAACCTGTATGACTGCGTATGCCCAAGGAGCAAATCGGTTCTGAAGACCACTGATGGGGGTATTCCAAGTCCACCGGTTTCATGGAAAGGGAACAAAGGGAAAAATGTCAATTTAACCCAGTTGATTTTAAGCCCAGACAGTTCACCATATCGCATGACCTCATCCAGGATCGGAGTCAAGTTAGTCTCTGGATCCCTGACATATAGTAGCGTATCATCTGCATATGCTGATATAATAAGGTCGTATTCAGGAAATCTGATCCCCCTATGTCCATGGTACTCCCTTAGCGCGCATGCAAAGCGTTCAGCTATTAAGGCATAGATCAAAATGGACAGCGGGCAGCCCTGTCACGGGCCTCTCGATATTCCGATAGGGGATGTGACCATGTCCCCTATTCGTATCCGAGCAGCGGGGAATTGTAGAGAACCCCTATCAGCCCAAGGAAGATTTCCCCTACCCCCATGCGCCTAAGAACAGCTTGCATAAATTCTACTCCACCGAATCAAAGGCTTTTTCTGCATCCAAAAAGACTGCTGCCATTGAAACCTCAGGTTTAGTAGGTTGTATGGCACCAAAGACCGTTCTTAACTGCATGACAGGTTGCACACTGGGTCTAAGCTTGACTGCTCCGGGCAGACTAATAACGGTACAATGGGGGCAATTCAATTAGCCAATATCTTCACAACTTCGTTTCCACATTAAGAAGCGACAAGGGCCGTTAGGAAGAGCATTCATCCGGAGGATTGCCAGGTTTTAATTTAGTGACAATAAGAGCTTCCCTCCTTGATGATGGTATCTTTCCCTCCTCACCCATCTCCTCAAATAGCGTGATCAAATGAGGGATCATAAGTTTCTTAAATTCTTTATAAAATGCTACCGTGATGCCATCCAGTCCTGGTGCGCCTCCCAGTTGCATCGAGTTTAATGCGACTAGGACCTCGTGAGAGTCCAACAGCTTCATTAAGTGCTCCCTATGTTCATTCAGCAGCCAGGGCATCAGTATATGCTTCAGGTATTCTACGATTGCTGCCTCATCCAAATTTGTCTTGTAAGATATAGTTCTGCATATTATTGGCTAAATCTACCTGCAATCGGCGTAGAATCTGTCAGCAACTCTTCCTCTGCAGACTGCACTTTCGCCACCCTTTCCTCCTCCCTTTTATCGTGCAGCAAGGCAGGCAATACCGCGCCCGGGCGCTCTTCCTCTCCATACGTCCTTACTACTGCATACTTACCCAAAAGCTTTATTTCGCTGTCTGCAACATTGTGATACTTTGCAAGCATGTCCTCCAGATCATCGGCTGCCCTATGAGTGCTATCCCCCAATACTTCCTTTTCTAAGTGTGCAAGTCGCCTCTCAAGGCCTACCAAACCGGGTTGGACAGAAAGGAGGATTCTGGAATGCTTGAACATGGCCACTCCTCTGATGTACATCTTGAACGTTTCTCACACAGTGGAAAACCATTGGACAGACCCAATATTTGTTTCAAAGAAAGTTTCTATGGATTCAGCTAATTCAGCCTTAAAGGCACTATCCAACAAAAGAGTATGGCGGGAATCGCCAAGTGAAGGAAGCCAACCGCTTTCTAATGCTTTCAATATCTAACATTATAGGGGAATGATCCGAAAGGGAGCGGGGGAGTACCCTTCAATCCCGAATCTGCTGAACCAAAGGCCTTGATAAAAACCAATAATCTATTCTGGTGTGTAGGTTGTGTGGGGCTGAGTAGTGAGTGAAGCCCCCTGCTACCAGCGAGCGCTCTCTCCAGGCATCTATCAGGTCTAGCTGTAGCACAATATCACTTATGGCTCGGGCTGACGGGCATCACGCCGAGCCTCCATATTGATCCAACAAGGGTTCTAAGACACAATTCAAATCGCCCCCCCAGAGAATTGGCAATCCAACCCTTGCCCTCATACGGACTAGTAGCTCCTGATAAAACTGTGGACGTCATAGTTAGGTACATACACGTTAACTAGGTACCAATCAATACCCTTATCCGTGCATCTCGAAATTGTATATCTACCCCCAGGGTCCGCCTCAAGAGCTCCTAGCGTGATTCCTGATTTTGGGTTAACCCAGGTGAGTACATCCCTAGCAAGGGATGTAAACCCTGTGCGGTGGAAGTGGCCATGTAGATGTCTGCGTGAAAGCATTCCGCTATCTATCGGAAAGGTGGGACTCTTGTAAAAGTGCGATGTCAATCTCGTGTCACACTAAGTATGCAGTTACCTTTGTAGCTTCCTAAAATCATTCAGGCCTCTTATATTCCATGTGATCAGTTGAATTATGTTGCCATTAAACTCAATCATTGTTATGCATCTCGATCAGATCTATTGCGTCTACACTTGTCTTACAGCATTGCATCCCATTCAAACCAATTCTCTTGTCTTGAACATTAAATGCACACTGTAAACACATTGCATTGTCATAAAAAATAACAACATCCCATCCCCCCTCCCACGTGATGCCGTCGCCAACTTGGCATGAGCGATGCCATCTCTCACTCCCAATACTCCAATACCTTTTGCTGCAGTTTGATGAATCAAGGTGACTAACACAATCTAGTATCATGCCGTGTGTAGCAAATGGGTGGATGTTACCAGCAATACCCTTTGGTGGGTTTATAACAACTAAATGTGCTTAGCCTTCATCTATTGTTAACCATTTCCTATCAGAGCTAATACACAGGTGCCTCCAGGGCAGAGTGGAACGTCGACGCCCGGCAAGTAAGTCACTTAGCCAGAGCATAATAGGTTGTCGAGCACCAGGGATAGTGACAGCTGTGTCTCTTCAAATGTTCCATCCCCTAAAAGGGAATGCCGCTCATAGTCCCTGTTGTCAGGCAATTTAAACTCTTGCTTGCAGTACACACACGCAGCCCAGCTCACCAGCCCAAGTTACATTATTCCTCCAAGTCGCCTGCTACCGCTTCCGGCTGTTACTCCACTGCTTGCTTGTTCGCCTCCAATCTTTGGCCTTCCTTGATACCTTCTGTAGTGACTTACGGTCTGTGAAGATTTGTGATGTCCCGTTCATTGTGAACCTAAGTCTGGATGGGTACAGCATAGTGTAATCAAGGCCAAGTTCCCACAATCAACGCTTTGGAGTGCAAACTGTTTTCTCGCCTCCTGCACCTTCATGATGACATCTGGAAATAATGATAGGGAGGACACCTCAAATTGCAAGCCCCCCAGTTCTCTAGCACGTTTCAGCGCAGCATCTCTGTCTCAGTAGTTCAATAGCTTAGCAATTATAGGTCTAGGACGGGCTCCGGGGGAAGGCTTAGGACCCAAGGATCGATGTGCGTGTTCAACAATAAAGATTTCTGAGAACGTATCCCGGCCCAGCAAAGTCGCCAGCAGCTTTTCGACAACAATTTCCATATTTCCCATGGTCGTTGTTTCAGGAAGCCCCGTAATTCGAACATTGATGCGCCTTAACCTTGCTTCCAAATCTTCCGCTTTATCTTGCAAAGCTGTCAGCATCTTCCCCATCTGTTTTTGCGCGTTATCGGTCTCCGTTAGGGCTTTATCCACCTCGGTTTCTCTCCTTTCCGCCATATCGAGGCGCTCTGCATGCTTGTCGATTCGCTCCGACATCCGGTCCATCCTCTAAACCAGAGAGTCGATTTTCCCTTCTATGGTGGAAAGGCTCTTCTGTATTGCAGACAGTATCTGCCAGTTGTTGCCCTCATGGTCCTAAGCAATATCACGCTGGTCCACAGCTGCTTGGTTCAGTTCATCATCTTTGTGGAGTGACTTACATTGCTCAAATTGCAGTTTAGACTGTGACTTGTCTACTTTCCCCATAATGATTGCCGGCATGTCCAATAGTACACAGCTTCCTATTATCATCGGGGCTTTAGGAGGGGAACCCGTCACAATCCCAGGGGAGTGAGATTGCACGTTGCGCCGCAGACTTTTCCCTTGGGGCTTTCAAGTAGTTTACTCCTCTACCGCTTGTCACACCAATGCCTGATCTGGAAAGCGCTCATCTCTCAGCCTGATTTACAAACAGGAGGGGGTTCCTCACTTACAGAATCTCGTCCCAGGAGGCTGGGGTGGGTCACCATACACCTTGCCCAGTGAGCGAGCCAATGAATCCCACTGTGTCCAGATTACCAAGGCAGCTGCCAATATGTTTGCAGGCCTCCCTTCAGGCAAATCCCTTTACAAGTCAGCGAGTGGGGTCCCGACCTCTTAGCTCATTTACACTCTGGCCTTGTATTCTTTGGGTTGCATCTGCTCAGCACACAGCCCCACTCTGGCCGGTGCGGGGGACACAGTTCACTCCTCAAAGCTAGCCTGCAGCCACAGGCCACGCTGACTCACCCCGTGTTATGCAGGCTCCAGCCTAAGGCAATCGTCCTACAGATCCCACAGAGCAACCCCAACAGGCGATGTCCTCCTGTCTCAACAGCGGACGCTGAGACCGCGCCCCATAGAGCCGCTCCTTATCTTCGTAGTGTGCACCGGTGAAACCGCGGTTACTCCACACTCGCGGAGCGCCCCCTTAGCCCCAGGCCAAATAGACTCACTGCGTCGCTGCTTAGTCACTCTCCTTCCTACTATACTGCACTTTATAGTGGGCTCTGGTTTATCTCCACCCCTAAACGGACGCCTCGAGATCTACGGCTCAGCAGGCCTCGCTGTCTCCGAAGGCCGCAACTCTTCTGCAATCGGTGCCTCTGTTTCGCCTCACGGATCTACCCGATGTCAGCCACAGTGAGTAGCGCACTCCCAGCATGTTCCAGTTCTTAATTGTGCTGAAATGTAAGGATCCCTGTCAGATATTGAAGATGGCTAGCGGAGCTCGCTCTACCAGCGGCTATCTTCGAGCCCGGCAGGCTCTGCCCCCTACAGGGATTAGATTTGGTCCTGTGGAAACTCTTACCTTCTGACTTTATCTCTGGAATGGAAGCAAAGATCCTCAGCCGAGCAAGGCAGAAGGGTGTGGCCAAGAAGGGTTCCAAGGTTTCCAAGAGGCCATATAGACATCAGACAAAGTCCCATTAAAACTGTTTACTTTAGGTGGAAATCTCGGAGCAGGAAATTACAATTTTGCACCTAAGGAATCGCCTTGACTGGCCAGATACTTTTGGCGCCTTTGCCTGGTGAAGATGTCTACCTTCAGTCTAAACGTTCTTTTAAGTCAACAACTTTTCAGCAGGGCAAACTAGCAAGTTGAGTCTGACTGTCAGTGCGACAAGATTGGCTGCAGCTCAGCTGCGGATTGGTTGTAGCCTCTGGTTCTTTTGGAAAAAATCCCTGAAAAAGTTTTAAGTCCTAGCTTTTATGGTCATGTAGGGGGAGCACACTCTGAGACCTATCCAAGGTTTTTCAGGAACTTAGGGACATATCTTGGGAGTCAGCACTCACTCCAGGGGAAGCCATCAAGTAGGTTGCAGGGACATGCAGTTGGAACAGGTCAGCTGATTTCCTCAGAAAGGTGGACTTCTTGCAGCTTTTGTGTACCTGTAGCTTAACAGGAGGATTATAAGCTAGTCCTTGGAGTCCCCTCTTTGGGTGCAAGTGGGAGCAGGTTCAGCCCTTGGGATTTCCGGCAAAAGGTTACAGTAGGTGCAATCCCCTCTTCTGAAGTCAAACAGTGGTTCAGCAGATGCATCCCTTCTGTTTCCCTCAGGTCCTGCAGTGTTGTGAAGAGGGTATCCAGGTGTGGCTTTTTATGCCTGACTCTCACCCTGCACTGCTAATTACCTCCAATATTACATTATTCATGACACATTCTATGGCATCATTGATAACATCACTGAAACATCTGAAATAACAACATTGATAACAATATTGTGCATTGCGGGAAAGAGAGGCTTGTTACTTTAGGGCACAAGGGCAAACTGGTGCACTTCACTAGCATTGTTAATTTAAAATTGTATGTTTTAACTGACATTTTCACCTAACTGGTTTTTGCCAGCGAGTTTCTAAGATTTTTTTTAGGTAAAGTAGTAAAGTAAGATAATATTACAATTCTTAACTATAATGTCACCTCAAACTTTGTTTTTTCAGTAAATCTAAATATATATATATATATTCACTGAAAAAACCATAGGTTATACACTATATATAGTTAGGAATTAGCCTTTAAAAAAACAATGAAATTCACTAAAAAAACCATAGGTTTTAGGCCTTATATAGTTAGGAATTAACATATAAAAACCATTGAAATTCCTCCTATATAGTTAGCTGGACATTTTATTGATATAAAACCAATGAAATTCGACATATAGTTAGGTGCAAAAACTATATATTTCGCGCATCCGCAATCCACTGCTGATGATGTCACATATTACATCATTCATGACATGGTCAGTGACATCACTGATGACATCACTGATGACATCATCCAGTGTCTGTGTGTTTTTGTAAAGTTTAAATATGTTTTACATATTGAAGAATGAGAGGATGTATAAGAGTATGGATGAAGGATTTGATTGTATAAGTGAGTAAGTATGTGTTAGTATATCTGTGAAAATGTAAGCTGTTCTGTGTTTAACTGTATAGATGAAGAAATCAAAGTGTGATTGATTCTTTACAGGACTGAGTAGGTGTGTGAGTAACTCCATGGATGAGTGGCAGTGTGTGAGTGTCTGCATAGGTGTATGAGTGCATATGATAGTGTTGCAATGATGAGTGACAGTATGTACGAATGACATTATGGGTGAATGAATGAATGTGCATGTAGACGTAGGAATCAGTTAGTGGGTATGTAGTAAATGGTATTGGTGTGTCAATAGTTTCAAAAATGATACTCTGTATTTTACACTAGGTGTATTAGAGTGTAAGGAGGTGCATTGTATTATCACATGAAGTATATCATCAGTGGTGTAATTATTGATGTTAAATGAGCTGTCATCAGTGATGTCATCAGTGATGTCACTGAGCATGTCATGAATGATGTAATATGTGACATCATCAGCAGTGGATTGCGGATGCGCGAAATATATAGTTATTGCACCTAACTATATGTCGAATTTCATTGGTTTTATATCAATAAAATGTCCAGCTAACTATATAGGAGGAATTTCAATGGTTTTTTATATGTTAATTCCTAACTATATAAGGCCTAAAACCTATGTTTTTTTTAGTGAATTTCATTGTTTTTTAAAGTCTAATTCCTAACTATATATAGTGTATAACCTATGGTTTTTTCAGTGAATTTCATTGGTTTTTTAAAAGCTAATATATATATATATATATAAGGCCGGAAACCTATGGTTTTTTCAGTGAATTTGCAAGGTTTTGAAAATGCTAATTCTATTAGCGGATAACGTTTAAATATGTTAATATCCTTGTGGGACCACCTGAGCAGCCCTAGGGATCAGATTTTTGATGCAAAACGATGGTTGGATGCATTATGGATGAATGATTGTTGGGTGGATGCATGGATGGATGCATGCATGATAGATGGGTGAATGGATGCATGAATGATGGATGGATGCAGGATGGATGGATGGGTGGGTGGATGGATGGGGTGCATGAATGGTGGGTGGGAGGGTGGCAGGGTGTTAGATGGATGCATGATTGTTGGCTGGAAGAGGGATGGATGGCTGGTGGATGCATGATGGATGAATGATTGTTGGGTGGATGCATGATGGGTGAATGCATGATGGGTGGGTGGGTGGATGAATGAATGCTGGGTGGATGCATGATGGTTGGATGCAGGGTGGATGGATGGATGCATGGGTGGATGCATGTTGGGTGGATAGCTGGATGGATGGGTGGATGCATGCATGCATGAATGAATGAATAATAGATGGATGTATGATGGCTGGATGGGTGGCTAGATGGGAGGGTGGATGGATGGGTGGCTGGATGGTGCACTGTGAGTGGTGAGTGAGCATTATCAGACTGCCTGCACAATGTCAGGGTGACTGTGCGTAGTAAATGGTGGGTGAGTGTTATACTCCTATCTGGCTAGCTCTATTTCTCCACCTATGCACCTTTTTCCCATCATCACCTCCTCTAATGCTGTCTCTCTTTTTCACTCATATATATACATGTATCTCCCATAGGACTACCTTCTCCATTTCAACTCACCCTCTCCACCTCAACTATCTCTCTCATACTCTCTCTTTATAGATCTCACTAGCTCTCCATCTCTTTTTCTCGCACTTTTCTATCACTGTATAAACCTCACCTCTCTTGCTCTGTAGAGGCTCTTTTGACTTTATAGCACTATTCTCTTTCTACTTTTAATCCCTCTGTCTTTCTCTCTTCCCTACTACTCTTTACCTGAACTTTTTTTCTGTGCAGTTTCTTATTTTGCTCGCTCTGCTTTACATCGCTTTGATTGTCTTGTAGTCCTGATTTAATAAGGGTGTGATCAGAGACCTAGAAAGCAAGGACGCTGACCTCCTCTCATGGACCTGGGAACCCTGAAAGCAGCAGCAGGGTGCAGGCACAGGGACCGGTGCGCGGGGTCAGGACTGCTGGTACAAGCAAGAGGGGGGCAGCGAGCAGATACGGGGGCAAGGGTGGATGCGCTGGGTCTTACAGGCGCACGGTCACCTCCGAGGTCCTCTCAGAAGCAGGCAGTGGGTCACTGAGAGAAGTGCACAGTTTGTTCAGGATCACACGTTTCTGATGATATTTTAGGCACGTCCATTGTAGGAGAAGACAGACAGTCTCGGACCCATGGACGGATACCTGAGAGCCGCAGCTCCGTGCCCCCACAGTACCGGGCAGCTGAACGGACCCCACGCCGGGAATTAAAGGGCAGCAGCTCCGTGCTCCCTAAGTACCTTTTCCAGAGGTCAGAGTGCATGTAACAGCAGCTATGTGCCCACTCAGTACCTTCCCCAGAGGTAAAAGTTCACGCGACAGCAGCTCCGTGCCCCACACTGCCAGGTACCGACGCGCACCCTTGTCCCCAGGGTCCAGCAGTGTCTCGGGGACCCCCCAGATCCAGATACAGGCGCAGACCCCCCGTTTAGCGAGCAGACCCGCGGAGACAGGAAGAAGGTAAGAAAGAACAAAGAAAAGCGCTGCAGGAAGCGGACTCCGTCTGATGGGCGCTCAGGAACAGGAGCCTGGCTCTGCATCTCAGGGCTCCATCAGCTGCGAGGCCCCCTCCCACCCGGCGCAGACCCCCCGTTTAGCGAGCAGACCCGCGGAGACAGGAAGAAGTTAAGAAAGAACAAAGAAAAGCGCTGCAGGAAGCGGACTCCGTCTGATGGGCGCTCGGGAACAGGAGCCTGGCTCTGCATCTCAGGGCTCCATCAGCTGCGAGGCCCCCTCCCACCCGCGACCCGAATACAAATTTATCAGCATAAAAAATGATAAAAGTAAACGTGCCTGAGGGTTTGGACGAACCACCACTGGCTCAGCAGCTCCGGCCTCGGTACCGTGCACGGGAGCCCTGCAGAGTCAGCCGCCGTCTTCCTTCTTCTCCCCTCGCGGCGGGGGCGGGCATTCCTGGCCGGCCGTGCTGGGATTGGCCGGCCGGCCCCAGCACTTCCGGGTCGCCGCGGGCAGCGCGGCGGCCCGATTTTAGGCAGGCAGGCGGAGACAAAAACGAGGTGGGCACTTAGCCACTTCTTTTGCCGATGGCAGGGCTCCCTCCCATCACGGGAGACCTGCAGAGTCAGCCGCCATCATGCTTCTTCCCCCTCGCGGCGGGGGCGGACATTTCCAGCCGGCCGGGCAGCACTTCCGGGTCACCGCGGGCAGCGCGGCGGCCCAATCTCAGGCAGGCAGGCGGGGACAGTGCGCGCACGCGTGCGCGCTTATAGATATATAATTGAATTTAAATGCAATTTTCTCAGCAAATACTGGACGGATTTATACCATTTAAAGAAAAGCGTAATCTGCGAACCAGTCTGTTCCATTTTACCAAATTTCAAATAATTCCGTTCAGCCGTTCGGGCTGTAGCCGAGTCTAAAGGTCCTATGGAAATTAACATGGGGAAAACACGTTTGGGACCCCCCTTTTTTCTCAGCCCCCACTTGACGAATCCCCCTCAAATTTTCAGGGAAGGAGCGGAGCAGAGCGAGCCATCTTCTTTGAGAAATTTGCGAAGATTCATCAACCAGGGCCAAAGTTATTCCCAATAGAATGTTGGGGATTTCCTATGGGAACCCGTCCTAACTATATATACCTACTGGCTACCACCAGTAGGTAATATATATATATATATATATATATATATATATTACCTACTGGCGATAGCCAGTAGGTATATATAGTTAGGATTTTTTTCCTATGGGACTTTTGAAAATTCTATGTCTAATAACTTTGGCGTTTGTGGACGGAATCGGCTGAAATTTTCAGGAAAATGGCACATTTTGTTTCTGAGCAGCTCCTGAAAATTTGGGGGGGGTTCGTCAAGGGGGGGCCGAGAAAAAAGGGGGGTCCCAAAACGCGTTTTTCCCATGTTAATTTCCATAGGGCGGTTGGACTCACTTTTAGCCCGAACGGCTGAATGGATTTCCACGAAACTTGGCAAAATTGTAGGGACTGGTACCCCGATGTGCCTTTGCTAGGTCTCAATATATGTGCTTCAGTGGATTTTGAGAAATTAACGTTTAAATCAAGATATATATCTGTAACAGCGCTCCGGGCAGCTAACCGGTTCGCGAACTTTTCGCGTATCGGAACTTTGCAAAGCGAAGCTGATTGGCTCTCCGGTGTCTGTCAACATTCTAAACAGTCCGGTGCGGCCGCCATCTTGTCTCTCGGTAGGATCGAGAGACAAGAGGAGGCCAAAACAAAGGGGGAAATGAAGGAAAGGGGGCAAGGTAGACCCCTCCTGACCCCCTAGGATTGATGAGGGGGATATTATAGAGCCACGCCGGGCCCAAAAAAAAAAAAAAAAAAATCCGATTTTTTCGCCGTAGAGACGCGTCTTGGTTCGCGAACCGGGCAGCTAACCGGGCAGCTAACCGGGAAGCTAACCGGCAGTGTAACCAAAAAAAAAAAAAAAAATCAGATTTTTTCGCCGTAGAGACGCGTCTTGGTACGCGAACCGGGCAGCTAACCGGGCAGCTAACCGGGAAGCTAACCGGCAGTGTAACGGGAGTCTGAGGAGTAGCTGATTGGCTGTCAATATTGTAAACAGTCCGGAGCGGCCGCCATCTTGTCTCTCGGTAGGATCGAGAGACAAGAGGAGGCCAAAACAAAGGGGGAAATGAAGGAAACAGGGCAAGGTAGACCCCTTCTGACCCCCTAGGATTTATGAGGGGGATATTATAAAGCCACGTGGGGCCAAAAAAAAACAAACGCCGTAGAGACGCGTCTTGGTACGCGAACTGGGCAGCTAACCGGGCAGCTACCGGGAAGCTAATCGGCAGTGTAACGGGAGTCTGAGGAGAAGCTGATTGGCTGTTATCATTGTAAACAGTCTGGAGCGGCCGCCATCTTGTCTCTCTGTGGGATCGAGAGACAAGAGGTGGAAAAAAAAAAGGTGTAAATGAATGAAAGGGGTAAGGCAGACCCCTCCTGAACCCCTAGGATTGATGAGGGGGCTATTAAAGTTCCCTGGGGGGTGAAAAAAAAAAAATTGCGATTTTCGCGGTAAAGGTGCTTCCTGGTACGTTAACCGGGCAGCTAACCGGCAGCGTAACGGTAGTGCGACATATTGTGTTTTTTGAACGTTTGTGATATGTGCACGTGTGGATTTTGTCTAATTAAGGTTAAAAAAATATATATATATCTTTAAGCGTGTTCTGGCGCGCTTACGTTTTGGGTTTGGTTTGCGCTGCAGAGACGATACGTCACGGTTATGCGATGCATCATGAGGCGTCTCACGGGCTACGTGATACGTCACTTAATAAAGAATATATTTTACAGCTATAGATATTAGCTTTTAAAAAACCAATGAAATTCACAGAAAAAACCATAGGTTATAGACCATATATAGTTAGGAATTTGCATTTACAAAACCTTGAAAATTCACTGAAAAAACCATAGGTTATAGACCATATATAGTTAGGGATTAGCATTTAAAAAACCTTATTTTATTTGCACAAAACCATTGAAATTCCATATATAGTTAGTTGCACTAACTATATATCGCGGACCCGCAATCCACTGCTAATGATGTCACATATTACATCATTCATGACATGGTCAGTGACATCACTGATGACATCACTGATGACATCTCAAATGACATCACTGATGACATCACTGATGACAACACCCAGTGACTGTATGTTTCTGTAAAGTTAAAATATGTCTTACATATTGAAGAATGAGTGGATGTATAAGTGTCTGGATGAAGGATTTAGTAGGTGCATGAATGACTGTATGAGAGAATGATTAAATGTGTCTCACTGAGTGCATGGGTTAGTGATTAAAGTGTCTTAATTTGGCAATCAATATTTATGTTCTTCTGTAAACTGCTGCATGTTTAAATCAGTAGCTATATCAGTAACTATATGGGTTATTGAATGGTTGCCCAAGTATTTGTATGGGAGACTGAGTGTGTGTGTGGGTGGCTGGGAGGTGTATAACTCTGTGCATAGATGTGTGAGCGGTTGATTCCCTAGGTGTATGGGTTCAAAGTGCATGTAGAAACAGCTGTATGGACAGTTGACTGTGTGCATGAGTATATTGGTGAGTGAATGGATATCTCAGTTCTACATGTCAAAGTAAGTACATATGTAAAACACACTCCATGTGAGAGTTGACATATATAAATAACTGAACATAAGAGTCAGTGAATGTGAGAGTGGCTGTATGAATCATTGTGAAGTTGTATCAAGGATTGTATAAGAGAGTAAATATGTGTTAGTATATGTTTGAATAAGTAAGGTGTGTATAACTGTATAGTTAAGGAAATGGAGATGTGATTGACTCTTTGCATGACTGAATAGGTGTGTGAGTAACTCCATGGATGTGTGACAGTCTGTGAGTGCCTGTTTACACTGAGTGTATCAAAGGTTATATTAGAGTCTGAAGATGTATTATCACATAAATGATATCATCAGTGATGTAATCAGTAATGTCAAATGAGATGTCAGTGATGTCATCAGTGATGTCATTTGAGATGTCATCAGTGATGTCATCAGTGATGTCATTTGAGATGTCATCAGTGATGTCATCAGTGATGTCACTGACCATGTCATGAATGATGTAATATGTGACATCATTAGCAGTGGATTGCGGGTCCGCGATATATAGTTAGTGCAACTAACTATATATGGAATTTCAATGGTTTTGTGCAAATAAAATAAGGTTTTTTAAATGCTAATCCCTAACTATATATGGTCTATAACCTATGGTTTTTTCAGTGAATATATATATATATATATATATATATATATATATATATATATATATATATATATATATATATATATATTACCTACTGGCGATAGCCAGTAGGTATATATAGTTAGAATTTTTTTCCTATTGGATTTTTGAAAATTCTATGTCAAATAACTTTGGCGTTTGAGGACAGAATTGGCTGAAATTTTCAGGAAAATGGAACATTTTGTTTCTGAGCAGCCCCTGAAAATTTGGGGGGGGTTTCGTCAAGGGGGGGCCGAGAAAAAAGGGGGGTCCCAAAACGTGTTTTTCCCATGCAATTTTCCATAGGGCGGTTGGCCTCACTTTTAGCCCGAACGGCTGAATGGATTTACACCAAACTTGGCAAAATTGTAGGGACTGGTAGCCCGATGTGCCTTTGCTATGTCTCAAGATATAGGCTCCAGTGGTTTTTACGAAAATTAAGTTTGAAAAATATATATTGGGCTACATTGGGCTATATATATGTTGGAGCCCAAATGTAGCCCAATGTAGCCCAATGTAGCCCAATGTAGCCCAAAGATGGCCACCAGAGACAAAAAAAACAAATGTAGCCCAAATATCAGCCAGATGTAGCCCAACTATAGCCCAATGACAGAATGTTCCAGAGTGTTCTAAAGAACAACTAGAGTGCTAACAGTCCTACTTATTACAAAGGTATGGCACACCTGAAGCCATCTTGATTGGAATAAAGTGGTAACTCTTAAAACATTTAATTTAAAAAGGAACAAAATGAGGGGGTTCATTTTGCCATAGAAAGTATGATTAGCGAATATATGACGAAATCCCGCATACCATCAGTCCGCAAAAAAAATCCTGCATGTACTATTAGGCCGCAAATTAAAATAACGAAAACTTTTAGAACGAATATGCCTTTAGCATACACTAAACAACTAAACTACCCTAAACCCTAAAACACTACCCCCAGCATGACCCTACACTACACAAACACTAAGACACTACCCTAAACCCTAAAACACTACCCCCAGCATGACCCTACACTACACAAACACTACAACACTACCCTAAACCCTAAAACACTACCCCCAGCATGACCCTACACTACGCAAACACTACAACACTACCCAAAACCCTAAAACACTACCCCCAGCATGACCCTACACTACACAAACACTACAACACAACCCTAAACCCTAAAACACTACCCCCAGCATGACCCTACACTACACAAACACTACAACACTACCCTAAACCCAAAAACACTACACCCCAGCATGACCCTACACTACGCAAACACTACAACACTACCCAAAACCCAAAAACACTACACCCCAGCATGACCCTACACTACGCAAACACTACAACACTACCCTAAACCCTAAAACACTACCCCCAGCATGACCCTACACTACACAAACACTACAACACAACCCTAAACCCTAAAACACTATCCCCAGCATGACCCTACACTACCCAAACACTACAACACTACCCTAAACCCTAAAACACTACCCCCAGCATGACCCTACACCACACAAACACTACAACACAACCCTAAACCCTAAAACACTACACCCCACCATGACCCTACACTACGCAAACACTACAACACTACGCAAAACCCTAAAACACTACACCCCAGCATGACCCTACACTACGCAAACACTACAACACTACCCTAAACCCTAAAACACTACCCCCAGCATGACCCTACACTACACAAACACTACAACACTACCCTAAACCCTAAAACACTACCCCCAGCATGACCCTACACTACGCAAACACTACAACACTACCCAAAACCCTAAAACACTACACCCCAGCATGACCCTACACTACGAAAACACTACAACACTACCCAAAACCCTAAAACACTACCCCTAGCATGACCCTACACTACGCAAACATTATAACACTACCCTAAACCCTAAAACACTACCCCCAGCATGACCCTACACTACGCAAACACTACAACACTACCCAAAACCCTAAAACACTACACCCCAGCATGACCCTACACTACGCAAACACTACAACACTACCCTAAACCCTAAACCACTACCCCCAGCATGACCCTACACTACGCAAACACTACAACACTACCCTAAACCCTAAAACACTACCCCCAGCATGACCCTACACTACGCAAACACTACAACACTACCCTAAACCCTAAAACACTACCCCCAGCATGACCCTACACTACGCAAGCACTACAACAGTACCCAAAACCCTAAAACACTACACCCCAGCATGACCCTACACTACGCAAACACTACAACACTACCCTAAAACCTAAAACACTACCCCCAGCATGACCCTACACTACGCAAACACTACAACACTACCCTAAACCCTAAAACACTACCCCCAGCATGACCCTACACTACGCAAACACTACAACACTACCCTAAACCCTAAAACACAACCCCCAGCATGACCCTACACTACGCAAACACTACAACACTACCCTAAAACACTACCCCCAGCATGACCCTACACTACGCAAACACTACAACACTACCCTAAACCCTAAAACACTACACCCCAGCATGACCCTATACTACGCAAACACTACAACACTACCCTAAACCCTAAAACACTACCCCCAGCATGACCCTACACTACGCAAACACTACAACACTACCCTAAGCCCTAAAACACTACACCCAACATGACCCTACACTACGCAAACAGTACAACACTACCCTAAACCCTAAAACACTACCCCCAGCATGACCCTACACTACGCAAACACTACAACACTACCCAAAACCCTAAAACACTACCCCCAGCATGACCCTACACTACGCAAACACTACAACACTACCCTACACCCTAAACACTACCCCCAGCATGACCCTACACTACGCAAACACTACAACACTACCCTAAACCCTAAAACACTAGCCCCAGCATGACCCTACACTACGCAAACACTACAACACAACCCTAAACCCTAAAACACTACCCCCAGCATGACCCTACACTAAACAACCACCACAACTCTACACTACACTAACACAACACTACACTACACAATCACTAACCCACGAAAAAATTAACACAAACCCACTTACCTCTCTCGTCATCGTGGTTTTCACAACGCAAATGAATTTACCATACATGCCTTTAAAACGTAATTCTTTGTAAAGGCATGCGCGATAAATGCACATGCGTTTTGAAAAAATGCGGGATAATGGTATGCGAGGTCAATGACCTTGCGGGATAATGGTATGCGGACTGAAAGTCTGCGGGATAAAAAATGCGGGAAAATGGCTGCAAACCATGATTAGCAGCAGACTTCCCTGGTGAGCACTAGCTTTACTACAGTGATCTAATGAGCAACTAGAGTGCTAACATTCAGAATTTATGGCAAATGTGTGACACATCTGAATGCCTTCTTGATAGAACCAAAGTAAACAAGCATTGAAAATGCAATAGATCTCGCCCTCGTTTAAGTTAAAGCCATTCTGTTTGTAATGAGGTGGCTTTTTAGCTTTGCTTTTATTAGTGTTTTTAAAACTTTCATGTAAATAACATGCATATGTATGCATATATGTATATGTATGCATGCATTTATATTTATATAGATATGCAGATTAAATATGTTTATATATGTATATTACCTACTGGCGATAGCCAGTGGGTATATATAGTTAGGATTTTTTCTCTATGGGATTTCTGAAAATTCTATGTCTAATAACTTTGGCGTTTGTGGACGGAATTGGCTGAAATTTTCAGGAAAATGGCATATTTTGTTTCTGAGCAGCCCCTGACAATTTGGTGGGGTTTCGTCAAGGGGGGGCCGAGACAAATAGGGGGTCCCAAAACGCATTTTTCACATTCATTTTTCCATAGGGCGGGTGGACTCACTTTTAGCTCGAACGGCTGAATAGATTTACATGAAACTTGGCAAAATTGTAGATATGGTTTGCCCGACGTGCCTTTGCTATGTCTCAATATATGTGCTCCAGTGGATTTTGAGAAATTAACGTTTAAAAAAATATATATATCTGTGACAGCGCTCCGGTTAGCGCCCCGGTTCGCGTACCTGACGCGTAACGGAACTTCGCGAAGCGAAGCTGATTGGCTCTCCGGTGTCTGTCAACATTCTAAACAGTCCGGAGCGGCCGCCATCTTGTCTCTCGGTAGGATCGAGAGACAAGATGTGGTGAAAAACGAAGGGGGAAATGAAGGAAAGGGGGCAAGGTAGACCCCTCCTTACCCCCTAGGATTGATGAGGGGGATATTAAAGTGCCCCGCGGGGCAAAAAATAAAAAATAATTTTTTTTTTGCGAGTTTACGCCGTAGAGGCGCGTCCCGGTACGCGAACCGGGCAGCTCACCGGGCAGCTAACCGGGCAGCTAACCGGCAGCGTAGCTGTCAACATTGTAAACAGTCCGGAGCGGCCGCCATCTTGTCTCTCGGTAGGTTCGAGAGACAAGATGTGGTGAAAAAAGAAGGGGGAAATGAAGGAAAGGGGGCAAGGTAAACCCCTCCTGACCCCCTAGGATTGATGAGGGGGATATTAAAGTCCCCCGCGATTTATCGCGGTAGAGGCGCTTCCTGGTACGCGAACCGGGCAGCTAACCGGCAGCGTAACGGGAGTCTGCCATCTTGTGTTTTTGGAGCGTCCGGTTCGCGTACTGGGTAGCGTCCCGGTAAGCGTAACAAGGGGAAAACCAAGAGAAACAGTAAAAAAAAAATGAAGGGAATAGATTTCCAGCAAACTTGGCAAAATTGTAGGGACTGTTTGTTTGATGTGCCTTTGCAAAGCCTCAAGATATGTGCACGTGTGGATTTTGTCTAATTAAGGTTAAAAAAAATATATATATCTGTAAGCGTGCTCCGGCACGCTTACGTTACGGGTTTTGTTTGCGCTGCAGAGCCGATACGTCACGGTTATGCGACGCGTCATGAGGCGTCTCACGTGGCTACGTGATACGTCACGTAATAAAGAATATATTTTACAGCTATAGATATTAGCTTTTAAAAAACTAATGAAATTCACTGAAAAAACCATAGGTTATAGACCATATATAGTTAGGAATTTGCATTTACAAAACCTTGAAAATTCACCAAAAAAACATAGGTTAGAGACCATATATAGTTAGCTGAACATTTTATTGACATAAAACCAATGAAATTCCATATATAGTTAGTTGCACTAACTATATATCGCGCACCCGCAATCCACTGCTGATGATGTCACATATTACATAATTCATGACATGGTCAGTGACATCACTGATGACATCACTGATGACATCACTGATGACATCTCAAATGACATCACTGATGACATCACTGATGGACATCTCAAATGACATCACTGATGACATCATCTAGTGTCTGTGTGTTTTTGTAAAGTTTAGATATGTTTTACATATTGAAGAATGAGTGGATGTATGGAAGACTGAGTGTGTGTGTGGCTGGCTGGGAGGTGTGTGACTCTGTGCATATCAATGTGTACTTGTATCAGTGATTGTATAAGAGAGTAAGTATGTGTTAGTATATGTGTGAAAAAGTATGGTGTTCTGTGTTTAACTGTATAGATGAGGAAATCGAAGTGTGATTGATTCTTCACAGGACTGACTAGGTGTATGAGTGCATATGATAGTGTTGTAATAATGAGTGACTGTATGTATGAGTGATTGTATGGGTGAATGAGTGAATGTGTGTGTAGACGTAGGAATCAGTGAGTGCGTATGTAGTAACTGGTATTGGTGTGTCATGATGTCATCAGTGATGTCATTTGAGATGTCATCAGTGATGTCATTTGAGATGTCATCAGTGATGTCATCAGTGATGTCACTGAAGTATGGTGTTCTGTGTTTAACTGTATAGATGAGGAAATGGAAGTGTGATTGATTCTTTACAGGACTGACTAGGTGTGTGAGTAACTCCATGGATGAATGGCAGTGTGTGAGTGTCTGCATAGGTGTATGAGTGCATATGATAGTGTTGTAATAATGAGTGACTGTATGTATGAGTGATTGTATGGGTGAATGAGTGAATGTGTGTGTAGACGTAGGAATCAGTGAGTGCGTATGTAGTAACTGGTATTGGTGTGTCATGATGTCATCAGTGATGTCATTTGAGATGTCATCAGTGATGTCATCAGTGATGTCATTTGAGATGTCATCAGTGATGTCATCAGTGATGTCATCAGTGATGTCACTGACCATGTCATGAATTATGTAATATGTGACATCATCAGCAGTGGATTGCGGGTGCGCGATATATAGTTAGTGCAACTAACTATATATGGAATTTCATTGGTTTTATGTCGATAAAATGTCCAGCTAACTATATATGGTCTCTAACCTATGTTTTTTTGGTGAATTTTCAAGGTTTTGTAAATGCAAATTCCTAACTATATATGGTCTATAACCTATGGTTTTTTCAGTGAATATATATATATATATATATATATATATATATATATATATATATATATATATATATATATATATATATATATGTGTGTATATAACATTGCTTGGGAACCTGGTTTTCTACTAATAACTCTGGACGTTGTCAACCTCTATACCTGTATAGCACATGACAATGGCATTTTCGCAGCGAAATGGTTCCTTGATCAAAAACATGGCCAGTATCGGGACCATAATGAAATGCTAATACAATTAATAACTTTCTGCCTTAACAACAACATATTTTTGTTTGCAGGACAGTTGTACAGACAGGTTAGAGGAACATCTATGGGCTCGTGCTTCTCTCCCAGCTACGCGAATCTTTTCGTAGGCTGGTGGGAGAAGCACGAGGCTTGGGGGGAGGCAAACGACCATTGGACAGACAATATTCTTCTATGGACAAGATACATAGATGATCTGTTTGTGGTGTGGCGCGGCAGTAGATCCTCGGCTGGGGAATACATCGCCGAACTTAATAACAACAACAGGAACCTCAAATTCACCCATGAAATAAGTGACACCAAGGTATACTACCTCGATCTAGAAGTCTATGTAGACAATGGCAAAATACAGACCAGGCTGTATAGAAAACCGACGGCCGGTAATGCTGTCCTACATGCAGCGAGCCAACATCCGAAATGTCTCGTAGGCAGCATACCATATGGCGAATTCCTTCGCCTGAAGAGAAACTGCTCGGATGAGGAGGAGTACGTTCGGGCCAAGGAAGATGCCAGAAAAAGGTTTAAGATCAGAGGGTATTCTCTGAACGCATTATCCAATGCGGAAGAGAAATCAAACAAAATCCAAAGGGATGAACTACTGATACCCAAACAGGTGTTGAAGAATGAGGATAATCCTAAAATAATCCTAGAATGATCACCACATTTAACTCCAAGTCAGGCAGGATAATGCACATTTTTCAAAAAAATTGGCATATCCTCAAAACAGATCAGATAATGAGTAAAATCCTTCCAGAAAGACCCATTCTAACATACAAACGGAGCCAATCTCTGGGGGACCATCTTGTCCATAGCCATTTTGTGCCACAAAAGAAGAAACCTGTCCAAATCACAAGATGCACTGGATTCTTTCCATGTAGAGCCTGCAAGGCCTGCAAAAATAGTAAGATAACAAAAACCTACCCAGGTAAAACTGATGAAAATGAACCCGAGAGATGTATTAAGAAACTACTCAATTGTAACTCTGAGTATACTATCTATTGTTTTACCTGTCCCTGTAAAAAACGCTATATAGGCAGCACGATCAAGCCTACCAAGATGCGAATCCTAGAACATCTTCGGGCAATAGATAACAGAGATAAGGCCTACCCCGTAGCGAGACACTTCGCTGAGTTCCACAAAAGCGACAGGGATCTGTTAAGCTTCTACTGTATGGACCAAGTGGAACGCAGCGAAAGGAGTGGTGACAGAGAAAAAAGACTCCGCACTTTAGAGTCCAAATACATAATCGGGTTAAAAACTACAGTTCCCTGGGGTTTGAACAACAATGAGGAGATGTGGGTGCATCTGGAATAAGAACTATATATTGTGTAACATCATACAATTCCCACACTTCTCAGAAAGGCCTTGCAGTTCCACACTCTCTATGAGACCTTGGCATCCTATAACAAACCCCCCCCCCCTTCTGAATTTTTTCCCATTCAGGGCGATAGGGACTGAGTAAATTGAGAAGGGGTACAACAGCCCATTCAGGACTCAAATCTGGGGAAGTAGTTCTGCCTATATGTAATATCAATAGCAAAATATAATGTTAGTGAGATTGAGTACTCACAGCACAATAGGCAGGATGTACCTATGTTTGTAGAAAAATGAAACATGCATGCACTTTAGATAAATTCACTCATTGGTTACCTAATGTTTTTAAATTTGCACTGACTTTATGTCATTTGTACGCCATGAAATGTTTACAAATCTTTGCGTTATTTGCACATTACAAGATGGCTGCCAAATATTGTATTTTGAGAATAACAAACCATCGTTGATGTCTATGACGAGTTGGCTTTAAATGGCGTTCTGTATTGCAACACGGGTGAACACTGACGAAGCCTCCGGGCGAAACGCGTCTGTTGTGGGGGTAGGGGCTCGAATTTAATAAACTTTGGAAGCTGAAGGTATGGCGTGCTGGTCTTCTGTCTAGCCTGATTGGAGTGGACTGTTCGTGAATATATATATATATATATATATTCACTGAAAAAACCATAGGTTATAGACCATATATAGTTAGGGATTAGCATTTACAAAACCTTATTTTACTCGCATAAAACCATTGAAATTTCATATATAGTTACTTGCGCTAACTATATATCGCGCACCCGCAATCCACTGCTGATGATGTCACATATTACATCATTCATGACATGGTCAGTGACATCACTGATGACATCACTGATGACATCTCAAATGACATCACTGATGACATCACTGATGACAACATCCAGTGACTGTATGTTTCTGTAAAGTTAAAATATGTCTTACATATTGAAGAATGAGTGGATGTATAAGTGTCTGGATGAAGGATTTAGTAGGTGCATGACTGACTGTATGAGAGAGTGATTAAATGTGTCTCACTGAGTGCATGGGTTAGTGACTAAACTGTTTTAATTTGTGCATCATTATATCTGTTGTTCTACAAACTGCTGCATATGTTGATCAGTAGCTATATGAGTAACGGTATGGGTTATTCATTGGTTGTCTAAGTATTTGTATGGGAAACTGAGTGTGTGTGTATGGGTGGCTGGGAGGTGTGTGACTCTGTACATAGATGTGTGAGTAGTTGATTCACTATATGTATGGGTTCAAAAGTGCATGTGGAAACAGCTGTATGGGCGGTTGACTGTGCATGAGTGTATTAGTGAGTGAATGGATATCTCAGTGCTACATGTCAAAGTAAGTACATATGTAAAACACAGTACATGTGAGAGTTGACATATATAAATAACTGTGCATAAGAGCCAGTGAATGTGTGAGTGGCTCTATGGATCATTGTGAACATGTATCAAGGATTGTATAAGAGAGTAAATATGTGTTAGTATATGTTTGAATAAGTAAGGTGTGTATAACTGTATAGTTGAGAAAATGGAGGTGTGATTGATTCTTTGCATGACTGACTAGGTGTGTGAGTAACTCCATGGATGAGTGACAGTCTGTGACTGTCTGTTTACACTGATTGTATCTAAGGTTATATTAGAGTCTGAAGAGGTTCATGGTATTATCACATGAATGATATCATCAGTGATGTGATCAGTCATGTCAAATGAGATGTTATCAGTGATTTTATCAGTGATGTCATTTGAGATGTCATCAGTGATGTCATTTGAGATGTCATCAGTGATGTCATTTGAGATGTCATCAGTGATGTCATCAGTGATGTCACTGACCATGTCATGAATGATGTAATATGTGACATCATCAGCAGTGGATTGCGGGTGCGCGATATATAGTTAGCGCAACTAACTATATATGAAATTTCAATGGTTTTATGCGAGTAAAATAAGGTTTTGTAAATGCTAATCCCTAACTATATATGGTCTATAACCTATGGTTTTTTCAGTGAATTTTCAAGGTTTTGTAAATGCAAATTCCTAACTATATATGGTCTATAACCTATGGTTTTTTCTGTGAATTTCATTGGTTTTTTAAAAGCTAACATCTGTAGCTGTAAAATGTATTCTTCTTTAAATCCCAAAATATATTTTAGATGTTTATTGATAATTTTTTTTAAAATATTTTTTTTCTTCGCTTCCGGTAAGCGAAACGGGAAGCTTTCCGTTAGCTCAATTTGATGCCGCGACCTAGTCCGCGAACCGGTAAACGTTTCATTAGCGCAACTGTGATGCGTCGCGGAAGCGCGACGTATCACGTTGTCGCGTATTGCGTCTTATGACGCGCCGCGTTAGCGCTCCCGGAAGTGTTCCGGACCGCGAACCGGAAACGATCCGGGACGCGGCGCGCACCGCGTAACGTAAGCGGAACAGGTCATGTGACTTGTTTATCAAACTTTTCATTGGTTCATTTCACTTTTGGTTTCCAAATGATGTATGACTAGGTCATGTGACTTAAAAATAACACTTTTCATTGGTTCAGAACTTTTGCTTTTCCCAAATCATGAAAACCCCTCCTTCTTTCCTCACTCTGACTTTCATCTTGGTGAGAGAAAGACCATTTTTCTGTACTTCAACAATGGCTTCTATCCTTGCTTCAGCTGGTGGACCCCCACCACCACCTCCACCTCCTCATGAGAAGAGAGGACCACCATCTCAATTCATCTCTAACAGAGAGGAGGAAGAGGATGACCTTGAGGAAGAGGAGACAGATGAACCAGAATTTATACAGGAGCTGCCCCGTGTTTCCCGACGCAAAACAAGTTTTATATGGCAGTTTTTTTCAATCCCTCGAGGGGAGAAGAAGGTCAATGCGAAGTATGCCACCTGCCTAATTTGCAAATACAGATTATCTAGAGGCACAGACAAAAAGTATAGTATGGGCAACTATACTATGCATCGCCATATGGCCAGGTGGCATCCACTAAACTACAGCCGGGCAGAGTTGCGTGACCTCCAAGATAATCCCCCGACAACTCCTGTGGCCAGGTCAACGTCAACTATCTCTTTGACAGGAAGAGAGGCACAGGAAACCGTGCCAAACATACAGCAAAACTTCAAACACATGAAGTTTACCTGCATATATTGTGGTGCTCTGCTCTCATGTGGGAACATGAGCGTGAAATTAATCAACATTGCGTACGAAAACCACAAGTGCCCTAACCCACCCAAACAGTAATTTTTTTTTTGCTCCTGTTGAGCCCTTTTCAATGCCTGTTTTTTGTTGTTTCCCCTCCATGAAAAACACAAAAAAAAACATAAAACTGTTCTAAAAATACAAAAAAAACAAAAAATGTTCAGGAAAAATAAATAAATAAATAAAACAACAAAAACATTAAAAAAAGTTATTTTCAGAACTACCTCCCCTTTCAAATAAAATTGCTAGAATGTTTAGCACTCTGACAAGCTCTATTTCTTTTGGTTCGCTTTCCGGTTCGCTGCCCGGTTCGCAAACTTGAAGCGAACCAAAAAAATATTTTTTTAAAAAAAAGAAGAGTTAGTATAAGGGAAGTAAACAGAGAGTAATGTTAAAAGAAAGACAGCTATAGGGAGTAAACCAGAGATACTGTTTAATAGATCTATTTATTAATTCAGGATGACGATAAGGTGTGATCTCTCCCGAGGTTTGTTTAAGGTGAGACCTACTCAGGGTTACAGATCAATTTTACACTTGTTGAAGAATACAGAGCAGATAATGCATGTGAAGGCCTACCAATGAAGTAAGCCATGTCCTCTTATTACATCATTCATGACATGGTCAGTGACATCATCAGCAGTGCATTGCGGGTAAAAAGAGTAAAAAACATTTACCTTATAATTCTTGTTACCTTTTTTAAATATTTTTTCATACTTTCAATCTGTAAAAGAGAGAACAAACATTTCCAAAAATATTAAAACATGTATTTAAAAATTAGAAAAGAAAAAGGAAAAGGTTCAAGAAGAAACAGTTTTTCAACAACTTTGACATTTACAGAAGCCTCTGCTTCTCTACGTCCCCTACACAATCCTAAAGATATATATTTTAAACAAACAGTATCTTCATGCTGATGAACTGAGGCCTATTTTGAACATGGTGCTTCTTTTGCACTGCTGATGTCTCACAATAGTGATGCAATAGCAGCGCAAAAAAGATGTAAAGCCATCATAAAATTGTGTCTAACATTTTAAATGATTGTTTCAGGATGCAAATAAGATGTGTGCTTTCAAGAGCTTTCTTTGAGGTGAGGCCTATTCCTTTTTTTAAAAAAAAACAGTACCCAGAAGTATAGCACTGTAAGCATTAAAATTGACACTTACAGAAGACTCAGTTTCTCCATATCTACCTCACATTTCTAAATGTATATCATAAGTACAAAAAGCAGAACATTAATTATACATGTTAAATGGTTTATTTTTGCTGTTCTCAGAATGTATCAAATTTCACTTAAATCAGTGACTTGAAGGTATTCATCATGTAACAGCGGGGAAAAAAAAACACAATCAAAATGATTGTGTTTAAAAAACCCATACAACCTAAGAAATCTGAATTCAAAACTCCTTAAAATTAACTTACTTTCAATGACGTCGAAGGATGTCCTATGAACAGCGTCCACTCTGTTGTGCTATAAATATTTTCAGCACGCCACTTTCTGAAAGAAAACCTCCATCGTTTTGAAAAATATGTTACATACAAGAAAAGACTTCTCACATTCTACCACATGTTTCCACTAGGCCAAATCATGTTGCAGCGTTTCACAGGTCTTGTAATTCTTCCAATCAAATCCCGTCATTTTCTATTTTCGCAACTTTCAAAAAGAAAACATTTAAGATTATTTTCACAATCCTGGACTACTAATATCTTACCCTTCTTTGTCACTCATGTTCTCCTTTTCCTATGACACTGATACTGCTTACTATGAAGCAGACTTACTTGCATCAGGTTTATATAGTTGGATTTTTAAATTGACATTATAATTAAAAGTTTTGGACCAATAATCTAGACAGCATTGCAGACTTACATTCCCTCTACTTGATGAACCTTTTGCAATTCCTCACAGGAAATCCCGAGATTCTGTCTTTAAAATTTTGGTTTTAAAAACACCAGGTAAGAATTTTTAAGGTCAAACGGCAATTTTTTTTTGAAAGTTACAACGGAATCATTGCAGAATGACCAGCCGTTTCGAGACTTTAAATAAGCTGTATAATGTCCTGATGTTGTTGAAGGACCATCGTGATAGATAATTGCTACAGTTACAAAAGTCCTTCCTGATATTGACAGCTGAGAAGCCACAAATTTTTTTATTAAAGTTGACAATTTTGATCCATCAGGCCTACATCGTTGGATCATTAAAATGACATACTGGCCATATCTACGTATAAATAATGTTGACATCATTTCAGATTTACATTGGCTACACTCCATGTTGTGATCCGCTGCATTTACTAGCTTATTAAAGGAGACTGATTTACTGTCTGGCAAAGTTAAATATATAAATCTTTCTGAGTCTACACTAGTAGTACTTGATACCATACAGTTCTCGCAGTCATGCTGCCATTGATAAGAAAGCCCAAACAGGTGATCTACATCTACACCCTCATCTTGCAATGCATCAAGCATATACATTAAAAACTCCTGACAATCTTGCTGATTATTTTCAGAGAAGTCTGTTTGACCTGAACATTCATCTAACAGATAACGAACTTCAGACACACTTTCTACTTTTGTTCGATCAGTGCTACATTTCTCGAAAACAGAATTCAACAAACAGCATAAAATTTGTTCTGAATTCAACAGATTCTGTTCTTTTAAACTCTCTAGTGAAAAGAGAACATTAACCACTACATTTGCATAGCAGTTGACACCAGAACTGTTTTCAAATTGAAAACCGACAATTGCGATTTATGGATTGTCACCGCATATGCCAAGCAAACAGGAAACTGTTTACGGCGAACATATAAGTCTTTAACAAGCAAAAACCTAGCAGAACAACGACCAATTAGCTGTACTTCCTCAATGCCATCAAATTTAATTTTTAAAAATTCTATTCCATCTCTATTTCTGTATTTCTCAAAATCAACAACATTACCCATTGATCCATTTACCAGACCTCTTTCAACATGTAAATTCCTTCTCAAAATGATTCGGAAATTTAAACACACATTCAAAGTCTTTTCAAAACCCGCTGTTTTAGATATAGTCTTCTCTAATGAATCCAATTTTGATTTCAAATTCTCTGACAAAATAATTGTTGATCCCATATGCTCTATTTTGTCAATAGCTTCAAGTTTCACAATCTCTTGCTTTTCTAAATTCAACATTTTGTTGTTGAAGATGGCACATTCTGCAAGAGTTGGCATCAAACATATTCCGGATTTCTTCTCAGTAATTTTCTGAAAAATATTCTCAGGCACAATCTCTTGTTCGGGATATAAATTTGAAAGTAATCGTGCATTTAAAGCTTCTTTTCCATGCTCGGTCACTTTTCCAATTCTAATATCTTGTAGAATATTCTTGTAATCTTCATCCTTCGCCTGACGCATATTTTCATGCAGTTCAGCATAATTGAAGTTTAACCATATATTGACGTTGCCAATGCTCCCTAGGCACTTCCTGGTATCTTCATGCGTGAGTATTTTGAACACAGGTTGACCTTTTACTGGTGTCAGCTGCAGAAGATCTCCGAAAACAATGATGTGTTTGCCACCAAATAACACATCATATTCAGTTTTAAGTAATTCTTGCATTCTCAAATGCACAAAGGCAAGCATGACATTGGAAACCATGCTTACTTCGTCAATGATAAGTAGTTTCATTTTCCTCAAGACTCTTGAAACTTCACAGCAAGCATCCCCAGATAACTTGTGGTATTGTAATTTGTTGTCATGCTCCACTGGCAGCATCAGTAGACGATGCAAAGTAATACCTTTAATGTTATGTGCTGCCAGTCCAGTAGGAGCGGTGACAACACAAGACAGCGATGACTCAGTCCTTTCCTGCAAATAACAAGAAATTGCTTTAATGAGGAAACTTTTTCCAGTTCCCGCTTCTCCACTCACGTACAGTCGGACAGGCTTCAACGATGTACATGAGCACTCTTTCTTCTCATGACTTAATCCGTGCTCAATTTGCTTGGTAACTTCATCATATATTTTCCTCTGCTCAACGTTGAGTTGTTTTTCCAAGTCTTCTAAGTTAACTGAATCCTCCTGAGCATGTGCCATGGCTCTTTCCACTTCATTCATAGCAGTGGCAGCTTCATTTTCGATAATAGGTCCTCCAAGTGGATCTTGACTCAATGAAACAGAACTCTGACTGTCCTGAGAACTGTCTCTGGCAATCTCTGCTGCAATCGTTGCTTCCTGCTCAATTTCCAAAGTTAGCATTTCTTGATATTTGGGAAAAGCAGGACATTCTATGGTCTCCTTAGCAGCAGTGAAAGAGTCTTCGTAACAGAGGAAATCTCCAAGCAGTTCCTCTTCTGCACGCCAAGGCTTGAAAAGTTGCAAAAGTGCTAAATAGAAAAACTCCTTTTTTTCTGGAGATTCGCCACTCAATTTTCGATGGTTTACTAATTGGCATTTTCTTTGCTTGACCAGGCATCCCTCACTTCCAATTACAGCATACACTCCTTTCTCAATATCTTCTTTGATGTTCCTCTTGAATATATAATTTTGTAGAACCTCATATAGACAAACATTCTCAAGGTGACTGCTTCGATTTGGATAATATGTATCCAACATGTTGGTCTTCAAAATGTCGGTACTGTTTGGTTCCTTTTCTGCCAAATACTCAATTTCCCGGACAGGTTTTAGAACTCGATTTCGCGTTGCAGCAAGACCAAGACCCGCCCAAACGATACTCCTGGATTTGGCATAGAGACTTGCTGAAGACAATCGATCAGAACATTCGTAAGCTCCGATTTCTCGATGCGACAACATCTTCAGACTGAAACTGTACAACTTCTTGCTGAGGCTCTTTTCATGGGAAATGTCCTCCCACATATCCTTCAGTTCTGTCTTTTCTTTTTTGGTGATGTAAGATGTCACATACCGAGCCACAGCCATACAGTTGTCAGCCACAAACTGTATATCCATGTTAGCATTCCACATGGACAAAATCACTGGGTTGTAGTCGTTGATGTACTTGGACTCTTCGTTCCTTTTCAAATTGTATGTATTTTGGGTGATTTCCTCGTCACATTATGTCGCAGTGAAGACATCAAACTGTTCACTCTTCCTTTAGAAATCACCGGTCGTGGAAAGTTGAAACGACATTTGGTGTAGAACTTGTCCTTGTTTCTGAATTTACGATGACAGTACTTTCCACAACGATGGCTTTGGAAACGTAGAACTTGTTCTCTTAGGCTTTTCTTCTCCGTTGCGTTTGGAACAGCACACGTAGAATACTGTTCTATGAAATTCATCACTAAGTCATCCGGATCTGTTCCAAATTTAGGTGCATCCTTGATCCACAACAACATATGTATATGAGGAGCACCTCTTGCTTGGTACTCCTTTCTCCAGAAGAAATCCAACACCTCTCCAAGAGGTGGATTCTTCTTATTTGTGATGAAAGACATCATAGCTTCAAATCTATGATTGAAGTACCTGCATACATTCACTGGATCCAAAGAACACAGTTCTCCAGGTGTCTTGAATTCAATGTTTTCAATATTTCCATTTGCCTCTCGTAGAAATTCAAGTAAGTCTTCCCAGCCATACTCGGCACAGCTCAGAGTGAGGAACCATGTCGGAGTTCCTAAGTTCCTCAGCATACATTTTAAATCACCATGACGACGGTACCAGTACTCATTAGTACCACGCTGACACGCCATGAGATTATTATTATTATTATTATTATTATTGGACATTTATTAAGCGCCTGGTTACGCCACTGGCGTGTCCCCGCGCTATGACAAGTGGAGTGACTGTCCCCCCTCCTCCCAACCAAGCTATCTACTGAAAAAGATGCGTTTTAAGTTTTTTCCTAAACTGGGTTTCGGAGGGTTCAAGCCGAAGTTCCAGTGGAAGATTATTCCAGCACTTGGGAGCAAGGTATCTAAAGGATCTGCCTCCCATACGAGCTTTAGATATTCTTGGAACTTTTAACAGCCCGGTCTGCGAGGACCGGAGACTGCGTGTAGGCTCGTAAGAGGCTACTAGGCTCTGGAGCGGAAGAGGCGCCTTGCCGTTCAGAATACGATGGCAAGTGGCAAGGGCCTTAAACTTCACTCTCCTCTCGATAGGGAGCCAATGGAGCGCTTGCAAGGCTGGCTTGGCGGATGACCTCCTGGGGAGTCTGAGAACCAACCGCGCTGCCGCGTTTTGAAGAACCTGCAGGCGGCCGATGACCCTGCCTGTGGCCCCCAGATAGAGCAAGTTCCCATAATCGAGTCGGGAGGTGACCAAGGCATGCACCAGCGTCTGACGAGCAGAGATGGGAAGCAGGTCTAAGACTTTCCTGAGGGCTCTCAGAACACTGAAGCACACCCCCGCCACCCGACCGACATGTGGGCCAAAGGTGAGGTCCTTATCGAGCCACACGCCCAGGTTCCTGGCCTCACGGCAGGGAGCGGGGACTTCCCCCAAACAAGGTGGCCACCACGCCGACGACCACGCCGATGGTGCACCCCCCACCACGAGCACCTCGGTCTTGCTCCCGTTCAACTTTAAACAGTTGGCAGACATCCAGGCAGCAAGGTCTTTCATGCAAGACCGGGCGCGCGCGATAGGGAGATGACCAACTGCGTGTCATCGGCGTAGGACACCAGGCGGAGGCCATGACCCTCCACAATGGCCGCCAGGGGGGAGACGTAGATGTTGAATAGAGTTGGGCTCAGGGACGAACCCTGAGGTACGCCCTGGCCCAGCTCAATCTCCCTGGAATAGCACTCACCCAGTCTGACCTGAAAGCACCTCTCAGAGAGGAAGGACTTGATCCATTAATTAAGTGAGAATCCAAAATACTGTCTTGGACATTGACTTTATGCATAAAATCACTTGCCGAGATGTTTCGCATCTGTATGCCACTTTTTAAAATGTGGTTCACTGCATATGACAGTCCAGACAGATCGCTTTCAAACAGGAGATGAAACAAATAGGGAATGCATTGACGAAACCTAGGATCTTCTGCATACAATCGTAAAGTCCGGTATTCAGATGCAGGAATTTGATGAGGTCGCTCATCATATCTTCCTCCTCGACCTGTGGGAAATAGCTGTGGGAAACACCGAGCTTCCAAACTTTCCTCCCAAACACTAATGGGACTCCCTTTGGCTTGTTTCATTTGAAACAACTCAATAGCATTCCCCATGACTTCCTTGGAATGCAAAGGATGAACACTATAATGTTCATATATTTCTTCACTTTTAGAGGCCTCTACTTTCTCAATTTGGCCAGCACACAAATCGCTATCCTCTTCATCACTTATTTCCTCTTCTGCAACATATACATTCTTATAGTACTTATTATTTTTCTTTAAATACAATGTTGCCTTTTTGACTTTCCTAACATCCACTAAATCTTGCCATATTTTCTTATTCTTTGTCGGAACCCCATTAACCAAGATAACCAGAGGTTCCTCTTCCACTTTTTCTACTCCAATTGTGTTAATGTTTTTGTTCAAATCTAGAGGCAAATAAACAACTCTTCCCTTTAATCCTCTCTGTAAATCTGCTGGAGGCAACTTCCCTGTCTTTGGCTCCATTCTTACAATAGCCTGAAAGGGATGGATACTTTGAATCAAAATAGATTCATAAGTATTTAAATCCTTCAATTCAGAAGGAATCTCAACCAATTCCAGATTATTATGAACTGCCCTAGCAGGCATCTGGTTTTGGTTTAATTTATTACAACAATAAGTACACACACGTTGATCCGATCCCAAATCAAAATAATTTTCTACCATCAAGTATGTGGCAAAATCCTTCCATTCACTATTATTTTCCCTTTCACTTTTTGCATATAAATCCACTAACTTAGTCTGATTCTTATAATAAGTGCGTCGACAACATACACAAGTGAAATTAGGCCTCTCACTTGATTTCATCTGAAACGTGGCAATTTCCTTCTGAAAATTATCTGTACTGGAAACCTGTACATTATCTTCAACATTACCCTCTACTTCTGGGTCAATTTGAACATTCTCATCTTTACTACCAAAGTAACAAAACTCAATTTCTTCACAAATATTCTTCACATCTATTTCAGAACCATGCAAAAGAGCAGCACATAATTGTTTAAGCATAATTGCTGGACTCTTAGCATAATACAACATTCTCACTAATTTTCTCACTTTATTATGATGCACTGCTAGCATCCTGAAATGATGAAAAACACTCTGGCATACTCTCCTGGAAAGACAAGCCAGTGAATGACCACGCAAACCTGTCATTTGTCTCACTCTGCAAGGATCTAAATCTTGCAACAACTTCATTTTCTGCTTCAAACTTTTCTTATTAAATGTCCGTATAAAATCACAAAGCAAATTGATGGAAACCTGTCGCACACTGCAAATAGAACTACACTTCCAAATGTACACAGGACCCTTAGGACGTCTTCCTAAAACCTCATCACTTAGCGTCTCTTCTGTCTCTGTTGTCACAAGTTTTTCTTTTTCAACTGGACAACCATCCTTCACTTCATAAGCTCGACCACTGGTGTCAACTGCAAACACCAAATCATTATCCTGAAAATAACTCTCCTCATTAAAAAATGCCTCACAACTTGAACCATGCATCCATTCTCCGGAAAACACTTCACAAAAGTTACTACGATTTACTACTCTCTTCCATCTACTTTTTGTTTTGAAATCAGAAATTACCTTGCTTAGTTTCCTAATTCTATTGATTACCAAAATAAACAACTTTCGCTTAATTTCAAAAGCATGATCAATAATTTTCTCTACATTTTTCTTCTTCTTATAAAATGCCACTTTCTGTTGGCCTTTCTTAATATTTTTTAATAAATTAACTATTATCCTGTTACGGAACATTCGTTTTCGAATGTCCCTAAACTGTTGTTTCCTTCTACTATCATGCACAGAGTTATCTCTTCCTCTACCAGTAACATTTTTGATGGGTCTTTCCTTTCCATTTAAATTGCTTTTCTTTTTCTGAACTGAAACATTTTTGGGATAAATACTTTTTTTACAAAAAATATTTCTTAAGAATGATTTTGTGCTCTTACCCGGAGCTTTCTTGGTGTTGTGAAAAGTATTTGGGGAAGAGGACTGCTGCAATAAAAGATCATCCTGCTGTCTTTGACGTTTTCTAGCCTTTCTAATTCGATTTTTCGTTGGCATTTTTCAAATTAAGAAAAGATCTGCAGTTGAATCTGTGGAAAAATATAATAAAAAATGTTATTAACCACTATTACCAAACAGTAAATGAATAACAGTCATCAAAAACTTAATGCCCTACTTAATATTTAACATAGCAAATCTTTTGCACCAGCACTGCATCACAAAAATGACACACAGTGGTACAAAACAGGCATACAACAATCATAAATCTCTCCCTAATATTTTAAATGATTAATTCAGGATGACGATAAGGTGTGGCCTATCTAAAGGTTTGTTTAGGCCCAGATCTTTGGACTGGGGTGAATGTGTGTCATTGATCCACATTCGGTCCATCACCTGTTTTGTTTGTTTGAGGTGAGGCCAACACATGGTTGCAGATAAGATTTTCAATGAAGAAAACAAAGGAGATAATACATGTGAAGGCCTACCAATGAAGTAAGTCATTATTTGAAATCAATTACATTTCTGGATATGTCCTGCTAGAGCTTCATAGGTTGTTTTGGGTCATATTTATAAGGCATTTGAGTGTCTATGATGTTATTTTACCCATTTTAAATGGAAAGCGTTCTTCATGGGGCAAGTTTCTTGTAAATACGCTCCCACCTGTGCTTGGCAAATTTAGATTTTGATTATGGGAGTTACATAGCCATGTTAATAATGTCCAAACAATGGTGCTAGGGCATTCCAAAAAACGCTTTCATGTGTCTCAAGGACATTTTCAGTCATTTCCTCTTGAATGCAGGTATACAATTGATTTATATGCTGTGTTTAAAAACGATTTTTTGAAATCAATTACATTTCTGGATATGTACTGCTAGAGCTTCATAGGTTGTTTTGGGTCATATTTATAAGGCATATGAGTGTCTATGATGTTATTTTTCCTTTTTAAATGGAAAGCGTTCTTCGTGGTGCAAGTTTCTTGTAAATACGCTCCCACTTGCGGTTGGTAAATTTAGATTTTGATTATGGGAGTTACATAGCCATGTTAATAATGTAAAAAAAATGGTGTTAGGGCATTCCAAAAAAACGCTTTCATGTGTCTCAAGGACATTTTCAGTCATTTCCTCTTGAATGCAGGTATACAATTGATTTATATGCTGTGTTTAAAAACGATTTTTTGAAATCAATTACATTTCTGGATATGTCCTGCTAGAGCTTCATAGGTTGTTTTGGGTCATATTTATAAGGCATTGAGTGTCTATTATGTTATTTTACCTTTTTAAATGGAAAGCGTACCTCATGGGGCAAGTTTCTTGTAAATACGCTCCCACCTGCGGTTGGCAAATTTAGATTTTGATTATGCCCTTACACCATTTTTGGGACATTATTAACATGCCTATGTAACTCCCATAATCAAAATCTAAATTTGCCAACCGCAAGTGGGAGCGTATTTACAAGAAACTTGCCCCATGAGGTACGCTTTCCATTTGAAAAGGGTAAAATAACATAATAGACACTCAAATGCCTTATAAATATGACCCAAAACAACCTATGAAGCTCTAGCAGGACATATCCAGAAATGTAATTGATTTCAAAAAATCGTTTTTAAACACAGCATATAAATCAATTGTATACCTGCATTCAAGAGGAAATGACTGAAAATGTCCTTGAGACACATGAACGCGTTTTTTTGGAATGCCCTAACACCATTTTTTTGATATTATTAACATGGCTATGTAACTCCCATAATCAAAATCTAAATTTACCAACCGCAAGTGGGAGCGTATTTACAAGAAACTTGCACCATGAAGAACGCTTTCCATTTAAAAAGGAAAAATAACATCATAGACACTCATATGCCTTATAAATATGACCCAAAACAACCTATGAAGCTCTAGCAGTACATATCCAGAAATGTAATTGATTTCAAAAAATCGTTTTTAAACACAGCATATAAATCAATTGTATACCTGCATTCAAGAGGAAATGACTGAAAATGTCCTTGAGACACATGAAAGCGTTTTCTGGAATGCCCTTGCACCATTTTTTGGACATTATTAACATGGCTATGTAACTCCCATAATCAAAATCTAAATTTGCCAAGCACAGGTGGGAGCGTATTTACAAGAAACTTGCCCCATGAAGAACGCTTTCCATTTAAAAAGGAAAAATAACATCATAGACACTCATATGCCTTATAAATATGACCCAAAACAACCTATGAAGCTCTAGCAGTACATATCCAGAAATGTAATTGATTTCAAAAAATCGTTTTTAAACACAGCATATAAATCAATTGTATACCTGCATTCAAGAGGAAATTACTGAAAATGTCCTTGAGACACATGAAAGCGTTTTCTGGAATGCCCTAGCACCATTTTTTGGACATTATTAACATGGCTATGTAACTCCCATAATCAAAATCTAAATTTGCCAAGCACAGGTGGGAGCGTATTTACAAGACACTTGCCCCATGAGGAATGCTTTCCATTTAAAAAGGAAAAAATAACATCAAAGACACTCAAATGCCTTATAAATATGACCCAAAACAACCTATGAAGCTCTAGCAGTACATATCCAGAAATGTAATTGATTTCAAAAATCGTTTTTAAAAACAACATATCTGTTTCAGCTTACATAAGAGACCATGGAATGGGCTCCATGTACAACAATAACTTGTGTTACTGCATGCCAGAATGCTACACCGAATATGCAATTACAATTTCTCAAAGAAACAAAATCTATTTGTATATCACTAGAGACAAAGCCACATTTTAAAAACACAGCTTTCTTCATCATTTTCTCCTTAAATCATACTATTCTCTATCTAAATTAAATAAATCTTTTCTCACCTTAGCAAATACTTTTTGAGTTTTGAAAACAGTCTCAGAAATACACCAAATTGTCTTCAGCAGAAGAAAAAGGATGCACTCCAGAGGCTGCAGCTATTGAAAGCACAGAAATACAGATATTCATTTCACATATCTCTCATATTAGCCAATCATAACTCTTCCCTCACTTTTTTCAAATCAAAACCCTTCCCCCCTCTGCCCTCTCTGCCTTTTTTCCATAGCAACCACCTCCTGGAAGACCTCTCATGTTTGCAAATTCACACAACAATGTTTCAATTGAACTCTGAACTCTCAGTGCACCTGCGTATCCAGTGCAATCTTTCATTAAATGTTTCTTCCTTGACCATTCAAATTACATCTTTCAAAGAACACATCCATGCACCCTAACTTTCTGTTTTCAGAAATGGAAATGCACCAATCACTGCTAATGAATCATTAGCATTGGAAATCCACAGTTTTTTTTCTTTACAAACTCCTACTGTTTCAACTGCCCTTTCATTACCACACTTCATCTGACTGCAGCACAACCTTCTCCCACCATGTTTAATGTCTGGATTGTTGGACATAGTTACATCCACTGGGCTCAAAGGTATGCTGAGAACAGAAATTTACCTAACCTCAATTTACAAGATGTGGAAATTAAGTGGTTGGGCCAAAGAGGATTAAAATGTCACCAATTGATACCATTGGTGAAAACCTTTATGCATTTGCCAAAACCTAACCTGTTAATTGTGCACTGTGGAGGTAATGATTTGGGCACTTTGACTGGGGTAGGTCTGGAAATGCTTTTAAAGGACACCTTTGAGCAATTAATGGCACTTTTTCCTCAAACTGCCTTGGTATATTCCAATATATGCCAAAGACAGAAATGGAGGTGGTCCAACCAATTTTGTCCACAAATTGAGAAAGCGAGGAAGCATGTAAACAAATCTGTTTCAGCTTTCATGAGAGACCATGGAATGGGCTCCTTGTACAACAATAACTTGCGTTACTACATGCAAGATATCTACAGAGGAGATGGAGTTCACTTCTCAGATGAGGGCAACAGAATTTTCATTCTGAATTTAAGACTGTGCATTGGTACCTACTTATAAGTACCTAAATGTACCATAAACCCAAAAGCTCTTCTCAGAGCTACCCTTCATCTGATCACTCACAATTATTATTTTTTTCTAACTTTTTTCACTCATTTTCCACAAAATACGCTCCCCGGGGCGCTACCCGGTTCGCTAACCGAAAGCTAACCTCGCGGAATTTTTTTTAAAAATGTTTTTTTTCCGCACATATAAGCCTCCTCAGCCACCCTCAGAAAACCTAGGGGGTCAAGATAAGTCTACCCTGACCCCTTCTACCCATTCTAAACATTATTTGCCCTCCATCTTGTATCTTAATGCGACCGAAACACAAAATGGTGGACTCCCGTGACGCTTAAGGTTCGCGGACCGGACCGTTTCCCGGGAAGCGGTCCTAAAAAAAGGTGGGAAAGTAATTTACAGAAAAACGACTAGAGACACTCTCACCAAATATAGATTAGCTCATACTACATAACAATCCCTTTCATTTTCACAAATTTGATTGAAATTTCATTTAGCCATTTAGCCTGTAGACCTCTCTAAGTACCGTGAGGTAAATTACTTCACAAAACACATCTGAAGTGTTGGAATTGACAACCAATGAAAATGTTACTTTCATTTTCAACTTTTATTACCTGACATTTGATTGGTTATATACCTGAATATATATAAAGGAAGAGAAGGAAACACAGCCATTTTGACTGCTACTTCGTGAAGTGCACAACAAAAAATCAACTGATAACTTCAACTTATATTTAAAAGGTAAGATATTATTTATAAAACTTAAGTATGTTCTGTACTGAAACCTAATTAGAAAAACATTTTCTGAGAATTATATTCTATCACTCTGTAATACTTATAGAAAAAAATAGACTACTCTGTTTTAGTTATGGCAGAGCCATTCCAAGAAATTTCCAAGACCATAGGCTAAAAAGGAGGGGGGGGCCCCATTGTCCAGCATTTTGACGCCCCCACAGTTTTAACTTTAAATCCACACACATATCTCACACCTTCATAGGTATGAGAATTGATTGTGGTCTAAAAGTTAAAACTGTGGGGGTGCAAAAATGCTGGACAATGGGCCCCCTCAGTGCCTGTGAATGGTCTCCTTGCAATTGAGGGAGCGTCTCCTTCTCCCTCCCCTATACCTCCTGACACCATCCATGGGAGGCCCAAGGAGGGGGCCCCCTGCAATAGACCTTAATTGCAGGCGACACCTTTCTTTGTGAAAAAAACACTATATAAATAACCAAACTTCCAATCTGTACTGAAACCCAACAATGCCCTTTCTGTACTGATATATGTTTTAAAAATTCATTTTTCAGAATTGAAAATGGAAGCACAACAAAACAACATGAAAACTGAAACAGAAGAAAAAATTGAGACACAAGATGACATTGATTTCTACGACGACACAATAAATAATGAACTTGTGCAATGCGTAGATGCAGTATATTTTCTACTAAAAAATGAAGAAAAAAATGATCACGATTTTTTAGATTTTCTTTTAAATTTTGAAAAACAAAATGAAAAATAAATTTTAATTTCTTAATTCAAAAATTGTTTGACACATTATTTATTTTTATATGTTTATTGAATGTTAAAAGTTTAATGAATTATGACACACAATCAAAATAAAAAAAAATTTTAAATAAAGAAAACAAAAAAAACAACAAAAACAACAAATAATTAACATACAGTATTAGAAAAGTCTATCATTCTTTTATCCTTATAGTACGCTGCCCAGAACGCTTTCCGGTTCGCGAACTTGGCGCTTACCACGCAAAAAAAAAAAAATTTTTTTTTTGACCCTCCTGGGTCCTTTTAAAACCTCCACATAAAACCTAGGGGGTCAACGAGGATCTACTATGCCCCCTTATGGTAATTTCCCCCTTCGTTTTGGCCTCCTCTTGTCTCTCGATCCTACCGAGAGACAAGATGGCGGCCGCTCCGGACTGTTTAGAATGTTGACAGACACCGGAGAGCCAATCAGCTTCGCTTCGCAAAGTTCCGATACGCGAAAAGTTCGCGAACCGGAGCGCAGCCCGGAACGCTGTTACAGATATATATCTTGTTTTAAATGTTAATTTCTCAAAATCCACTGAAGCACATATATTGAGACCTAGCAAAGGCACATCAGGCTAACAGTCCCTACAATTTTGCCAAGTTTGGTGGAAATCCATTCAGCCGTTCGGGTTAAAAGTGAGGCCAACCGCCCTATGGAAATTAACATGGGAAAAACACGTTTTGGGACCCCCCTTTTATCTCAGCCCCCCCTTGCCAAACACCCCCCAAATTTACAGGAGCTGCTCAGAAACAAAATGTTCCATTTTCCTGAAAATTTCAGCCAATTCCGTCCACAAACGCCAAAGGTATTAGACATAGAATTTTCAGAAATCCCATAGGGAAAAAATCCTAACTATATATACCTACTGGCGACCGCCAGTAGGTAATATATATATATATATATATATATATATATATATATATATATATATATTACCTACTGGCGGTCGCCAGTAGGTATATATAGTTAGGATTTTTTCTCTATGGGATTTTTGAAAATTCTATGTCTAATAACTTTGGCGTTTGTGGACGGAATTGGCTGAAATTTTCAGGAAAATGGAACATTTTGTTTCTGAGCAGCCCCTGACAATTTGGGGGGGTTTCATCAAGGGGGGGCCGAGAAAAAAGGGGGGTCCCAAAACACGTTTTTCCCATGTTAATTTCCATAGGGCGGTTGGCCTCACTTTTAGCTCGAACGGCTGAATGGATTTGCACGAAACTTGGCAAAATTGTAGGGACTGTTAGCCCGATGTGCCTTTGCTAGGTCTCAATATATGTGCTCCAGTGGATTTTGAGTAAATTAGGTTAAAAAAAAGATATATATCTGGGCGGAGCCTAACCACACATCTGATCTGATTGGCTGTCAGCACTTCATCCAAGAAGTGTTGGCAGCCATCTTGGGACCAATATACATGATAGCACCTCATTAAAAAGCATTGTAGTTAATAGAGGGTTTTAGGACTTTAGTTACATTATAAATCATTTGTTGATGGTACCATACTCGTTTTAGGAATTGTGGTGGGTTCTAAGGTGATTTTACCATGTGAAAAAACCTTCTGCTGTGATATCATGAATATTGTTTGAAAGAAAACTAATATCTCATGATTTTCCCACAGTGGTTTGGAAGGGGATCTATAAGCTAAACTGAAAGCATATTTTCTGTAAATTCACATTATCTTTCTCAGTCATGTGAAAATGAAGTCTGACATTCTCAGTAAAACATGTACATCCAACAAGGACAGAGACTGTCAGTTGATTCCTTTGTGTTCTACTGCAGCCTCCTAGAGTGTTCTAAAGAACAACTAGAGCGCCAACAGTCCTACTTATTACAAAGGTATGGCACACCTGAAGCCATCTTGATTGGAATAAAGTGGTAACTCTTAAAACATTTAATTTAAAAAGAAACAACATGAGGGGGTATAATTTGCCATAGAAAGTATGATTAGTGCTGCAGAATGAAAAATTAGGGCACATTTTGAGTGACTTCTCAAATCCTTTTCTATTTCATTAAAACATTCTGACATGCAGTCTCCCAAAATGGCCACCAGAGACAAAAGAGCCCAAATGTAGCCCAAATATCACCCAGATGTAGCCCAAGTATAGCCCAATGACAGAATGTCCCAGAGTGTTCTAAAGAACAACTAGAGCGCTAACGGTCCTACTTATTACAAAGGTATAGCACACCTGGAGCCATTGTGATGGGAATAAAGTGGTAACTCTTAAAACATTTAATTTAAAAAGGAACAAAATGAGGGGGTATATTATGCAATAGAAGGTATTATTAGTGCTGCAGAAAGAAAAATTAGGGCACATTTTGAGTGACTTTTCAAATCCTCTTCTATTTCATTAAAAAATTCTGACATGCAGTCTCCCAAAATGGCCACCAGAGACAAAAGAGCCCAAATCTAGCCCAAATATCACCCAGATGTAGCCCAAGTATAGCCCAATGACAGAATGTCCCAGAGTGTTCTAAAGAACAACTAGAGCGCTAACAGTCCTACTTATTACAAAGGTATGGCACACCTGAAGCCATCTTGATTGGAATAAAGTGGTAACTCTTAAAACATTTAATTTAAAAAGGAACACAATGAGGGGGTATATTTTGCCATATGAATTATGATTAGTGCTGCAGAAAGAAAAATTAGGGCACATTTTGAGTGACTTCTCAAACCCTCTTCAATTTCATTAAAAAATTCTGACATACAGTCTCCCAAGATGGCCACCAGAGACAAAAGAGCCTAAATGTAGCCCAAATATCACCCAGATGTACCCCAAGTATAGCCCAATGACAGAATGTCCCAGAGTGTTCTAAAGAACAACTAGAGTGCTAACAGTCTTACTTATGACAAAAGTATGGCACACCAGAAACCATCTTGATTGGAATGAAGTGGTAAGTCTGAAAACACTCAATTTAAAAAGGAACAACATGAGGGGGTTAATTTTGCCATAGAAAGTATGATTAGTGCTTCAGAAAGAAAAATTAGGGATCATTTTGAGTGACTTCTCAAATCCTCTTCTATTTCATTAAATAAATTCTGACATACAGACTGAAACATGCACTTTGAATACCAGCAGCAGACGTCCCTGGTGAGCAGTAGCTTTACTACAGTGATCTAATGTGCAACTAGAGTGCTAACATTCAGAATTTATGGCAAATGTGTGACACATCTGAATGCCTTCTTGATGGAACCAAAGTAAACAAGCATTGAAAATGCAATAGATCTCGCCCTCGTTTAAGTTAAAGCCATTCTGTTTGTAATGAGGTGGCTTTTTAGCTTTGCTTTTATTACTGTTTTTTCAACTTTCATGTAAATAACATGCATCTGTATGCATATAAGTATATGTATGCATGCATTTATGTTTGTATTTATATAGATATACAGATGATATATGTTTATATATGTATGTATATATATATATTCACTGAAAAAAAATAGGTTATAGACCATATATAGTTAGGAATTAGCATTTACAAAACCTTGAAAATTCACTGAAAAATCCATAGGTTATAGACCATATATAGTTAGGAATTCGCATTTACAAAACCTTATTTTACTCACACAAAACCATTGAAATTCCATATATAGTTAGTTGCACTAACTATATATCGCGCACCCGCAATCCACTGCTGATGATGTCACATATTACATCATTCATGACATGGTCAGTGACATCACTGATGACATCACTGATGACATCTCAAATGACATCACTGATGACATCACTGATGACAACATCCAGTTACTGTATGTTTCTGTAAAGTTAAAATATGTCTTACATATTGAAGAATGAGTGGATGTATAAGTGTCTGGATGAAGGATTTAGTAGGTGCATGACTGACTGTATGAGTGAGTGATTAAATGTGTCTCACTGAGTGCATGGGTTAGTGACTAAACTGTCTTAATTTGTGCATCTTTATGTCTGTTGTTCTGTAAACTGTTGCATGTGTTGATAAGTAGCTATATGAGTAACTATATGGGTTATTGATTGGTTGCCCAAGTATTTGTATGGGAGACTGAGTGTGTGTGTGGGTGGCTGGGAGGTGTATGACTCTGTGCATAGATGTGTGAGCAGTTGATTCACTAGATGTAAGTTTTCAAAAGTGCATGTGGAAACAGCTGTATGGGCGGTTGACTGTGTGCATGAGTGTATTGGTGAGTGAATGGATATCTCAGTGCTACATGTCAAAGTAAGTACATATGTAAAACACAGTACATGTGAGAGTTGACATATATAAATAACTGTGCATAAGAGCCAGTGAATGTGTGAGTGGCTGTATGGATCATTGTGAACTTGTATCAGGGATTGTATAAGAGAGTAAATATGTGTTAGTATATGTCTGAATAAGTAAAGTTTGTATAACTGTATAGTTGAGGAAATGGAGGTGTGATTGATTCTTTGCATGACTGACTAGGTGTGTGAGTAACTCCATGGATGAGTGACAGTCTGTGAGTGTCTGTTTACACTGATTGTATCTAAGGTTATATTAGAGTCTGAAGAGGTTCATCGTATTATCACATGAATGATATCATCAGTGATGTGATCAGTAATGTCAAATGGGATGTCATCAGTGATGTCATCAGTGATGTCATTTGAGATGTCATCAGTGATGTCATTTGAGATGTCATCAGTGATGTCACTGACCATGTCATGAATGATGTAATATGTGACATCATCAGCAGTGGATTGCGGGTGCGCGATATATAGTTAGTGCAACTAACTATATATGGAATTTCAATGGTTTTGTGTGAGTAAAATAAGGTTTTGTAAATGCGAATTCCTAACTATATATGGTCTATAACCTATGGATTTTTCAGTGAATATATATACATATATATATATATATATATTACCTACTAGCGGTCGGTAGTAGGTAGTTATAGTTAGGATTTTTTTTAATGCAAAATCTCAAAATTCTATTTGGAATAACTTTGGCGCCGGTTGACGAATCTGCCTGAAAATTTCCTCAAATTTGCCTTGTCGAGCTCCGGTCCTTTTTTGAAAGTTTGGGGGGGGGGGTTCGTCAAGCAGGGTCCGAGATAAAAGGGGGTCCCAAAACGTGTTTTCCCCATGTTAATTTCTATAGGGCGGTCGAACTCACTTTTAGCCCGAACGGCTGAATGGATTTCCACCAAACTTGGCAAAATTGTAGGGACTGGTAGCCCAGTGTGTCTTTGCTATGTCTCAAGATATGTGCTCCAGTGGATTTTGAGTAATTTAGGTTCAAAAAAATATATATATCTATGGCAGCGCCCCGGTAAGCGCACCGGGGAGCGCACTGGGCGCGCCACACGACTTGCCCACGGAAAGCTGATTGGCTCTCGGGTGTCTGTAAACACTCAAAACAGTCCGGAGCGGCCGCCATCTTGTGTCTCGGTAGGATCGAGACACAAGAGGTGGCCAAAACAAAAGGGGAAATGACCATGAGGGGGCAGAGTAGACCCCCCTGACCCCCTAGGTTTGATGTGGGGGCTATAAAAGGGCCCCGCGGGGCAAAATATTTTTGTATTTTTTTCGTTTTGCGCGGGGGGAGCGCCCGGTACGCGCACCGGGGAGCAGACTGGGGAGCGTACCAGGGAGCGTACCATGGGGAAAAAAGAATGACAGACTTTTCAAAAATTGTATGTTTATTAATTGTTTTTTGTTGTTTTTTTTTATTAAGTACCAACATGTAGGTACCAATGCAGAGTCTAAAATTTAATATACACCGTCTCCTTTGTAGATATCTTGCATGTTGTTAGAGAAGTTGTTGTGGTATATGGAATTCATACCATAGTCTGTCAGGAAAGCAGAAACAACATGGAGGCAGGAGATGATAAAGATATGTTAAATGCACATTGGAGATAATATAGTGGGAGAAAGGAAGTAACTATGACCAAACTTACTATGTAACACAAAAAAGTTGCACAGTATTCTATAAGTCTCACTTTATATTATAATCATTTTGGTACTACTTCATGAATTACATATAAAAATGAATAATGTCTCAAACAATTTTTAATTATTAAATATAAATTTATTGTTGTGATTTTTCAAAATTTAAAAGAACTTCTAACATTAGATCATCTGGAATGTCCTCATTTTGATTCAATGGTTCTATTGTTTCAACACTGTCAAGTAATTGTTGGTCCAGAGACTGATCCATAAAGTCCAAGTCATCCATATCTTCCTCAGGATTGTTTTCAACAACAACTTCGAAAGAAATATTAATGTTGTCTTGTTTTCCTTCCATTTTCTTGCTGTAAATTGCATAAAAAATAACTATATCAGTAGAGTTAGGGCACTGTTGGGTTTAAGTTCAGACAGGTACTTTTGAGTTTTTAACAGTGAAGTTATCTTTGGGCAGTGTATGGTTTCAGGCAGGAAGTAGAATTATTAAAAAGTGCATGTGATGAAGCCTAAGTAAATTCATAATTATACCAGAGAAGCCTAACTCAATCCATAACTATAACAGAGAAGCCTATCTCAATCTATAACTATTACAGAGGGACAGTATATAACTATCTGAAAACGTTTTCCTAAATTAATTTAAAGTGCATAACATAGTTCTCCTTTCAAATTAACAACTTACCTATTTTAAAGTAGTTGAAGTTTTCTTTCAAAATTCTTTCCAAATGTACCTTAGGTAGTGTTAGTCAAAATGGCTGTGTTTCCCTCTCATTTTTCATATATATTCATGTACTTAACCAATCAAATGTTAGCACATAAAAGTAAAAAATGTAAGTAAAATTTTATTTGGTTGAAAATTCAAACAGTTTCATATGTGTTTTTGTCATGTAATTTACCTCAGGATATTTAGAAAGGGCTACAGCCCAAATGGCTCAATGGAATACCACCAAATTTGGGTAAATGGTAGGGACTGCTATGTAGTAGGGCCTATTCTATATTTGGTGTAAGTGTCTCCAGCGGTTTTTATGTAAATTACTTTCCCACATTTTTTTGGGAGCGCTTACCGGTGCGCGCCCCGGTACGCGCACCGGGAGCGCTCCGGAAGTCCGCCATTTGGTGTTTCTGTAGAATTGAGACACAAGATGGAGGACAAACAATGTTGGGAATGGGTAGAAGGGGACACGGTAGACACTTCCTGACCCTCTAGGTTTTCTGAGGGGGGTTTAGGAGGCCCATTTATGTCCCCCCCCCCCCGAAAAAAAACATTTTAAAAATTTTCACGGGTGAGCGCCCGGTACGCGTACCGGGGAGCGTACTCTAGTGAAAAATAGTGAAAAAAGTTAGAAAAAGAAAATCATTATGAGTGATCAGAGGTAGGGTAGCCCTGAAAAGAGCTTTTGGGTTCTGTGGCTGATTTAAGTACCTACAAGTAGGTTCCAATGCACAGTCTTAAATTCAGGAGAAATATTCTATTCCCCTCATCTGAGAAGTGCACACCATCTCCTCTGTAGATGTCTTGCATGTTGTAACGCAAGTTATTGTTGTATATTGAACCCATTCTATAGTCTCTCATGTAAGCAGAAACAGATTTATTAACATGTTTCCGTGCTTTCTCAAATTGTGGACAAAATTGGTTGGACCAGTTCCATTTCTGTCTTTGGCATATATTGGAATATACCAAGGCAGTTTGTGGAAAAAGTGTCATCAATTGATCAAAGGTGTCCTTTAAAAGCATTTCCAGACCAACCCCAGTCATAGTGCCCAAGTCATTTCCAACACAGTGCACTATTAAGAGGTCAGGGTTTGGCAGATGCAAAAAGGTTTTCACCAATGGTATCAATTGGTGACATCTCAATCCTCTCTGGCCAATCCACTTGATTTCCACATTTGATAAATCAAGGTTGTGAAAATTTGTGCTAGCTGCATACCTTTGAGCCCAGTGGATGTAGCTATGTCCAATAATCCACACAGAATACATGATGAGAGAAGGTTCTGGTGCAGTCAGATGAAGTGTGGGAATGAAATGGCAGTTGGAACAGTAGGAGTTTACAAAAAAATAATTGTGGAGTTCAGATAGTTGAAAACTGAAAGTTAGTGTGCATTGTTGTGTTGTGTGAAAGAAGCAATTTGAATGGTTAAGAAAAAGTCACTAAAAGCAATAATGCCCGGGATAAGCTGGTGTATTGAGAGGTCAAACATCCTTGCAGATTTAATTTGCAACATTGTAGAATAAACCTTTGAACCTAAGAGTTCAGTTAGGAGGGAGTTGCTATGGTAACAGATAGAAAGGTCTGAGAGGGGGAAGGGTGTTGGTTTGAAAAAAGTGAGGGAAGAGTTTTGATTGGTTGAATTGAGGCATATGGGTGTAGAATTAGAGGTTTTCTCTGCCAGCCTTGGTTTCAGTGTATTGAGTGCACACCTTTTGCTCTGCTAAAGAAAAATTAGTGTGTGTGTCTGACACTGTTCTTAATCTCCCAAAGCATTTGTAAAGGTAAGTAATGATTCATTAAATTTAGATAGAGACTTATTTGCTCTATGGAGAAGATTTGGAAGCAGATAGTGAAGTTTCAGTAGTAAAATTGAATGCTTGTACATTGGACTTGTACTGTGTTTGTAAAAAGTTATTTAAAAAACGATTTTGGGGTAAAAGAATGGCTTGTATTTTTTTGAGAAGCAATTAATACTGTCTGCCTCTGTAAAGAAATATATTTGAATGTTTTAGAATTATGTCACCTGCGTTACCTCAAATTAGGAAGCAGATTGAGATTTTTTCTTGTTGGTTTGTGGCATGTTTTTTGGAAATGCTTGATATTAAAATATGCAAGATAGAGGAATTGTCTTTTGTGAAACAGTGAGGTTTCAGTAGTGAAATGAAATGCTTGTACATAGAACCTGCGCTGTGTTTGTAAAATGTTATTCAATAAACGATTTTGGGGGCAAATCAATGGTATTTACATTTGGGTGTTATTTATGATTGCCTTGTGGCGCCGGTGCGTCACTTTTAATATGGGAAAAAAAGTGACGCACCGGTGGTGCAAGGCCTTCATAAGTAAGGCCCGGAGTTTCTTTGCTGTTGGTTTGTGTCTTGCTTTTTGATAATGATTGCTATGAACATTTGTAAGATAGAGGATTTGTATTTTGTGAAACAGTGAGGTTTCAGTAGTGAAATTGAATGCTTGTACATAGGTCCTGCGCTGTGTTTTTTAAATGTTATTCCAAAAACGATTTTGGTGGCAAATCAATGGTATTTACATTTGGGCCTTATTTATGATTGCCTTGTGGCGCTGGAGCGTCACTTTTAACATGGGACAAAAGTGACGCACCGGTGGCGCAAGGCCTCCATAAATAAGGCCCTGAGTTTCTTTGCTGTTGGTTTGTGTCTTGCTTTTTGATAATGCTTGCTATGAACATTTGTAAGATAGGGGAATTGTATTTTTTGAAACAGTGAGGTTTCAGTAGTGAAATTGAATGCTTGTACATAGGTCCTGCGCTGTGTTTTTTAAATGTTATTCCAAAAACGATTTTGGTGGCAAATCAATGGTATTTACATTTGGGCCTTATTTATGATTGCCTTGTGGCGCTGGAGCGTCACTTTTAACATGGGAAAAAAGTGACGCACCGGTGCTGGAAGGCCTTCATAAATAAGGTCCTGAGTTTCTTTGCTGTTGATTTTTGTCTTGCTTTTTGATAATGCTTGCTATGAACATTTGCAAGATAGAGGATTTGTATTTTGTGAAACAGTGAGGTTTCAGTAGTGAAATTGAATGCTTATACATAGGTCCTGCGCTGTGTTTCTAAAATGTTATCCAAAAAACGATTTTGGGAGCAAATCAATGGTATTTACATTTGGGCCTTATTTATGATTGCCTTGTGGCGCCAGTGCGTCACTTTTAACATGGGAAAAAAGTGACGCACCAGTGGCGCAAGGCCTTCATAAATAAGGCCCTGAGTTTCTTTGCTGATGGTTTCTGTCTTGCTTTTTGATAATGCTTGCTATGAATATTTGCAAGATAGGGGATTTGTATTTTGTGAAACAGTGAGGTTTCAGTAGTGAAATTGAATGCTTGTACATAGGTCCTGCGCTGTGTTTCTAAAATGTTATTCAAAAAAGATTTTGAGGGCAAATCAATGGCATTTACATTTGGGTGTTATTTATGATTGCCTTGTGGCGCCGGTGCGTCACTTTTAACATGGGACAAAAGTGACGCACCGGTGGTGCAAGGCCTCCATAAATAAGGCCCTGAGTTTCTTTGCTGTTGGTTTGTGTCTTGCTTTTTGATAATGCTTGCTATGAACATTTGTAAGATAGGGGAATTGTATTTTGTGAAGCAGTGAGGTTTCAGTAGTGAAATTGAATACTTGTACATAGGTCCTGCGCTGTGTTTTTTAAATGTTATTCCAAAAACGATTTTGGTGGCAAATTAATGGTATTTACATTTGGGCCTTATTTATGATTGCCTTGTGGCGCCGGTGCGTCACTTTTAACATGGGAAAAAAGTGACGCACCGGTGGCGGAAGGCCTTCATAAATAAGGCCCTGAGTTTCTTTGCTGTTGGTTTTTTGTCTTGCTTTTTGATAATGCTTGCTATGAACATTTTCAAGATAGGGGTTTGTATTTTGTGAAACAGTGAGGTTTCAGTAGTGTAATTGAATGGTTGTACCTAGGTCCTGCGCTGTGTTTCTAAAATGTTATTCAAAAAAATGATTTTGGGGGCAAATCAATGGTATTTACATTTGGGTGTTATTTATGATTGCCTTGTGGCGCTGGTGCGTCACTTTTAACATGGGACAAAAGTGACGCACCGGTGGCGCAAGGCCTTCATAAATAAGGCCCGAGTTTCTTTGCTGTTGGTTTGTGTCTTGCTTTTTGATAATGCTTGCTATGAACATTTGCAAGGTAGAGGATTTGTATTTTGTGAAACAGTGAGGTTTCAGTAATGAAATTGAATGCTTGTACATAGGTCTTGCGCTGTGTTTCTAAAATGTCATTCAAAAAACGATTTTGGGGGCAAATCAATGGTATTTACATTTGGGCCTTATTTATGATTGCCTTGTGGCGCTGGTGCTCACTTTTAACATGGGAAAGAAGTGACGCACCGGTGGCGCAAGGCCTTCATAAATAAGGCCCTGAGTTTCTTTGCTGTTGGTTTGTGTCTTGCTTTTTTGATAATGCTTGTTATGAACATTTGCAAGATAGGGGATTTGTATTTTGTGAAACAGTGAGGTTTCAGTAGTGAAATTGAATGCTTGTACATAGGTCCTGCGCTGTGTTTCTAAAATGTTATTCAAAAAACGATTTTGGTGGCAAATCAATGGTATTTACATTTGGGCCTTATTTATGATTGCCTTGTGGCGCCGGTGCATCACTTTTAACATGGGAAAAAGTGATGCACCGGTGGCGCAAGGCCTTCATAAATAAGGGCCTGATTTTCTTTGTTGTTGGTTTGTGTCTTGCTTTTTGATAATACTTGGTATGAACATTTGCAAAATAGGGGATTTTTATTCTGTGAAACAGTGAGGTTTCAGTAGTGAAATTGAATGCTTGTACATAGGTCCTATGCTGTGGTTTTTAAATGTTATTCCAAAAACGATTTTGGTGGCAAATCAATGGTATTTACATTTGGACCTTATTTATGATTGCCTTGTGGCGCCGGTGCGTCACTTTTAACATGGGAAAAAAGTGACGCACCGGTAGCGCAAGGCCTTCATAAATAAGGCCCTGAGTTGATTTGCTGTTGGTTTGTGTCTTGCTTTTTGATAATGCTTGCTATGAACATTTGCAAGATAGAGGATTTGTATTTTGTGAAACAGTGAGGTTTCAGTAGTGAAATTGAACGCTTGTACATAGGTCCTGCGCTGTGTTTCTAAAATGTTATTAAAAAAACGATTTTGGTGGCAAATCAATGGTATTTACATTTGGGCCTTATTTATGATTGCCTTGTGGCGCCGGTGCGTCACTTTTAACATGGGAAAAAAGTGACGTACCGGTGGCGCAAGGGCTTCATAAATAAGGCCCTGATTTTCTTTGCTGTTGGTTTGTGTCTTGCTTTTTGATAATGCTTGGTATGAACATTTGCAAGATAGGGGATTTGTATTTTGTGAAACAGTGGGGTTTCAGTAGTGAAATTGAATGCTTGTAGATAGGTCTTGTGCTGTGTTTCTAAAAAGATAATTTCTCTATACAGCAAATTTTTTCAACCAAGCATTATGCAAAAATATGAGTAATCTGAGGAAACATAGATGACATGATTGTGAAATGTGTTAATATATTTCTTGAATCATGCAGATACTATCTAATCAACCTTGTTCTTTGTAATATTTTAGTCTTGAGTTACTCTCTATTACACCTTTTGTCTGTTTTATACCATTTCTCTTTCTCTTTCTGACTTTTTTTCTCTCTTCCTGTTACACCCTCTGTCTGTCCTATTTCTTGTAACATCCTGTCTCTGATTTACTTCCTCTTACACCCTCTCTGAAACTTACTCTCTGTCTCTTCCTTTACAGGCTCTTCTGTTTAGTCTCTTTTACAACCTTTTCTCTTCTAACACCCTCTCTCTGTGTTAGTTCCTGTTACACCCTTTCTCTGTTTTATACCCTGTTACATCCTTTTTCTGATTTACTCCCTTTTTTTGACTTATTTTTTTCCCTATTACATTCTTTTTCTGTCTTTCAACATATTATACACTCTCTTTGTCTTAGTCCTTTTGTATGTTTTACTCCCTCTATATGTTTCTTTGTCTGAGTCTCTCTGTGTTTTTGTGTTACTCCCTCTAGCTGTTTTTCTTTGTCTTACTCCTAGTTATATAGTTGCTGTGGTTTAAACGTAGATATGTTGCAAATTAGTGTTTATATTGTTTGCTTATTGTGATTGCTTTGTTGTTTGCTAATAGTGGTCTATAATGTGTTCTTTTTTTCTTTACCACAGATTGAAATCAACATTTAAAAAGTAAGCAAAAATGCCGTCAAGGCAAAGGAGAAGAAAAAATACCATACGGAAAATTACAAAATTAGCAACGGAAGTAAAGGAATCCTCTACAACAAACACTTCAAAAAACACCCAAAAAGGTCCTGGTAAGACAACTAAGTCTTTTTTCGCAACATATGTAAAACAAAAACAAATGTTAACGGTAATGTGAAGATCCAGAAGGAGAGAGCAAATTTGAAAAGGAAGGAGAGGCCCTCAAAAAATGTCTCTATTGGAGCAGGAGAGAAGAATATGGATAGCAATAGAAGGTTAAATCAATTTAGGGACATTCGTAGATGAATGTTTCGCAATGGGGTAGTTTTAAATTTGCTAAAAAATGAAAAGAAAGGTAAACAGAGAGCTGCTTTTTACAAGAAAAAGAAAAGTGTAGAGAAGATTGTTGATCAGGCTTTTGAAGTTAAGAAAAAATTATTTATTTTAGTAATCAATAGAATTAGGATACTTAATAAGGCAATTGATGTTTTCAAATCGAACAGTAGATGGAAAAGAATAATTAATCGGACTAATATTTGTGAAGTATTTTCTGGAGAATGGATGCATAGTTCAAGTTCTGAGCCATTTTTTAATGAGGAGAGTTACTTTCAGGAAAATGATTTGGTGCATGCAGGTGGCACCAGTGGTCGAGCATATGAGGTGAAAGATGGTTGTGTGATGGAAAAAGAGAAACTTGTGTCTAGAGATGCAGAAGAGGTGTTAGCTGATGAAGTTTTAGGGAGACGTACTAAGGGTCCAGTGTACACATGGAAGTGCAGTAGTATTTGTAGTGTGCGACAGGATTCAATCGATTTGCTTCGAAATTTCTTACGTACATATAGTAAGAAAAGTGTAAAACAGAAAGTGAAGATCTTGCAAGAGTTAGATCCTTGCAGAGTGAGAGAAAACACAGGTTTGCATGGGCATTCACTGGCTTGTCTTTCTAGAAAAGTATGTCAGAGTGTTTTTCATCATTTTAGGATGTTAGCAGTCCATCATAATAAGGTGAGGAAATTAGTGAGAAGGGGTATTATGCAAAAAGTCCAGCACAAGCTTAAACAGTTAAACAGTGCTCTTTTGCATGGATCTGAAGTAGATGTGAAGACTATTTGTGAAGAAATTGAGTTTTGTTATTTTGGGAACAAAGAGGACAGTGTAGAAATGGATATAGTAATGGATGGTAATGTGGAAGACAATGTACAGATTTCAAGTACAGAAAAATTTGACGAGGAAATTACCAAGTTTAAGGTGAAATCAAGTGAAAGGCCTAATTTAACTTGTGTGTGTTGTCTGCGGACTCATTATAAGATTCAGACTAGGTTAGTTGATTTATATGCAAAATGTGAATTGGAAAATAATAGTGAATGGAAGGATTTTGTAAGTTATTTGTTGGTGGAGAATTCTTTTGATTTGAGTTTTGATCAGCGTATTTGTAATTATTGTTTGAAAAATTTAAATGAAAATAGAATGCCTGCTAGAGCTGCTCATAATAATCTTCAGTTGATAGATATTCCTTCTGAATTGATGGATTTAAATACTTATGAATCAATTTTGATTCAATGTGTCCATCCTTTTCAAGCTATTGTTCGCATGGAGCCTAAGATAGGGAAATTACCTCCTACAGATTTACAAAGAGGATTAAAGGGAAGAGTTGTTTATTTGCCTCTAGATGTCAAGAAAAATATTGATACAATTGGTGTAGAAAGAGTAGAAGAGGATACTCTGGTTATTCTAGTTAATGGGGTTCCAACAAAGAGTAAGAAAATCTGGCAAGAGTTAGTGGATGTTAGGAAAGTCAAAAAGGCAACGTTGTATTTGGTCAAAAACAATGAGTGCTATAAAGATGTAAGTGTTGGAGCAGAGGAAACAGCTACAGAAGAAGACAGTGATTATTCAGTTGGCCAAATTGAAAAAGTTGATGTGTCTAGAAGTGAAGAAATATATGAACATTATACTGTTCATCCTTTGCATTCCAAAGAAGTAATGGGGAATGCAATTGACTTGTTTCAAATGAAAGCAGCAAAAGGATGTCCTATTAGTGTATGGGAAGAAAGTTTGGAAGCTCGTTGTTTTCCACAGTTATTTCCAACAGGTCGAGGTGGACGATATGACGATCGACCAGTTCAAATTCCTGCAGCTGAATACCGGACTTTAAGATTATATGCTGAAGATCCAAGGTTTCGTCAATGCATTCCGTATTTGTTTCATCTACTGTATGAAAGTGATTTGTCAGGGCTTTCTTATGCAGTTAATCATATACTGAAAAGTGGAGCTCATCTGCAAAATGTTTCGGCGAGGGACTTTATGGAGAAAGTCAATCTGCAAGACAGTATTTTGGAATCTCAGCTAATCAATCTCATGCCATGTCAGCGTGGAACAAACGAGTATTGGTTCCGTTGTCATGGGGAATTGAAATGTATGCTAAGAAACTTAGGAACTCCTACATGGTTCCTCACTCTTAGCTGTGCTGAGTATAAATGGGACGACTTACTTCAATTTCTACGAGAGCCAAATGGAAACATACAATATATAGAATTGAAAACACCTGGAGAACTGTGTTCTTTGGATCCAGTGAATGTATGTAGATATTTTAATCATAGATTTGAAGCTATGATGTCTTTTATTACCAACAAAAAAAATCCTCCCCTTGGAGATGTTTTGGATTTCTTTTGGAGGAAGGAATATCAAGCGAGAGGTGCTCCTCATATACATATGTTGTTATGGATTAAAGATGCACCCAAATTTGGAACTGATTCGGATGACACAGTTATGAGTTTCATTGAAGAATATTCAACATGTGCTGTTCTGAAAACTACTGAAGAAAACAGTTTAAGGCAACAAGTTTTACGTTTTCAATCTCATCGTTGTGGAAAGTACTGTCGTTGAAAATTCAAAAACAAGGAAAAGTACTACACGAAATGTCGTTTTGCGTTTCCACGACCAGTGATTTCTAAGGGAAGAGTAAATAATTTGATGTCATCTCTACGACATACTGTGACGAGGAAATCACCCAAAAATTCATATAATTTAAAAAGAAACGAAGAGTCCAAGTACATCAACGACTACAACCCAGTGATTATGTCCATGTGGAATGCTAACATGGATATTCAGTTCGTTGCTGACAACTCTATTGCTGTGGCTCGATATGTGACATCTTACATCACAAAAAAAGAAAAGACAGAACTGAAGGAAATGTGGGAGGACATTTCACATGAAAAGAGTCTAAGCAAGAAATTATACAGTTTCAGTCTGAAGATGTTGTTGCATCGAGAAATTGGAGCATATGAATGTTCTGATCGGTTGTCATCAGCAAGTCTCTATGCCAAATCAAGAACAATCATTTGGGTGAGTCTAGGTCTTGCTGCAACACGAAACCGAGTTTTGAAATCTGTACAAGAAATTGAATATTTGGCGGAGAAAGAACCAAACAGTACAGATATTTTGAAGACAAACATGTTGGATACATACTATCGAAATAGAAGAAATAGAAGTACTCACCTTGAGAACACTTGTTTGTATGAAGTTCTGCAAAACTACAGTTATAAGAGGAACATCACAGAAGATATCAATAATGGAAAATATGCTGTCATTGGGTATGAAGGATGTCTAGTGAAGCAGAGAAAAGGCCATTTGATTAATCATCGAAAATTGAGTTGCGAAGCTCCAGACAAAAGAGAATTTTACTATTTAGCTCTTTTGCAACTCTTTAAGCCATGGCGTACAGAAGAGGAACTACTTGGAGATTTTCTCTGTTATGAAGACTCTTTTAATGCAACTAAGGATACCATAGAATGTCCTGTTTTTCCAAATTATTTGCAAATGTTGAACGAAGAAATAGAGCAAGAAACCACAATTGCTGAAGAGCTTGCTAGAGACAGTTCTCAAGACAGTCAGAGTTCTACTTCATTGAGTCAGGATCCACCAGGAGGACCAATTACCCAAAATGAAGCTGCAACTGCCATGGATGAGGTGGAAAGATCTATGGAACAAGCTCAAGAGGATGTAGTTAACTTAAAAGATTTGGTAAAGCAACTAAACGTTGAGCAGAAAAAGATATATGACGAAGTCACAGAACAGATTGAACATGGATTCAGACATGAGAAAAAAGTGTGCTCATGTACATCATTTAAGCCTGTTCGACTGTACGTAAGTGGAGAAGCGGGAAAGGAAAAAGTTTTCTGATTAAAGCCATTGCAACTTATTTGCAGAAAAGGACTGAATCACCGCTGTCTTGTGTTGTAACCGCTCCAACTGGACTGGCAGCACATAACATTAAAGGGATTACTCTACATCGTTTACGGATGCTGCCAGTTGACAATGATAATAAATTGCATTACAACAAGCTATCTGGAGATGCATGTTCTGAAGTTTCCAGAGTCTTGAAGAAAATGAAACTTCTTATCATTGATGAAGTAAGCATGGTCTCAAATCTAATGCTTGCTTTTGTGCATTTGAGAATGCAAAAAAATCTTGGAACAGAGTATGATGTGTTATTTGGAGGAAAACACATTATTGTTTTTGGAGATCTACTGCAGTTGACTCCAGTAAAAGGACAACCAGTGTTTAAAATGCTTACGCATGAAGATACCAGGAAGTCCCTTGGAAGCATTGGAAACCTTAATATATGGTTACATTTTAAATATGCTGAACTGCTTCAAAATATGCGACAGGCAAAGGTTGAAGATTATAAAAATATTCCACAAGATGTAAGAATCGGAAAAGTAAGTGAGCTTGGGAAAGAAGCTTTACATGCTCGATTAATTTCAAATTTGTATCCAAATGAAAACATTCTTCCAGAGAATATTTTTTTTTAAATGACAGAAGAAATCTGGGATATGTTTGATTCCAACTCTGCAAGAATGTTCCATCTTCAACAACAAAATGTTAAAGTTAGAAAATGAAGAAATTGTGAAACTGGAAGCAATAGATAAAATAGAGCATATGGGTGCAACAATTGTTTTGTCAGAAAATTTGAAAACAAAATTGGATTCATTAGAGAAAAGTATTTCTAAAACAGCTGGTTTTGAAAAGACTCTGAATGTGTGTTTAAATTGTCGTATCTAAGCATGGGCGAATTTTGCGAATCTCGCGTTCGCGAATTTTGCGGATTTGCGAACTCGCAATCCGCAAAATCTGCGAATTCTCGCGAATTTGCGGATTTTTTTTTGTGTTTGCGCGGGTTTCTGCCAGGTCGCGAGGGTTTTTGTACAATTTCGCAAACGCGAACTTACCTGTCGGGTCGCAAGTTTTGCGAACTTGTTGTTTCTACGTGTCCAGCCTGTTTGGGACACTCTTCTTCATCACTGCCACCCTCTGTCACCACATGCCACCCTCTGGCTCACCCATGCCACCCTCTGTTTCATCACAGCACCCTCTGGTTGTCCAGTGTACATTATTGTGGCAAAGCAAAGCACACCTTCCCTGCCTCAAGTGACCTGAATTAATTTGGGGCTGATTAATGTGTCACAGAATATTTTTTTAGCTGGCACCTGCTTCCTTAGAGCTTCCTGATTAGTGATCTTTTGCACTTGCTAAGTGCTTTCATTGTTGCAAAATTAGTTACAACACCTGCCCTGCCCCAACTGACAATAATGAATTAGGGGCTGATTAATGTGTCACTGGATTTGAACTTCCAGCCTGGCTCCTGCTTGTCTCCCTTAGCTGTAATTCAGGACCTTTGTGCCATATGTGTAACTATTCTGAGGGTCAGAGCAGGGTCACATAATAGTTGCAAGTAGGCAACTGAACTCTGGAGGGGCCCCTCAGGAAGCACTACAGGAAATGGCTACTAATGATGAGCTTGAACTTTTGAACCTGGTAAGTAGTTTCAGTTTTGCTAAGATCGTATTTCTGCAATTTAGCGCTTATTCGCGGGGCGCGAAGTTGAACTGGGAAGCCGCGAACTCACGCGAACAGTGCGAGCAAGCCATAAAATCCGCTGCTCGCGGATTTGCGGATTTTGCGGGAAATTCGCGAATCTCGCGGATCGCGAATTTACCGAAAATCCGCAAAATCCGCGAGCGGAACGGATTTTCCGCCCATACTTAGTCGTATCATTTTGAGAAGGAATTTAAATGTGGAAAGAGGTCTGGTAAATGGAGCAATGGGTTATGTTGTTGATTTTGTGAATTATAGAAAGAGAGATGGAATTGAATTTTTAAAGATAAAATTTGATGGCATTGAGCAAGTACAACAAATCAGTCATTGTTCCGCTAGATTTTTGCTTGTAAAAGACTTATATGTTCGCCGAAAACAGTTTCCTGTTTGTTTGGCATATGCGGTGACAATTCATAAATCTCAAGGTTTAAGTGTAGATAGTGCTTTGGTTAACATTGGAAGATCTGTGTTTAAAGAGGGTATGGCATATGTGGCATTATCATGAGTCAGAACTTTATCAGGATTGTACTTGATTGAGTGTGATGAGACAAAGATTTGTGCAGATCTAGATTGTGTTAAAGAATACAATAGGGTAAGAAGAGAGTATGCTCCACATTTGCCTCAATATCCTCTGTTTGAAAAACATGTGGTAGGCCGAAAAAGAAGAAATGAGAATAATTGCAGTGAGGTATAAGCAAAAAGACAAAAAGTAGATGAAAATGTAATTCAAAACAGAAAGAAAAAGGATTCTGATGAAAATGTTGTTGGATTTCAGTTTGAAAACAGTTCTGGTGTCAACTGCTATGCTAATGTAGTGGTTAATGTTGATTTTTTTCTTAAAACTTTACAAGAACAGATTGTTGAAAATTGGGATCAAAGATTGTGTGGTTTATTGAATTCTGTGTTTGAGAAATGTAGCAGTGATAGAGCAAAAATAGAAAGTGTAACAGAAATTCGAAATATTTTAGATATGTGTTCTGGTCAAGATAAATTTTCACAGAACATTCAGCAGGATTGTCAGGAATTTTTAATGTATATGTTTGGTGTTTTGGAAGATGAAGGCGTAGATGTAGATAATCTTTTTAGCCTTTCTTATCAATGGCAGCATGACTGCCACAACTGTAGTTCATCAAGTACTACTAGAATAGACACTGAAAGATTTATATATTTGACTTTACCAGACTGTAAATCAGTGTCATTTAATAATCTAGTTAAAGCAGCAGATCATAATATGGTGTGTACCCAATGTAAGTGTCCAATGCTGTCCACATTATTTATACAAAGTTATGGTCAGTATATCATTTTAGTTTTCCAACGATGTAGACCTGCTGGAACTAAATTGACAACTTGTATCAAAAATTTTGTGGCTTCTCAGTTATCAATTTCAGGAAGAACCTTTACAACTGTAGCTATTATTTATCATGACGGTCCTTCCACAACATCAGGACATTATACATGCTAGTTAAAATGTCAAAAAGGTTGGAGTTACTGCAATGATTCTCATTTGACTTATAAACAACGTTTGCCTTATGACTTTAAAAATTCTTACCTAGTGTTTTTAAAACCAAAGTTTTAGTAAAGGTAATTGGCCTTTGAAGACGGGAGTAGTTAATAAAAGTTAGTTAGTTAGTTAGTCTAATGTTTAAAATTATTTATCTCATATAGGTACTGTAAGTGGATCTCATAGTAAGTGATATCAGTTTTATAGGAAATGTTGAACATGAGTGATCAAAAAAGGGAATATGAATATTTAAAGATTGTGAAAATGTTATATGAGCTTTTCTTTGAAAACTTCGGGTAAACAGCAATTTCAGAGTTTAATTAGAGAAATGTAAAAATATACTCATATATCTGACACTATTTGGCCGTAGGGAAAGTGTAAGGTATGATGTTCTTAGATCTTTTATTTCATAGGAAGTCGATGAAATGGAAGTTTTAGAGAACAGCAGATTTTTTTTCACCAAAAGGATCTTCACTATCTACTAATTGGCCTCAAGGAAAAGTAAGTAAATCAAAGTTTAGTGTACATATATGATTTGTAAGTTTATATGTTTTTTTTTAAACACAATCTTTTATATTGTGTTTTTTTTCCCGCTGTTATGTGATGAAGAGTTTGAACTCACTGTTTTAAGTGAAATTCAATATATTCTGAGAACAGCAAAAATAAACAATGTAACATATTCTATAAGTCATTCTATAGTTTGCATTGTGTAATTTATATTGTATTCCCATTGTCTCACACTCATTTTCCTTTTGCCACCCTTATTCAGCTCTCTTTACTCACTTACACTGCCTTTCTTTCACTTTGTTTCATCGCTGGTCCTTTACTCCACTTCTTTCACAACTCCTCAATCCAATTTCAACTGTCTGCATTTCCTCTCTCCCTTGCACCACTTTTCAGCTTTCTCACATTCTCTCAGTACCACTGCTTTAGTTCTCTTCCCCTCTCTTTCCTTCTTTTGCTCCTTTACTCTTTTTCCTTTCTTCACTCATTGTACTGCAGTTCACTCAGTCCTTGCCTTTGTCTTTCTTTGTATTTACTTTCTCACTCCTTTTTCCTCTATCGTTCTATATTAACCTCATTCCTTTCATCCTTTCACTCTGTGACTCCCCATCACTCACTCTCAGTCATCTTCCATTCCTCTTTCTTATTAATGGATCCTCATTTAGACTCCTTTCCCTTTCACTCATTTTCCTTTTACTTTCTTCTCTGTCCTGATTTCGTTTTGGTATCTCACATTCTTTTAGTATCTTACTTATCTTCAGTAATGTATTCTCCTTCTATTTCTTTTTCCCTCTTTTTTGTATTTCTACAATACTTTATTTCTGTTTTTGTATCCTTCACTCTTGCTTTATTTCTTAGTAGAATTATTTTGATTTTTTACCTCTTGACCTGTTTCTTCTATTTTAAAATATATATTTTACTCATTATAACTTGTTTTTTCTTTTGTCTTTCACAGATACTAAGTGTAGTTTAAACATGCATGTAAGTTTTCATTAATTATATGGTAAGTGTGACTACAAAATGTAGTTTGTCATCACCCTTTGCTTTAACCTCACTACTTTTCTCTCACCCTACCTCACCCCTGTTTCCTTAATCTGCTTCCCTCACTTATTCTTATCCTCTATGTTTATTTCCCTTATTCACTTTTATCCACTCTCTTTCATTTCTCTTTACTTACACTCACTGCTCTTTTCTTTCCCTCCGTTACCGCTGTTCCTTTTCTCTGGTTCCGTCACTACCCGTCATTCCCCATCCTTTGCTTTCCTTCCTTTTACTTTCATCACCCATTCACATTCTCCCAGAACCTCTGCTTTAGTCTTCTTCCTCTTTCTTCTCTTCTTTTGCTCCCTTATTCATTTTCCTTTTCTCTTATACCTTTTCTCTGTTGTACTATCTATTACACAGTCCCTCTGTGTTTCTCCCTCTAGCTCTCTTTCTCTTTACACCACTCTCTTTGTCCCCATTCCTCATGCTCACTCCTTCATTATTTTTTTTTTCTTTTATTTTTTTGGGTGCGCTGACGGGACGCGCCCCGGGAGCGCTCCAGAGTGAAATATTAAAAAAAATGAATATACTTTAAAAAAATATATTATATTAATATACAATATAGGATTCATTTTTAGAAAAACATACCTTTCTAAGCTATAGACATTTGCTAATAAATAACCTTAGAAATTCACTATAAAACACCTAGGTATGAGGCCCTATATAAAGTTAGGAATTAGCAGTTAAAAACCTATGAAATTCACAGAAAAAACAATAGGTTTCACACCAGTTATAGTTAGGAATTAGAATTTTAAAAAACCTATGAAATTCACTGAAAAAACCATAGGTTTCACACCAGTTATAGTTAGGAATTAGCATTTAAAAAACCTATTAAATTCACAGAAAAAACCATAGGTTTCACACCAGTTATAGTTACCTGGAAATTTTACTGACATAAAACCATTGAAATTCCCACGTTATAGTTAGTTGGACTCACTATAACTTGCGCGTGTAATGCACTGCTGATGACATCACATATTACATCACTCATGACATGGTCAGTGACATCACTCATGACATCACTGATGACACCATCCTTGTGACAGAGTGACTGACCTCCTTTCACTGTAAAGTAACCCTTGAAACACATATTCAAAAATAGAAACTAACATTTTCAAAAAAGTGGAGAGACCTATACCAGTTACAACAACCAATTCAGTAATTCCACCATTTATATACACATCCACTCATTCACCAACAGTTCTATATAGTCATTCATACATATACTCACTCATCATATGTAGTGAGACACCTATACATCCGTTAACACACCGACAGTCTTCCAAAAGTTGCTCACACACATACTCACACATGCAAATAAACTATTGAACATCCATTTTTTGCATATAAAGCTATACACACACTACCACCTTACTTCTAAGGAAACTTACACATACTTACTCTCTTAAACAATCCCTTATAGAAACACATACTTATTAAAACAAGAACTCTTTCAATCTCTCACTCTCACATATACTCACTTATATACATCAATACTCACATATACTAGATTAAAACATATGTAGTTACTGATAAAGACACTAGTAAGACAGTCATTCACTTACTAACACATACATATACACACTCATTCACCCATACAGTCCGGCACATATGCTGTCTTCAAAACACATACAAACAGTGAGTCAGTCATTGATGCATCTATGTGCTAAGTAACACCCCCACAAATCATACAGACACTCATACTGATACTAAAAAAATCTAATAACCCATATACACACACATGTAGCTACTCACAAACCCATGCAGCCACTTATACACAAAGTGAAACACTGATACAAACATTTAAATATTTAAACAATACTCGCTAATATATGTATTCACTATGATACACTTAATAAGCCAGTTAACCAAACAATTTTTTTTTAAAAACATCCATTAAGACACTTATTGAAACATTTATTCTTCCATCGACCTTTACATATACATATATAAAACATGTTTATTTTTCAGAAAGACACACATTCATGTCATGAGTGATGTAATATGTGATGTCATCAGCAGTGCATTACACGCGCAAGTTATAGTGAGTCCAACTAACTATAACGTGGGAATTTCAATGGTTTTATGTCAGTAAAATTTCCAGGTAACTATAACTGGTGTGAAACCTATGGTTTTTTCAGTGAATTTAATAGGTTTTTAAATGCTAATTCCTAACTATAACTGGTGTGAAACCTATGGTTTTTTCAGTGAATATATATATATATATATATATATATATATATATATATATATATATATATATATATAACCCAAAAAACGAGAGAGAAACAAAAAAAAGGCACAATTGTCTAACTTTCAAAGACTGATCTGTTCAATCTGGGGTGTAAAAGACTTTATGGGTGTCCACATCACTATGTACCAAGTCCCCAATCTTCAGAGAATTAGTGTTATAGGTTATGTTGACGCATTTCGGTGGACCGGACTTATAGGTCCCATACATATATATATATATATCTGCTAACGCTGCTGTGACCTTCATGGAATAAAGTACCTTTTGCCAGCACTTTTGGGATTCGTTGGTTTCTTCCTTGTGGTAATCTCCGAAAAACGACTGGTGATTCAAGGTTGACCTGCGTTGTTGATTTAATCCGCGGAGGGTGGTTGCCTCCGCCACAAATTCACTCCCTTCAAGATGTCCGTGGGTCCAAACCAACTTTTCGTGCATCTGTGATATCAGAATTTCGCCACGGACCCTGCCTGAGAGAGTTGCCACACCTACTTTCCGTTTGCTCACCGCGTTGTGAAAGTCGCCAGGAACACGCCGAATCAAGCTTCAAACGCGAGGAAATACAACAGCGGCAAAGCTGAGGCGTGCATGCGGATAGAGAACACATCCCGGTGAGTGAAAGTATTGTGGTATTCAGATAAACAGGCGGTTGGGAGGACTTTGGCAATAAGAGCGAACGGAAAATATAATCTGCTTCGCACTTTGAAATACTTAACCTCAGTGTCGAAGGTAACACAGCAGGACGTAAGCAGTGCAAGAATGTTGGACGAGACAGTGAAAGAAAGGGAAAAGGCTTCGCTGGAGCTTTTTCACAATCTGCCAAATGTTGCTAGGAAAGGAGCAATTGCAGGAATTGTAGCAAATGCGCAACAAGCTCCGTTATCAAGTGAGGTACAAATCAAAAACTTAATGAAGCGCATGGAAAAGTGGATGAGGAATGAGTGCACGAAGTGGTGGGAGCATAAATCGCTTTCGATGTATGTAGCAGAAGGGCGGGTCCCACGGGGGCAGAGAATCCTTTTGGCACCCAGCTACGACCAACCACACCCAGATATGTTAAAAGAATGGTGTCTAACTAACCTGGAATCGTCTACTAAGTTGATGAACATATTAATTAAATATGCGGAAATAGACCGTCTGCAATTACTGAAAGACATGGAAGGTATTAATGAGGAATTGACTAAATTCAAACCTAATGAACTGATACCGAAATTAAAAAAGGAAATTCAGGAGCGCCTTAAAGCACACGAGGATAACATTAAAACAAGAAAAGCATGGAAATTTGCATGTGATAAGGACGACTTTGAAAATGGAAAAATCTATACTTTCGCACGCAAATTCGATAATGCAAGACGCCTGAAAGCCAACCCAAAAGTGACCCCAGCTACCGCCACAACAACAGAAGGGGGTACCAACGCAATCCATGACATAGAAGGGGGAATAAGTGAGACTGAATCTAACAGCAGCAATCTGAGCAGTCTCTATTCAGATGAAGACCCCAGGGGGGCTGCAGGTGGATCAGAGCCACTCCATGTCCTCAATGTCGGCGAAGAGGTTGATTTTTTAGTCAACGCCCGCCTACAAAGTCTGCGCTCACACAATCGACAGGGGCAACATCAAAAAGGGCAAGGATCAACAGAAACCGGAAACAACGGCGGAAAAACCACAAAGCCAAACAGCAACAAAAAGAAAAAGTTTTGGCGCAAAAACAAGAATCAGTAGGAACAAACAACAATACTATTGTGAACCTATCAACTGTGGTATTAACAAAACCGGAGGAACAACTGCTGAGTTTAGGTCTCACATATTGCCCAATAACAGACTTTAATTATACTTCCACCAGAACTGATGTCTTCAGATATATAAGAAAACTTAAATTGCGCAAATTTTTCAATATCAAAGACGGTCTCAACGAGGTAGAAAGTTTAACAAGAAGTGCACCTTCCACAGTTTTAGAAGCAAGAGACGCGAGAGGGCTTCTAACTCTGCAAAAATTGGGGAGCTCACAGGAGAACAGTGATGACAATACCAACCTGTCCATACAACAAGAACTAAGAGAAGCATCCATATATCAAGTTGGAGCAGGCGCCAGCCCATTCAGACCAGCGTCCAACTTCATGCCAACTATGCCAAGAAACGCCATCGATTCTTTTCATGAAGTGGTCACGGCAGACCTCAAGAGACTGTACCATCAAGTCAAACACCGCAAGAGAATCAAAACAGTAAAAGAAAAAGAATATTGGGCTTTAATCAACAAATTGAAAAATTATCATCAAATTATCGTGTGCACCGCAGACAAGGGAGGCAATATCATCATCTGGCCCCAGGCTCAATATGTGGAAGAAGCCAATAGACAACTTTCAGATACTGTGTGCTACGCCAAATCAAACATACAAGAATATAATTTGTCTAGAGATCATTTAAAAAAACTTCTTTATAAATTCAAAAGGGAGGGACTTATTTCAAGTGAAGAGTTTAAATTCCTTCATGTAGAACATCCAACATTGCCCAAATTCTACTTGATTCCTAAAATACATAAGTGCAGGTTTCCAGTGCCGGGCAGACCTATCATTTCTGCCATTGACAGTCTAACAGAACATCTGGCACAGTACACCGACTACTTTCTACAGTCTCTTGTCACTAATCTGCCTACCTACATAAGAGATACGGGACACTTTTTACAAAAGTTAAAAAACATTGCTTGGTCAGAAGATTGTATATTGGTAACATTGGACATTGAAGCCCTCTACACTAGTATAGATCATGGTAGAGGGCTAGAAGCACTGGATTATTTTCTAAGCACACGACCAGTGCACTGTTACAACCAAAACAAGATGCTTAGTGAATTTGTAAGCTGGTGTTTGCATGACAATTATTTCTTGTTTGGTAAAGACATCTATATACAGAAAAGGGGTATGGCCATGGGGGCCTGCTTCTCACCCAGCTAGGCGTGTCTCCATGTTGGTTGGTGGGAGAAGCGGGTCCTCATGGAAACACACCAGGCAGTGTTTGCAACAAATGTGGTTATGTGGGTTCGTTTTATAGACGATGTGTTTTTAATCTGGAGAGGTAATGAAGAAAGTGTGAAAGAATTTATCATCACAATAAACAACAACGAGGACAATCTTAGGTTCATGCATAATATCAGTAAGACATCTGTGGACTTTTTAGATGTCAGGGTTTTTCACACAGCTGGACAACTAGCTACCACTCTACACAGAAAAGACACATCGGGCAATACAACCCTACATGCCACTAGTGCCCACCCACGCCATGTCATTGATAATATTCCATATGGCGAGCTTCTTCTTGTGAAGAGAATCTGTAGCACTTATGAGGAGCTCAATACATGCACAGCCCAAGCACTAGACAGATTCAGGGAGCGAGGATATAGAGAAAACATACTTAAGAAAGCGGTTAATAAAATGAAAACAAGAGCGAGGGAAACCCTATTTAAACCAGTTGAGGTAAATGAGGTCCCGATAGAAGGTTCAGCTGAATCTCCTATTAGATTTATTACCGCATACAGTGGCCAGGATAGAAAAATCCGGTCTATTCTTAGCAAGAGTTGGCCTATACTCAAAACTGATGCAGTATTATCCCATCATTTACCAGCACGGCCAGATATTACGTTTTGGAGGGGACCCTCCCTACGAATGCACATCTCCAAACCTTGCCCCGAACTCTCTATGAAAAAAGCTTGGTTTCCACCCCGTTTGGGGTTCTACAAATGCAGCAGCTGCAGAGCCTGCAAATTTGGAATCAACACACAGCAGTATAATACTCCATTCAGCCCAGTACCATTGCCTATTAAGGGAAGGTACGGTTGCAAACCAGAGTATGCTGTTTACGTCTTGGCATGCACTTGTGGTCTGAGGTATGTGGGAAGCACCAGGCTACCGGTGCACGCCAAGATATTGCAGCATATTCGAGCAATCGTTAACAACAACAGCTCCTATCCCGTAGCTAGACACTTCAAGAGTGTGCACAACAACAACCTCCAGTGTCTTAGCTATTATGTTCTTACCTCAGTACCCAAACCCAGAAGGGGAGAAGATCGTGATAGGATGCTTAGGCAACTAGAGTCCAAGATGATTTTAGAATTGGATTCTAAGGTACCAAATGGGCTGAACACCACAGAAGACTTGTATCACTTTTTATAAATGATTACATCTAACAGGCTCCATGGTTTGATAAGAATACTACAACTGTGTCAGCAATATAAGGATTGTGAGCTGTGCTCCAAGCCAGCAATATTTAATGATTCATTATGATAACTATGTCCCAGTCCGACACCCAGAACAGATTTGTTTACATTCTCTCTTTTTTTCTTTTTTCTTTTAACTGTTTTTAACAGGGATGAATCATGGTTCTCCCTGTGATAATTCAGTCACTTTATTGAATAACTTCTTGAGCATAGGTCACATCAATCACCAGTATAGGGGTTGCCATCTATTTTAGATGTCCCCGATGATTTGGGTAGTTGGATCAAGGAAACCAGAGGATTCGAAATTGCATTTTAATATTTTGCGTAATATAGCACATTTTTGCGTTTTGTTGCACATTTGAGTGTCAAGTTTACAACATCACTATTGCACTTTGAAAAAAATTTATTGAAATGATGAAATTATATAATACATTTTTTATCCAACATAATAGTTTTTAAGTATGTACAGTTTTACTTTTAAGCTACAACTGGATGTATAAGGCAAGGAATATTTGCATATGTTATTGAAGTTTGCTTTATACCTATTTATATTGTAAATAGGATAAAATATTTTTTGATATTGCAATATAATTATTGGCATTATGTTGCAAATACTAAATAGCGCAAGCACAACGCACTTTATTGCAGTTTCTGTGAATCGATAAATACAACTCAAGCATTTATGCTGATATCAAATAAATGGATAACATCCATATTATTAACATTAGATTCCAACTACGCAAAAAATATATACCACCCGGAACTTATGGTACATCTATGGTGTATTGAAAAGTGACCCATCAGTATTTTCTTTATGTTTATTATTTGTGTATCACATGGTGTATATGAATGTGGTTAAAAAGAGGGCATGATGGGAAATATTTTTTTTGTGAGCAAGGGCGATACCTGCTGAACTAGGACGCTCCTGAGGCGGAAGCCGGGAGTTTGCGATCGAAAATTGCTTTTTTTAAATTGTATTTGTATTTGCACAGCTCTTCGTTTAAAATCATTTTAAAAATTGACAAAATTGTAATAACTTGTTAGTGACACTCACCCACCTGCTTATAGTTGGGGGCTCGAGACACAACAAAATCCGAGCACCGAGGGCCGAGATTGGGGCTCTTGACGCTCACATAGAGCCTTCCCCGGGGGCGACGATTTGGGCCGCCATCTTGGGGGTAAAGGCAGGGTTGGCGCTCTAGCGCTCGGGTGATTTTCGGCCTGAGCCCTACAAAAACTAGCTATTTCCACTTGCCTCCTGATACCTGCTGAACTAGGACGCTCCTGAGGCGGAAGCCGGGAGTTTGCGATCGAAAATTGCTTTTTTAAAATTGTATTTGTATTTGCACAGCTCTTCGTTTAAAATCATTTTAAAATTGACAAAATTGTAATAACTTGTTAGTGACACTCACCCACCTGCTTATAGTTGGGGGCTCGAGACACAACAAAATCCGAGCACCGAGGGCCGAGATTGGGGCTCTTGACGCTCACATAGAGCCTTCCCCGGGGGCGACGATTTGGGCCGCCATCTTGGGGGTAAAGGCAGGGTTGGCGCTCTAGCGCTCGGGCGATTTTCGGCCCGAGCCCTATATAATGAAAGCCATTTCCCGTCCGCGCAGCGGGCGGGCGCAGCGGGCGCGCCGATGGCGCGCCGGAGGCGCGCCAGTGGCAAGCCCGTCTGGGCCCGTCAGGGCCCGACCGGACCTAGGGCCAGCCACTATGCCGGCGGACAACAGACACCCGGTAAGTTATTCTAGGGAGGAACTCATGCTACTACAGGACAAGAAAGGATTGTGGTGTTCCCAGATGGACTACCTCGATGAACAATTCTCTCATTGTAAATACTGTCCTGATAAAAATTATGACAGGGAACCCTGTAGAGCTACTGGGATGGCACTATTAAATTGCAGGTCCCTACCTAAACACGCAGTTGAGATTAGTTTACTAATCGAAGACAACAAACTGGACTTACTCTTCCTCACTGAGACGTGGTTGCACTCGAACTCAGATTATGATATCAACACCGCCCTGCCAAATGGTTTTTTCATTCAGTGTCAGCATAGGGTACAAGGGAAAGGTGGGGGCCTGGCAATAATTTATAAAGACACCTATTCCTGTAGAATCAAGGATGGTGGTATCTTAGATTCTGAAAGTGTCCAATTCCATATTCAAACCTCCCCCACCAACTCAGTGGTAGGACTCCTTATTTATCGCCCACCAGGTCATCTAAAACAGTTTACAGGATCCTTACTAGAAACTATATTAGGGACAGCAGCACAGTCGCCCAATTTTTTAGTCCTGGGAGACCTGAACCTACACTTTGATGATCCCACTGACAAGGCGGCCTCTGACCTCAGTACGGACCTCAAAGCACTGGGTATAACACTCCTAAACACAGAGAGTACACACACTAAGGGACATTTGTTGGACCCCATTTTTTCTAATAACAGCTTCATTACGGTTAAACCCCCACTACCACTCCCATGGTCAGACCACTTTATGGTCCCCTTCTCCTGGAAAACTCCATTAGAAGAAAAAAACGCTCCACGCCCGCGAACTCTACAGAGAGCATGGGCAAAACTATCGGTGGAAGAATGGACCCAGGCCCTAGAACAAACGGCCCCTATGGCAGAATCGGACCCTCTGTTAGCAGACCTAAATTTTCAGAATTGGCTTACCAACTCCCTTAATGTAGTACTGCCCCTGAAAAATATCACAAAGAAAAGTAGCACCTTCAAATCACCATGGTACACCACTGAATTGAGGGATCTCAGGACAAACTGTAAAAAGCTGGAACGCACCTGGAGGAAGGACTGGGCAGCCAACAGTAAGCTCTCCTACCAGGCGGCTTTAAGACTGTATAAAGCTGCACGGCAGAAAACCCAGGCAGCCTTTTTTGAGGAAAAAATTAACACATCCGCCAACTCCTCTAAGGACGATTCACAAAAGGGGGTGGTGATGAACAGGGTGTCTGAATTGAGCAGACCACTCTTACCCAGTCCAAAGATCAGGGCTTGATCCATCACCGTTATTTATCTCACTGCCCCATCCTAGCTCAGAACCTGGCTATATGCAAATCAGTCTGTCCCTGGCCCAGTGCATCATGGGAACAGGGCAGACTAAACTACCAAGCCAATTCTTCACCAGAAAGGAGACAAGCTACCGGGGACCGGTTTCTGGCATTTCAGCCGTCTTCGGCCCGGCTTGCTTGAATCCTGATGGAGCAGTGAGAAAGGGACTCATGTCTGAGTATACCCTGCCACACCTATAGTGGCCAAAATCGATTCACAAAAGGGGGTGGTGATGAACAGAGTGTCTGAATTGAGCAGACCACTCTTACCCAGTCCAAAGATCAGGGCTTGATCCATCACTGTTATTTATCTCACTGCCCCATCCCAGCTCAGAACCTGGCTATATGCATATCAGTCTGTCCCTGGCCCAGTGCATCATGGGAACAGGGCAGACTAAACTACCAAGCCAATTCTTCACCAGAAAGGAGACAAGCTACCGGGGACCGGTTTCTGGCATTTCAGCCGTCTTCGGCCCGGCTTGCTTGAATCCTGATGGAGCAGTGAGAAAGGGACTCATGTCTGAGTATACCCTGCCACACCTATAGTGGCCAAAATTGATTCACAAAAGGGGGTGGTGATGAACAGAGTGTCTGAATTGAGCAGACCACTCTTACCCAGTCCAAAGATCAGGGCTTGATCCATCACCGTTATTTATCTCACTGCCCCATCCCAGCTCAGAACCTGGCTATATGCAAATCAGTCTGTCCCTGGCCCAGTGCATCATGGGAACAGGGCAGACTAAACTACCAAGCCAATTCTTCACCAGAAAGGAGACAAGCTACCGGGGACCGGTTTCTGGCATTTCAGCCGTCTTCGGCCCGGCTTGCTTGAATCCTGATGGAGCAGTGAGAAAGGGACTCATGTCTGAGTATACCCTGCCACACCTATAGTGGCCAAAATCGATTCACAAAAGGGGGTGGTGATGAACAGAGTGTCTGAATTGAGCAGACCACTCTTACCCAGTCCAAAGATCAGGGCTTGATCCATCACCGTTATTTATCTCACTGCCCCATCCCAGCTCAGAACCTGGCTATATGCAAATCAGTCTGTCCCTGGCCCAGTGCATCATGGGAACAGGGCAGACTAAACTACCAAGCCAATTCTTCACCAGAAAGGAGACAAGCTACCGGGGACCGGTTTCTGGCATTTCAGCCGTCTTCGGCCCGGCTTGCTTGAATCCTGATGGAGCAGTGAGAAAGGGACTCATGTCTGAGTATACCCTGCCACACCTATAGTGGCCAAAATCGATTCACAAAAGGGGGTGGTGATGAACAGAGTGTCTGAATTGAGCAGACCACTCTTACCCAGTCCAAAGATCAGGGCTTGATCCATCACCGTTATTTATCTCACTGCCCCATCCCAGCTCAGAACCTGGCTATATGCAAATCAGTCTGTCCCTGGCCCAGTGCATCATGGGAACAGGGCAGACTAAACTACCAAGCCAATTCTTCACCAGAAAGGAGACAAGCTACCGGGGACCGGTTTCTGGCATTTCAGCCGTCTTCGGCCCGGCTTGCTTGAATCCTGATGGAGCAGTGAGAAAGGGACTCATGTCTGAGTATACCCTGCCACACCTATAGTGGCCAAAATCGATTCACAAAAGGGGTTTTTTGATGAACAGAGTGTCTGAATTGAGCAGACCACTCTTACCCAGTCCAAAGATCAGGGCTTGATCCATCACCGTTATTTATCTCACTGCCCCATCCCAGCTCAGAACCTGGCTATATGCAAATCAGTCTGTCCCTGGCCCAGTGCATCATGGGAACAGGGCAGACTAAACTACCAAGCCAATTCTTCACCAGAAAGGAGACAAGCTACCGGGGACCGGTTTCTGGCATTTCAGCCGTCTTCGGCCCGGCTTGCTTGAATCCTGATGGAGCAGTGAGAAAGGGACTCATGTCTGAGTATACCCTGCCACACCTATAGTGGCCAAAATCGATTCACAAAAGGGGGTGGTGATGAACAGAGTGTCTGAATTGAGCAGACCACTCTTACCCAGTCCAAAGATCAGGGCTTGATCCATCACCGTTATTTATCTCACTGCCCCATCCCAGCTCAGAACCTGGCTATATGCAAATCAGTCTGTCCCTGGCCCAGTGCATCATGGGAACAGGGCAGACTAAACTACCAAGCCAATTCTTCACCAGAAAGGAGACAAGCTACCGGGGACCGGTTTCTGGCATTTCAGCCGTCTTCGGCCCGGCTTGCTTGAATCCTGATGGAGCAGTGAGAAAGGGACTCATGTCTGAGTATACCCTGCCACACCTATAGTGGCCAAAATCGATTCACAAAAGGGGGTGGTGATGAACAGAGTGTCTGAATTGAGCAGACCACTCTTACCCAGTCCAAAGATCAGGGCTTGATCCATCACCGTTATTTATCTCACTGCCCCATCCCAGCTCAGAACCTGGCTATATGCAAATCAGTCTGTCCCTGGCCCAGTGCATCATGGGAACAGGGCAGACTAAACTACCAAGCCAATTCTTCACCAGAAAGGAGACAAGCTACCGGGGACCGGTTTCTGGCATTTCAGCCGTCTTCGGCCCGGCTTGCTTGAATCCTGATGGAGCAGTGAGAAAGGGACTCATGTCTGAGTATACCCTGCCACACCTATAGTGGCCAAAATCGATTCACAAAAGGGGGTGGTGATGAACAGAGTGTCTGAATTGAGCAGACCACTCTTACCCAGTCCAAAGATCAGGGCTTGATCCATCACCGTTATTTATCTCACTGCCCCATCCCAGCTCAGAACCTGGCTATATGCAAATCAGTCTGTCCCTGGCCCAGTGCATCATGGGAACAGGGCAGACTAAACTACCAAGCCAATTCTTCACCAGAAAGGAGACAAGCTACCGGGGACCGGTTTCTGGCATTTCAGCCGTCTTCGGCCCGGCTTGCTTGAATCCTGATGGAGCAGTGAGAAAGGGACTCATGTCTGAGTATACCCTGCCACACCTATAGTGGCCAAAATCGATTCACAAAAGGGGGTGGTGATGAACAGAGTGTAAATATTTTTGTCCACCCTAAGCGTGGAAGGGTATTCTCAGATGTGAGACCCTTGCTCATTGCACCATCAGGATTCAAGCAAACCGGGCCGAAGACGGCTGTAATGCCAGAAACCGGTCCCCGGGAGCTTGTTTCCTTCCCAGTGAAAGAATTGGCTTTTGTAGTTTGGTTTGCCCTGTTCCCATCATGCACTGGGACAGGAACAGACTAATTTGCATACAGCCAGGTTCTGAAACTGGGATGGTGCAGTGAACTAAAAAACGGTGTTGGATCTAGCCCTGATCTCTTGACTGGGTGAGAGCTTTCTGCTCAATTCAGAGACTCTGTCCCTCACCACCCCTTGTTGTAAATATTTTTGTCCACCCTAAGCGTGGAAGGGTATTCTCAGATGTGAGACCCTTGCTCATTGCACCATCAGGATTCAAGCAAACCGGGCCGAAGACGGCTGTAATGCCAGAAACCGGTCCCCGGGAGCTTGTTTCCTTCCCAGTGAAAGAATTGGCTTTTGTAGTTTGGTTTGCCCTGTTCCCATCATGCACTGGGACAGGAACAGACTAATTTGCATACAGCCAGGTTCTGAAACTGGGATGGTGCAGTGAGCTAAAAAACGGTGTTGGATCTAGCCCTGATCTCTTGACTGGGTGAGAGCTTTCTGCTCAATTCAGAGACTCTGTCCCTCACCACCCCTTGTTGTAAATATTTTTGTCCACCCTAAGCGTGGAAGGGTATTCTCAGATGTGAGACCCTTGCTCATTGCACCATCAGGATTCAAGCAAACCGGGCCGAAGACGGCTGTAATGCCAGAAACCGGTCCCCGGGAGCTTGTTTCCTTCCCAGTGAAAGAATTGGCTTTTGTAGTTTGGTTTGCCCTGTTCCCATCATGCACTGGGACAGGAACAGACTAATTTGCATACAGCCAGGTTCTGAAACTGGGATGGTGCAGTGAGCTAAAAAACGGTGTTGGATCTAGCCCTGATCTCTTGACTGGGTGAGAGCTTTCTGCTCAATTCAGAGACTCTGTCCCTCACCACCCCTTGTTGTAAATATTTTTGTCCACCCTAAGCGTGGAAGGGTATTCTCAGATGTGAGACCCTTGCTCATTGCACCATCAGGATTCAAGCAAACCGGGCCGAAGACGGCTGTAATGCCAGAAACCGGTCCCCGGGAGCTTGTTTCCTTCCCAGTGAAAGAATTGGCTTTTGTAGTTTGGTTTGCCCTGTTCCCATCATGCACTGGGACAGGAACAGACTAATTTGCATACAGCCAGGTTCTGAAACTGGGATGGTGCAGTGAGCTAAAAAACGGTGTTGGATCTAGCCCTGATCTCTTGACTGGGTGAGAGCTTTCTGCTCAATTCAGAGACTCTGTCCCTCACCACCCCTTGTTGTAAATAACTCCTCTAAGGAGACCTTTAAAATTGTAAAGCAACTGCTTACATCCCCCACTCCAATCACCAACCAGGAGTGTACAGAAGCTAGATGTGACTTGCTTGCTGAGTATTTCGACACCAAAGTCCAACGAATACTTGACTCCCTCCCACAGGCTGTCCCCGCTGCTGGCAATGAAGCCCCCTCTGCCCCGATCCATTCACCCCGGCTGGACAGTCTTAGAACCATCACCATGGATGACTTCCGCAATACGCTCTCCGCAGTGAAGAGCGGGTCTCCATCTGACCCTACACCCATGTATATCCTTAAACAAGTAGCTGATACCATCACCCCCTTGCAACAGATTTACTAAATGCTTCGTTCATTAAAGGGGTGGTTCCACCCAGCTGGAAGCAAGCAAGAATCAAGACTCTTCTGAAAAAAACAGGCCTAGACATGGCCAACATGGCCAACTATCGCCCTATCTCGCTGCTGCCTGGTCTGGGAAAAATTGCTGAAAGAATTGTAAATCAACAGCTCTCTGGGTTTTTAGAAAACAATGACCTTTTGAGTGGCTCGCAAACGGGCTTCCGCCCAGGCCAGGGCACTGATACAGCCCTCATAGTGGTAACTGAGGAAGCAAGATGCATCTTGGATTCAGGGGGATCCGGAGTTCTGATCCTCCTGGATCTAAGCGCTGCATTTGATACGGTGGACCATAAAATACTAGTCCGCCGTCTTGCAAGACTCGGGATCACGGGAATGGCCCTGAAATGGTTGGAATCCTTTCTGGATAAACGAGCATTTAAGATCTGGGAAAATGGCATCATGTCCAAATCTACTCCCCTCCAGTGCGGAGTCCCCCAGGGCTCATCCCTGAGCCCTACCCTATTCAATGTTTATATGGCCCCACTGGAGGAGGTAGTAGCCCCGTTCGGGATTAAATGCGTCACCTACGCTGATGACACCCAACTAGTCGTCTCGCTGACGCAAAATTCGGGATGCTCAGACAACCTCTCGGCCTGCCTCTCGGAAATTTTCTCCTGGATGTCTAACTCCAAGCTCAAATTAAACGGAGCAAAAACCGAGATTTTAATTCTGGGTCACCAACTCTCCTCTCTACCCAATACATCTTGGCCCCCCTGCATGGGAGAGGTGCCCTCACCAAAAGACAAAATCAAGAGCCTGGGGGTATGGTTCGAGCCTGAACTAACCTTCAGGGCACATGCCCAGAAAGTGGCAGGCACATGTTTCGGCCTGCTCCGAACTGTGCGGAAAGTCCTCCCACTGCTACCCTTCCAATCTAGAAAATTACTAATTCAGGGACTGATCCTGTCCAGATTGGATTATAGTAATGCTCTGCTCCTGGCAGCCCCGGAAGCCACTATCAACACCCTACAACGTGTACAAAACGCTGCTGCCAGGATGCTCCTGGGTGCCCCAAGAAGAGCATCAGCAAAACCATTGTTGAAAACCTTGCACTGGCTCCCAGTGCGCAAGCGCATCTCCTTTAAATCATCATGCATCGTCCACAAAGCTCTTCAAGGTAAAGGACCCCAGGCACTAAGTAGCCTGATACGCCCGTACAGACCCCCACGGGCCTTGAGATCGGACCTTGAAAACCTGGTCATAGTCCCCAGAATTAGGAAAGCCCGCTCGGGAGGCCGTCGCTTCTCGGTAAATGCAGCAAAGACCTGGAACGCCCTCCCGAGACACATTCGCACTGAACCGTCCCTTGTCAAATTTCGCAAATGTCTTAAATTCCTTCTTTTTCCCAAAGACTCTTAAATTCCCCTACCCCCTTCAGAGCTTCTTATTTTCGCATGGTAGCGCTGGGTCGCTTACGGGCAGCCAGCGCTTTATAAATCCAATTTCATTTCATTCATTTCATTTCATTTCATTTCAACCGCCTGAAACGCGTCAAATCTGCTAACGCTTCTGTGACCTTCATGGAATAAAGTACCTTTTGCCAGCACTTTTGGGATTCGTTGGTTTCTTCCTTGTGGTAATCTCCGAAAAACGACTGGTGATTCAAGGTTGACCTGTGTTGTTGATATATATATATATATATATATATATATATATATATATATATATATATATATATATATATATATATATATATATATATATATATATATATATATATACATACATACATACATACATACATACATACATACATACATACATACATATATATATATATATATATATATATATATATATATATATATATATATATATATATATATATATATATATATATATATTCACTTAAAAAACCAAAGGTTTCAGGCCTTATATAGTTAGGAATTAGCATTTAAAAACCCATTGAAATTGCTCCTATATAGTTAGTTGTACTAACCATATTTTGCGCACCCGCAATCCACTGCTGATGATATCACATATTACATCATTCATGACATGGTCAGTGACATCACTGATGACGTCACTGATGACATCTCAAATGACATCACCGATGACATCACTGATGACATCTCATTTGACATCACTGATGACATCATCCAGTGACTGTGTGTTTCTGTAAAGTTTAAATATGTTTTACATATTGAAGAATGAGTGGATGTATAATTGTCTGGATGAAGGATTTAGTAGGTGCGTGACTGACTGTGTGAGTGAGTGATTAAATGTGTCTTACTAAATGCATGGGTTAGTGACTAAACTGTCTGAATGTGTGCATCAGTATGTCTGTTGTTGTGTAAGCTGCTGCATGTGTTGATCAGTAGCTATATGAGTGGCTATATGGGTTATTGATTGGTTGCCCAAGTATTTGAATGGGAGACTGAGTGTGTGTGTGGGTGGCTGGGAGGTGTGTGACTCTGTGCATAGATGTGTGAGCAGTTGATTCACTAGGTGTATGAGTTCAAGAGTGCATGTGGAAACAGCTGTATGGGCGGTTGACTGTGTGCAAGGGTGTGTTGGTGAGTGAATGGATATCTCAGTGCTACATGTGCAAGTAAGTACATATGTAAAACACAGTGCATGTGAGAGTTGGCATATATAAATGACTATGCATGAGAGCCAGTGAATGTGCGAGTAGCTATATGGATCATTGTGTACTTGTATCAGTGATTGTATAAGAGAGTAAGTATAGGTTAGTATATGTTTGAATAAGTAAGGTGTTGTGTGTATAAGTGTATAGTTGAGGAAATGGAAGTGTGATTGATTCTTTGCATGACAGACTAGGTGTGTGAGTAACTCCATGGATGAGTGGCAGTGTGTGAGTGTCTGTATAGGTGTATGAGTGCATATGATAGTGTTGTATTGATGAGTGACTGTATGTATGAGTGATTCTATGGGTGAATGAGTGAATGTGTGTGTAGACCTAGGAATCAGTGAGTGCGTATTTAGTAACTGGTATTGGTGTGTCAATGGTTTCAAGAATGGTAGTCTGTATTTAACACTGGGTGTATCAAAGGTTATATAAGAGTGTGAGGAGGCGCATCATATTATCAAATGAATGATATCATCAGTGATGTGATCAGTGATGTCAAATGAGATGTCATCAGTGATGTCATTTGAGATGTCATCAGTGATGTCACTGACCATTTCATGAATGATGTAATATGTGACATCATCAGCAGTGGATTGCGGGTCCGTGAACTAGAGTTAGTACAACTAACTATATATGAGCAATTTCAATGGTTTTTTAAATGCTAATTCCTAACTATATAAGGCCTGAAACCTATGTTTTTTTAAATGAATTTGCAAGGTTTTTAAAATGCTAATTCCTAACTATATAAGGCCTGAAACCTATGGTTTTTTAAGTGAATTTGTAAGGTTTTTTAAATGCTAATTCCTAACTATATAAGTCCTGAAACTTATGGTTTTTTAAGTGAATTTGCAAGGTTTTTTAAATGCTAATTCCTAACTATACAAGGCTTGAAACCTATGGTTCTTTCAGTGAATTTGCAAGGTTTTTTTAAATGCTAATTCCTAACTATATCAGGCGTGAAATCAAGATTTTTTCAATGAATTTCAAAGGTTTTGTAAATGCTAATTCTATTAGCGGATAACGTTCATATATGTTATTACCCTTCTGGGGCCACCTGAGCAGCCATCTTGTTTCTCAGGAGAAATGAGGCACAAGAGAGCACACAACAAGATTGGAAAATGTGAAAAGGGGGCAGGGTTGAGACCCCCTGACCCCCTAGCCCTTCTCAGAGGGTCCCAGAAGGACCACCAAGTGCAAAAAAACATTTTTTTTTAATTGCGGAGAAAAACAAGATGGTGGCCAACACTTCCTGGTTTGGACAGTTTGGAATGTTGGCAGTCGACTGCCAGCCAATCAGAAACTCGCTCGCGTACGGTGAGCGCATATAGATATATAATTTGATCAAATTCAATTTTCTCAACAACTACTGGAGGGATTTTCACCAAATATAGAAAAGGCACTACTGCATACCTGTCCCTACCATTTTGCCAAGTTTGGTGTAATTCCGTTCAGCCGTTCAGGCTGTAGCCATGTCTAAAGGTCCCATAGGAAATGCCATTTGAAAAATTTCTAATTCAATTTTCTCAAGAACTACTGGAGGGATTTACACCAAACATACAAAAGGCACTGCTGCATACCAGTCCCAACCAAATCTGGTATAATTCCGTTCAGCCGTTCGAGCTGTAGCCTTGTCAGAATGTCCCTATGGAAATTAACATGGGGAAAACACATTTTGGGACCCCCCCTTTTCTCTCGGCCCCCGCTTAACGAATCCCTCCGAAACTTTCAGGGAAGGAGCGGAGCGCAGCGAGGCAAATTTAAGGAAAATTACAGTCAGATCCCACAATCGGTGCGAAAGTTATTCCCAATAGAATGTTCGGAATTTCCTATGGTAACTAGGTCCTAACTATATATACCTACATATATATATATATGGCGGGCATGCTGAGCAAAATTGAGCTTAAATAAATACGCACTTTGTTTGGCACCAATCTTGGGTTCCTCTCCTTGTCTTTTCGAGACTGCGTGCTATCTGGCAGTGTTGGAGTTTTGGGACGAGTTTTTCTTCTATATATATATATACATTAGTTATAGTTAGGACCTAGTTTCCATAGGAAAATCCATAACATTCTATTTGAAATAACTTTGGCGCGGGTGGATGAATCTTCGCGAAATTCTCCAAGAAAATGGCCTGCTCCGCTCCACTCCTTCCCTGAAAGTTTGGGGTTGATTCGTCAAGCGGGGGCCGAGAAAAAAGGGGGTCCCAAAACATGTTTTCCCCATGCAATTTTCCAAAGGACCTTTAGCCACGGCTACAGCCCGAACGGCTGAACGGAAGTATACCAAATATGGCAAAAAGGTGGAGTTTGGTTTGCAGATTACCCTTTTTGTTAAATGGTGTAAATCCGTTCAGTAGTTTCTGAGAAAATCAAAAGTAAAATCATAGATATATCTAAAGTCGAAGTACCATACGCGTACAGTACGCGTACCTTCCCGAGCACAAGCTGAATGCTAATTGGCTGTCAACACTCCGAACCAGGAAGTGCTGGCAGCCATCTTGTGCCTCAGTAGAACCGAGGCACAAGAAAGCAGAAAAACAAACGTGCAGAACGCAAAAAAGGGGTCAGGGTAGAAACACTCTGACCCCTAGGCCTGCTCAGGGGGTCCCACAGGGACCCCCAAGGCCTAAAAAAAATGTTTTTTTTAAATCGCGGAGTCCGCGTACCCCATGAAAAAAATGCTGGTCTGCTTTTTTTCAAATTAACCCCCACACACCCCGGGGACCGCCACCTCCCCGGGGCACTAACATATACAATGGGGGGTCCGTGACGGACCCCCCAGCCCCGGGGACCATCACCCTTGTGGCTTTTAACAGGTGGGAGGGGGGCCCCGTGGCCCCCCTCCTGGAGCCTTGTCATGGCCCTGGGGACCGCCACCTGCCAGGGCCGGCTCCTGCAGTGTCCCGGGGTGCCCAACCTCGGGACACTGTAGTTTGCTATGGTATGGTGGGAGCCTCATGGCTCCCACCCTGCCATAGCAAACTTCTTTGGTTTTTGGAAAAGAGAGTAGGAAACCCTAGGGGCCAATTAGTCCAACAGGTACCTCCAGTAAGCACCACGGAGCTGCGTTGCAGAGTGTTGTAAAAAGGAGGCGTGCCCTCTGAACAGCTGTCTGCAACGCAGCTCCCTGGTGCATACTGGAGGTACCTGGTGGGCTAGTTAGCCCACAGGGGACCTCAGAATTGAAGAGGAATTAATTGCCCAACTTAAAACGCGCCACAGGGCGTGTTTGCACACATGCTACCTCAGACTCAGCCCCCTTCCTTCACTATTGAGCAAAATATTCCTGTAAAATTAGCCAAACTACGAATTCCGATTTACTCACCTGTTATCGCAAGTGACGTCAGTGCTGCATCTTTGAGCGCACTAATGATCCTGAAAAGTAATTCTAACCGTACACACAGTAACTTGAATTTCCTTCCATAGGCTAACATTGACTGGTTTCACTTGGAAATTTTTCGAAGTGTGGAGTTTTGGAACTTTAAAAAATTCCTCAAAAATCAGCCGAACTACGAATTCCGATTTACTCACCTGTTATCAGGAGAGACCGCAGTGCTGCATCTTTCAGCCCACTACTGATCCTGAAAGGTAATTCTAATCGTAGTTACAGTAACTTGAATTTCCTTTAATAGGATATCATTGCCTACTATATAGAATTTATATAAATTAAAAAAATATTTTAAAAAAATAATTACAATTTCAATACTTTTTTAAATCATTTTTTTCTATTTATATTAAAAATATGTAATGTAATTTTTTTTTAAATCTAAAAATAAATACTTTAAAATAATGCTGTAAATTAGTATAAAAAAATATAACGATTAATACATTTAAATATTATCATTTACAAAACCTTTGAAATTGTAGCGATCGCCAATGCCGGCGTGGCGGGGAGACAGAAACTCCATGTTGAGCGTCCTTTAAGGAAATACTACGTGTCCCAGAAGGCCATGCGGCGCTAGAGATCGAGACAATGGGAGGACTCTATTTAAACTCCTCCCATAGAACGGAACAGTGCTTGTCAATGTTGTTTTCGGTTTCTCCTTCGAGTCGGATGGTGTGTCCCCACCAGAGTTCAGTGCAACTCAGCTTCTCGCCGACGAAGAGCCTGCGAGGTCAGAGTTCCTGTGTTCCCGCTTCTCGCCGACGAAGAGCCTGCGAGGTCAGAGTTCCTGTGTTTCAGCTTCTCGCCGATGAAGAGCCTGCGAGGTCAGAGTTCCTGTGTTTCAGCTTCTCGCCGACGAAGAGCCTGCGAGGTCAGAGTTCCTGTGGGTTTGTGTAATGCAAGCCGTATCCTGCAGTCGTCCAGTTGTTTCGACTACTGCAAGTATACCTGTGGAGTGCGGGCTCGTCTCCTACGTTTTCTTTTGTTTATCTGGTAAACCTTGTGTCGCATATGTGCGGAGTGCACATCCTTTTGATTTTCGTTTACTTTGGGGTTCAATGGTCTAAATACTAGCAGTTCTAATTGTATTAGAACTTCTTGGATATCTGGAACTATTATCAATTTGGCCACTACGAAGCATTTAGATAGTGCCTCGTACGAGAAACCCCACAGTACCTTATATTAGCCAACGGAGGTGTTCGAAGACAGAGAAGTGACGATAACTTCTCAGTACTTTGGCAAGACCCTCATAACCGTATATTTTATATTATCTGGATTCATTCACGGCGTCAGGTGTGGAGGAGTCGGTGAGTCTAGAGACCAGAGGGGAAGGGAGTCCAGGCAATAGAAGTTGGGATACTTATCTTCTGCTCTCTGTCTTCTCCTCCCCCTGCAGTATATCAATACTGGCGACTTCGTGGGTAAACCTCGACCAGAGAGTGAAGGGAGCATCAGACATCCCATTGCCATTCCACCTCCCGGCGCCCTTCCGTACATGCTCAGATAGTGGTGATAGTCCCATTGTTGTGTATTGTGCTGAGGGGAGTTGGGAGGACCATCGTCTTATCGTCTCCGCTGGCCATCGAAACAGGTTAGTGGCGCGTGCGTGTTCTTGCGCTGCTTTCAATCCCGACAGATTGACAAGCCCAAGAATACCGTCCAGCCTAGACGATGGATACGAACACCATCCTTACCTCCTTATTGGAGAGCTTTACAGAATTACAACAAGAAGTCCAGACCTCTCGCGCAGAGAATCAAGCCTTATATAAAGAGGTATCCGAATTGCGTAGAGAGATGTCTGATCTTGCGCTTAAGGAGCCTGTAGTGAAACCATTGATTAGACCGGCCACTTTGCCCCAGCCTCTTTCTTTCCAACCAGGGGGATCTTTTGCAGCTCCCTCCACCTCTACCGAGGCCAATCCAACTGTACACATAATCCAAAACCATGGTATACCTCTTGCTCCTCCTGAAAGGTTTTATGGAGACCCTAAAAAATTCGAGACATTCCTGAATCAATGCCGTCTTCACTTCTTATGTAAGCCTATGGTCTTTCAGGATGAGGCATCCAAAACAGCCTTTCTGATGTCATATATGGGAGGGAATGTGTCCAGCTGGACCATCCCCTTACTGGAACGGAATGACCCTGTGCTGCATGATTTTTCTGATTTTTGTCTTGAGTTAAGGAAGTTATTCGACAGAAAGTCCCATATGATGACCCTAGACCGCGAGTTGATGACTCTACGACAAGGATCGCAAGATCTATTGTCCTACATTACCACGTTTAACCGCCTCATTGTGGAAACAGACTGGCCAGTTCAGAAAATAATTTCTTTGTTCTATATGGGCCTGCAGGGTGAACTGAAGGATGTGTTAGCACAGGTGGTGCAACTGCCTTCTACTTGTGAGGAACTCATTGATTTAACTGTCCAACTGGATCACCGGTTGTTGGAACGGAAAGGGGATAGAAACAGGGGAGACAATAGGCCTTTCTTTCCCCTGGCAAGACCCAGGCAGAAGGTGAGGACAAAACCAAGGCCCTTGAAGTACCTGAACCTATGCAGATTGGAGGGATTCGTGGTCCTCTCACTATGGAAGAAAAGGACAGGAGACGGAGACTCAAACTTTGTTTGTATTGTGGCAAAGGTGGACATTTTATTAAAGAGTGTAGAGCCAGGAATTACGTTCCAGGAAGGAATCCCCTTCCTCGTGTACAGGCCACCATGAACTCGAGGGAGCCGTCAGAAAACTGAAGGTCTCGGATCAGATCGAGACCTCTGATTTGAGATGCCCGCCTAACATGGTCTCCCTTTTGTAGCAAATACCCTTCACCCTGCTGTCGCCCATATGAACGTAAGCGTGTCACTATGGATAATGACCCAGAACCCATTACAAGTCAATGCCCTGTTGGATTCAGGGGCCACGGGAAACTATATAGATCAAGACTTTTCATTCATTTGGGTATCCCCTGTGAAAAGAAACGGTTACCCGAGACCGTTAAGGCAGTGGACGGAACGGTCCTTTCATCGGGCCCTGTAGTGTACCACACCCTTTCTTTATTGATGGAATTCGGGTGGACCACCATGAACACATCCAGTTTGATCTCATTGATGCCCCGCAATTCCGTCTTATTCTGGGTATGCCCTGGCTCACTTTACATGATCCTTCAGTGAGCTGGTCATCACGAACCGTCAGTATGACCTCTGAATATTGTAAAGAGCATTGTCAGAATAAGGTAATCTGTAACTCCACACCCGAACCCTCACCCGCTACTTACTTAGCGAGTGCATGTACCGCTGACTTGTTTTGCTGTGCCACAGTTCTGCCAGTGGAGTACCGGGAGTTTCACGCCTTATTTGACAAGAAAAAGGCCACCCAACTACCTCCTCATCGTGCATATGATTGCCGTGTAGACCTCGTCCCTGGTGCGGATATTCCTTGCAGTAGGGTAAATGCTTTGCCAGAAAAAGAGACTCTGTATCTGAAGACCTACATTGATGAGAATTTGGCTACTGGGTTTATAAGACACTCCACCTCTCCTGCCTCTTCACCCATGTTCTTTATACCAAAGAAGGACTGTGCAGAGTTAAGACACTGTATTGACTATAGAGCCATAAACAGAGTTACCATTAAGAACCGTTACCCTCTACCCCTGATCCCCGTTTTGATGGATCGATTGAAGGGAGCTCGATATTTCACCAAACTCGATCTCCGTGGAGCTTACCATCTTGTTCGTGTAAAGAAGGGAGACGAGTGGAAAACTGTATTTAGGACCAAATTCGGCCTCTACGAATATCGGGTGATGCCTTTTGGCCTCTGCAACGCCCCGGCTGCCTTCCATTTTTTTATGGACGAGGTGTTAAGGGGGTGTTTGGAATCCTTTTGTGTGGTTTACATTGATGACATTTTGATTTATTCAGCATCTCTTTTGGAACACATCACACATGTAAAGACCGTGTTGGGACGGTTACAACAGAATTCTCTGTATGCCAAGTTAGAGAAATGCCTCTTTCATGTTCAGGAGGTAGCCTTTCTGGGGTATGTGATCGATGCTCAAGGGTTCAGGATGGACATGAGTAAGATCGACGCCATACTGACCTGGAAAACACCACAGAATGTTAAGTCTGTGCAAAGCTTTCTTGGCTTTGCCAATTATTATCGACGATTCGTTCAAGATTTCTCCAAGATCATTCATCCGATCACTTCCCTTTTGCGCAAGAACGTTCCTTTCGTATGGGGAGAAGAGGCAGAGGGGTCATTTCAACTTCTTAAGGAGAGGTCCACCCAAGCACCCATTCTGAGACACCCAGACCCTCAGTTGCCATTTATTCTGGAAACAGATGCATCCGAGTATGCCCTCGGTGGAGTCTTGTCACACATCACCCTTCCACAGGGCAGCTCCATCCAGTGGCATATTACTCAAAGAACCTCACGCCCTGTGAAGTCAATTATACCATCACGGACAAAGAGCTCCTTGCCATCAAAAGAGCTTGTGAGGAGTGGAGACATTATCTCCTAGGGGCGTTACATACTGTGGAAATCATTACGGATCATCGTAATTTGTTATTTCTGAAAGCGGCAAAGGCATTGACTCCCCGTCAACTGAGGTGGACACTTTTCTTTTCCGACTTCGACTTCGTGATCAAGTATAGACCTGGAACACGTAACGGAAAAGCAGATGCACTCTCCAGATTGGGGGAGGAGGAGGCAATTGCTCCCACTGAACCCCCTTCTATTCTTAAGGAGACAGAAAGCTTGGAGGCATCTATTGCCTTGATCTCCTCCAAAGATTTCCTAGAGGACGTCAGAGTTGCCCTATCCGACCTGGACATACCATCCTGGGTCCAAGAAGAGCCAGCACATCGATGTGAAAAGGACCATTTAGTGTATCATTACCATGCATTGTACATACCCCGGACCGAGTTACAGCACCAGGTGTTGGAATGGGCCCACAATTCTGTATTGGGTGGACACATGGGCATTTACAAGACCACCGCTATCGTGGAACAATCGTTTTGGTGGCCTAGTGTCCGAGCTGATGTGAAGGAATACGTGAAAAATTGTGCAATTTGTGCCCAAGGAAAGACCAGTCATACCAAACCATCGGGTCTACTGCATCCGTTGCCGATTCCACCCAAGCCATGGCATACCTTGTCAATGGATTTTATCGTGGAGATGCCCCCCTGTGCTAATCAGACAGTCATTCTGGTGGTAGTTGACCATCTTACGAAAATGGGACATTTTGTATCTTTACCTGGTCTGCCTTCCTCCTGGGAGTTGGCTAGAATTTTCCTGCAACACATTGTGCGAGCGCATGGATTACCGAGTGTGTTAATAACAGATTGAGGGACACAATTCACGTCTCGTTATTGGAGGGTTCTTTGTACCATCCTCCAGATCGACGCACGCCTGTCCTCCAGCTACCATCCGCAAACGGATGGTAAAACGGAACGTCTGAATCAAACTCTTGAACAGTATCTTCGCTGTTTTACTTTGCAAAACACCACTGAATGGACCACCCTTTTGTGGTTGGCAGAATTCGCTTACAATAATGCAGTACATACCACCTTGGGATGTACTCCTTTCTTTTGCCTCTATGGATTTCATCCGAACATGCTGCCCTTTGATTGGCCGGCTGAATCCCTGGTTCCTACCATTCATGAATATCATGCTCATCTTAGGGCAATCCTGATAGATGCTCGGAACTGTTTGGAAAAAGCCCAAGCAGCCCAGAAGCTCTTTGCTGATAAGAGAAGGTCCCTAGCGCCTGAGTATAAGGTAGGGGATAAAGTCTGGCTTTCCACACGTAACCTGCACCTGAAAGGGATTAGTAAATTAAAGCCTAGGTTTGTTGGACCCTATGGTATTTGTGAGGTGGTGAATTCCGTGGCCATGAAACTCTCTCTGCCTGTGTCATGGTCGATACATCCTGTGTTTCACGTGTCACTCCTACGTCCTTGCCTTCCGGGCGTTCGTTTACCAGAACGCCCCCGACCTATGGAGATTGAGGGTCAGGACGAATATGAGGTCTTGTCCATCCTGGATTCTCGCATGGTGCGTGGCAGGATTCAATACCTGGTTGATTGGAAGGGATATGGGGCCAGATGTAGGTAAGTATATTTTACCGATTCATAAATACCGAATTTTACCGATTCGGTATTTATGAATCTGTAAAATAGAAGGGGGGAGATGTAGAAAGAATCGGTAATTGAATTACCGATTCTGTAAGAATCGGTATTTACCGAATCGGTAAATACCAATTCGGTAATGCCCATTGATTCCTATGGGCATTGAAGCCCATAGGAATCAATGGGCATTACCGAATCGGTATTTAGCAATTCGGTAAATACCGAATTTTGCAAGGGTGCAGGGGGTATCACTTTGACACCCTCTAGCACCCCGATTTAAGGCATGTGTGACATGTGGCACACAGACATGCCCTAAGGGCATGTCCGTCTGTCACATGCCATGGGTGTGCATGCACACATGTGCATGCACACCTGGAATCGGTATTTTACCACCCAATTGGATTGGGTGGTAAAATACTGATTCGGTAAGGCGAATCGGTAAAATAGCCCACCTACATCTAGAATGGCCATTTACCGGTCGGTAAATGTCTACCTACATCTGGCCCATGGTCCTGAAGACCGGACCTGGGAACCTGTGGAAAACCTACTTTGTCCTGACTTGGTTGCTCAATTCCATGTGAGAAACCCTGGTAAACTGGGTCGACCGCCGGGACGGCAGTCCTCGAGAGGGGGTTCTGTAGCGATTGCCAATGCCGGCGTGGCGGGGAGACAGAAACTCAGTGTTGAGCGTTCTTTAAGGAAATACTACATGTCCCAGAAGGCCATGCGGCGCTGGAGACCAAGACAATGGGAGGACTCTATTTAAACTCCTCCCATAGAATGGAACAGTGCTTGTCAATGTTGTTTTCGGTTTCTCCATCGAGTCGGATGGTGTGTCCCCACCAGAGTTCAGTGCATCTCAGCTTCTCGCCGACGAAGAGCCTGCGAGGTCAGAGTTCCTGTGTTCCCGCTTCTCGCTGACGAAGAGCCTGCGAGGTCAGAGTTCCTGTGTTTCAGCTTCTCGCCGACGAAGAGCCTGCGAGGTCAGAGTTCCTGTGGGTTCGTGTAATGCAAGCCGTATCCTGCAGTCATACAGTTGTTTCGACTACTGCAAGTATACCTGTGGAGTGCGGGCTCGCCTTCTACGTTTTCTTTTGTTTATCTGGTAAACCTTGTGTCGCATATGTGCGGATTGCACATCCTTTTGATTTTCGTTTACTTTGGGGTTCAATGGTCTAAATACTAGCAGTTTAAATTGGATTAGAACTTCTTGGATATCTGGAACTATTATCAATTTGGCCACTACAAAGCATTTAGATAGCGCCTCGTACGAGAAACCCCACAGTACCTTATATTAGCCAACGGAGGTGTTCGAAGACAGAGAAGTGAAGATAACTTCTCAGTACCTTTGGCAAGACCCTCATAACCGTATATTGTATATTATCTGGATTCATTCACGGCGTCAGGTGTGGAGGAGTCGGTGAGTCTAGAGACCGGAGGGGAAGGGAGTCCAGGCAATAGAAGTTGGGATACTTATCTTCTGCTCTCTGTCTTCTCCTCCCCCTGCAGTATATCAATACCGGCGACTTCGTGGGTAAACCTCGACCAGAGAGTGAAGGGAGCATCAGACACCCCATTGCCATTCCACCTCCCGGCGCCCTTCCGTACATGCTCAGATAGTGGTGATAGTCCCATTGTTGTGTATTGTGCTGAGGGGAGTTGGGAAGACTATCGTCTTATCGTCTCCGCTGGCCATCGAAACAGGTTAGTGGCGCGTGCGTGTTCTTGCGCTGCTTTCAATCTCGACAGAAATTCACTGAAAAAACCATAGGTTTCAGCCACGTTATAGTTAGGAATTAGCATTTAAAAAACATTAGAAATTCACTGAAAAAAACATAGGTTTCAGTGATCTCATTTGAGATGTCATCAGTGATGTAATGAGTGATGTCACTGACCATGTCATGAGTGATGTAATATGTGACGTCATCAGCAGTGCATTGCGGGCGCGCGAGTTATAGTTAGCTGCACTAACTATAATAGGGGAATTTCAATGGTTTTGTATGAGTGAAATGTCCAGCTACCTATAACATGTGTGAAACCTATGGTTTTTTCAGTGAATTTCTAAGGTTTTTTAAATGCTAATTCCTAACTATAACGTGGCTGAAACCTATGGTTTTTTCAGTGAATATATATATATACATCAGCGAGCAAGGCGTCAGGGAACGCCGAAACGGGTTTGGTTACTTGGGCACTGCAAAGCACTTTAATGGTTGATTAAATAAAAGACTTGCGGCTGCAAAACGTATTCAGGGTCCGTTTTTCTCTCATTTCGAAAACGCCGTGGAAAGAGCGGCGAGGAGAGTGGATTTTCGATATATATATACATATACACACACATTACGGTCTATATAGAGTTATGTATGTAGGTATGTATCACAAAAAAGGTTGCAGGTGATCATGCTCCCAAGTCGCTGGTGATGCTCGGAAAGCAGCGCCACCGCTGGGGCTAATATTTCAAAATGCCTCCCCAAACTCCATTACAAGAAAGGAAGCCGGTCCTCAAAGTCTGGGGAATTAAAGCTGTTTAATGAATCAGGTTATTCTTGAGAATCTGCTCAACCTTGAGAAAGGCATTGGTACTGCCAAAATGAGTGTCTCTTGTGTTCTAGCGCCAGAGGTGACCGGATTCAATCAATCAATCAATCAGGGATTTGTGAAGCGCGTTACTCATTCGTGAGGGTCTCAAGGTGCCGGGGGCGTGCAGCTCCGAGTCAGTCGAAGAGCCAGGTCTTGAGGCTATTTTTGAAAGTGTGCAGAGTGGGGGAGCGCCTGATGTTGACCGGGAGCTTGTTCCAGGTCTTTGCCACGATATAGGGGAAGGATCTTCCTCCCTCTCTGGCTCTGCAGATGCAGAGGGTTTTTACAAAGGCGAGTTGGCAGACAGAGGTCTCTCTTGGGTACATGGAAGGAGACTCTTTCGTTGAGGTATTGCATATGGTGTTGTGGAGGGATTTGTAGGCATGAGTGAGTAACTTGAAGGTTACTCTCCTCTCGACGGGGAGCCAGTGCAGGTCTTGCAGGTACTGGGTGATGTGTTCATGTCATTGAATGCCGAGGATAAGTCTGGCAGCAGTGTCCTGGATGGTCTGGAGTTTGCAGAGCAGGGATATGTTCATTCCTACATAGAGAGCATTTCCGTAGTCCAATCTGTGTGTGTGGGTGACGGTCTTTCTGGATTCTGGGGGGATCCATTGGAAGGTCTTGCGTTGGATACAGAGTGTGTTAAAGCAAGTGGAGGTGACAGTGTTGATCTGTCGGGTCATGCTGAGAAAGGAGTCGAGTAAGATGCAGAGGTTACGGGCATGGTCCATGGGCGTGGGGGGTGTTGCTGAGGGCGGTGGGCCACCAGGTTTTGTCCCATGATGAGGGGATGGGTCCGAGGATGAGGACTTTGGTCTTCTCCGAGTTGAGTTTCAGACAGCTGTTGCTCATTCAGAATGCGACATCTGTCATTCATTCCTCGATGCTGAATCTGGTAGGGTGGGGGCTATGCAGATAGTGAAGAGTGTGGGGATGAGCGATGATCCTTGGGGTACTTCACAGATCGTTTTTGGTGCCCTTCTGCCCTCTGTCCCAGTCGTTTTTCCCTTGTTTTTGGTGCCCTTCTGCCGGTATGCAGACAAAATATCAATATTTAAATATCGATATACAATAATATCGAAGTTTAAATATCGAAGGGACATAATATAGAAGGTAAGTAATATCGATAGATTTAATGTCCAATTGGTCGCACACTGCTTGTCCTATCAGCGTGTTGCCCCAAAGCATCGTGGTCCATGTAGTTAGCATCAGCGGGTACGCCTCTGCCAGGGTCTTGAGCAAAAAATCCAAATCGCGTTGGCCATCCCTGGACACGTGTTTCGAGGTTGTTACCTCTCGTCAGCAGGGAATAGGCATGTATGAAGGGGTGCTGTATAGGCTGCCAAAAAATATCCTCAGGTCCGGTACCACTCGTGGCACGCAGGTGCGTAACCCGGCTCGTCAGCCCCACCAGCTCCAAGGAGCTTGAATATAAGTTAATGTCCAATTGGTCGCACACTGCTTGTCCTATCAGCGTGTTGCCCCAAAGCATCGTGGTCCATGTAGTTAGCATCAGCGGGTACGCCTCTGCCAGGGTCTTGAGCAAAAAATCCAAATCGCGTTGGCCATCCCTGGACACGTGTTTCGAGGTTGTTACCTCTCGTCAGCAGGGAATAGGCATGTATGAAGGGGTGCTGTATAGGCTGCCAAAAAATATCCTCAGGTCCGGTACCACTCGTGGCACGCAGGTGCGTAACCCGGCTCGTCAGCCCCACCAGCTCCAAGGAGCTTGAATATAAGTTAATGTCCAATTGGTCGCACACTGCTTGTCCTATCAGCGTGTTGCCCCAAAGCATCGTGGTCCATGTAGTTAGCATCAGCGGGTACGCCTCTGCCAGGGTCTTGAGCAAAAAATCCAAATCGCGTTGGCCATCCCTGGACACGTGTTTCGAGGTTGTTACCTCTCGTCAGCAGGGAATAGGCATGTATGAAGGGGTGCTGTATAGGCTGCCAAAAAATAGCCTCAGGTCCGGTACCACTCGTGGCACGCAGGTGTGTAACCCGGCTCGTCAGCCCCACCAGCTCCAAGGAGCTTGAATATAAGTTAATGTTCAATTGGTCGCACACTGCTTGTCCTATCAGCGTGTTGCCCCAAAGCATCGTGGTCCATGTAGTTAGCATCAGCGGGTACGCCTCTGCCAGGGTCTTGAGCAAAAAATCCAAATCGCGTTGGCCATCCCTGGACACGTGTTTCGAGGTTGTTACCTCTCGTCAGCAGGGAATAGGCATGTATGAAGGGGTGCTGTATAGGCTGCAAAAAAATATCCTCAGGTCCGGTACCACTCGTGGCACGCAGGTGCGTAACCCGGCTCGTCAGCCCCACCAGCTCCAAGAAGCTTGAATATAAGTTAATGTCCAATTGGTCGCACACTGCTTGTCCTATCAGCGTGTTGCCCCAAAGCATCGTGGTCCATGTAGTTAGCATCAGCGGGTACGCCTCTGCCAGGGTCTTGAGCAAAAAATCCAAATCGCGTTGGCCATCCCTGGACACGTGTTTCGAGGTTGTTACCTCTCGTCAGCAGGGAATAGGCATGTATGAAGGGGTGCTGTATAGGCTGCCAAAAAATATCCTCAGGTCCGGTACCACTCGTGGCACGCAGGTGCGTAACCCGGCTCGTCAGCCCCACCAGCTCCAAGGAGCTTGAATATAAGTTAATGTCCAATTGGTCGCACACTGCTTGTCCTATCAGCATGTTGCCCCAAAGCATTGTGGTCCATGTAGTTAGCATCAGCGGGTACGCCTCTGCCAGGGTCTTGAGCAAAAAATCCAAATCGCGTTGGCCATCCCTGGACACGTGTTTCGAGGTTGTTACCTCTCGTCAGCAGGGAATAGGCATGTATGAAGGGGTGCTGTATAGGCTGCCAAAAAATATCCCCAGGTCCGGTACCACTCGTGGCACGCAGGTGCGTAACCCGGCTCGTCAGCCCCACCAGCTCCAAGGAGCTTGAATATAAGTTAAAGTCCAATTGGTTGCACACTGCTTGTCCTATCAGCGTGTTGCCCCAAAGCATTGTGGTCCATGTAGTTAGCATCAGCGGGTACGCCTCTGCCAGAGTCTTGAGCAAAAAATCCAAATCGCGTTGGCCATCCCTGGACACGTGTTTTGAGGTTGTTACCTCTCGTCAGCAGGGAATAGGCATGTATGAAGGGGTGCTGTATAGGCTGCCAAAAAATATCCTCAGGTCCGGTAACACTCGTGGCACGCAGGTGCATAACCCGGCTCGTCAGCCCCACCAGCTCCAAGGAGCTTAAATATAAGTTAATGTCCAATTGGTCGCACACTGCTTGTCCTATCAGCGTGTTGCCCCAAAGCATCGTGGTCCATGTAGTTAGCATCAGCGGGTACGCCTCTGCCAGGGTCTTGAGCAAAAAATCCAAATCGCGTTGGCCATCCCTGGACACGTGTTTCGAGGTTGTTACCTCTCGTCAGCAGGGAATAGGCATGTATGAAGGGGTGCTGTATAGGCTGCCAAAAAATATCCTCAGGTCTGGTACCACTCGTGGCACGCAGGTGCGTAACCCGGCTCGTCAGCCCCACCAGCTCCAAGGAGCTTGAATATAAGTTAATGTCCAATTGGTCGCACACTGCTTGTCCTATCAGCGTGTTGCCCCAAAGCATCGTGGTCCATGTAGTTAGCATCAGCGGGTACGCCTCTGCCAGGGTCTTGAGCAAAAAATCCAAATCGCGTTGGCCATCCCTGGACACGTGTTTCGAGGTTGTTACCTCTCGTCAGCAGGGAATAGGCATGTATGAAGGGGTGCTGTATAGGCTGCCAAAAAATATCCTCAGGTCCGGTACCACTCGTGGCACGCACCACTGTGGGTTTATAGGGGAATAGGGTGGGAAGTAATTTAATTATGTTAAATTAATTATCAATTAGTAGGAATTATAAATTAATTTTAATTAATTGGTAATTATTTTTAATTAATTGGTAATTATTTTTAATTAATTGGTAATTTATTTTAATGTATTGATTAATTGATAATTATGTTTTGTGGCAGGTTGTGAGTTCATAGGGGAATAGGGTGGGAAGTAATTTAAATGTAATTAAGTAAAAATGTTTTATAATTAATTGTTTTGTTAATTATATAATTGTTAATTAATAATAATTGGTAAATAAATATTAAATGGTATTTTTTATTAATTTTTTTTAGTTAAATATATTTTGCTAATCATGTTTTTAATAATTATGTATTGGTATTTGTAAGTGGTTTATATTTATTTAATAGTTACGTTTTTTATTATTTAAAAAAATACATTTATTTATAAGTATGTTATTTTTACCCCTACGCTATCCAACACTTTCCCTACTGTTGCACTCTCTGGAGTTGGAATAGTAATTGTTACCCCTACGCTATCCAACACTTTCTCTACTGTTGCACCTTCTGGAGTTGGAATAGTAATTGTTACCCCTACGCTATCCAACACTTTTCCTACTGTTACACTCTTTGGAGTTGGAATAGTAATTGTTAGCCCTACGCTATCCAACACTTTCCCTACTGTTGCACTCTCTGGCGTGGGAATAGTAATGTTACCCCTACGAAATCCAACACTTTCCCTACTGTTGCACTCTCTGGCGTGGGAATAGTAATTGTTACCCCTACGCTATCCAACACTTTCCCTACTGTTGCACTCTCTGGTGTTGGAATAGTAATTTTTACCCCTACGCTATCCAACACTTTCCCTACTGTTGCCCTCTCTGGAGTGGGAATAGTAATTGTTACCCCTACGCTATTCAACACTTTCCCTACTGTTGCACTCTCTGTAGTGGGAATAGTAATTGTTACCCTTACGCTATCCAACACTTTCCCTACTGTTGCACTCTCTGGAGTTGGAATAGTAATTGTTACCCCTACTCTATCAAACACTTTCCCTACTGTTGCACTCTCTGGATGAAAAGTGAGTTTGCTATTAAGAATTTAGGCTTTAGTTATATTAAGGTGAATGTTAGAAGTTGGTAATTCTGATAATGATATTCGGTTGATTTTACAGTAATAGAAAGCACATCCAAGAACAGTAACACATTCCAAACCTGGAAACTTGAGACCAGGATCCAAGAGGTACTTTTAGAAGAGAATTTCTAATAAGATTAAGGTTTAGTCAGGAACACATTTAGGGATAGGTTGCACTTATCTGTTCTTTATTTATGTTTCATTAGGAACCAGTTTCTACAGAAGTCAGATAGGGTCGCAGATTTTAGCAGCTCTTCTACAGTGGAAACGCAAGAACGGTGTTGTCTATCTTTTTTTATTTTATCCACTTCCCCCCTTCCCTTGAGCTTCTGGTTCTTAGTGCACTGTTTTAAAACTAGTGTGCTTGAACAAGCACTCCAACCCTATAGAGGACCAAAAAATAGAACACTTCGAGGACCAAGAAAGTCCTGGTCCCAGTCAACAACAGTAGAAAAGATAGGACTCTAGAAATTTAACTTGTGTTTGGATAAAAGGAGTTATATCAAAAAGAAAAAATTTCCATGCAAAGAGACTTTTGTTCTTTATGTTGGATGTGTAAATGCAAGAATTATGTATGATTTGTATATATAAATGTATTGCAATATGATTGTTTTCATGTAATGTACGAAGAATAACACAAAAAAACTTCAGGTGTATGAAGCATCAAACAAAAAAAGATTCAAACTAAAAAGAAAAAAGAAAATATTGCCCAAAATCAATAAAAAGGATTTTTGTAGGCTAATAAATCGTATCAATTTATGGTATTCAGAGGTATTTATTTTGATTAACTGTATGACTATATGATTCCAACCTCTGTCATTCCTCAATTGAATCATCCCCTTGTTATAAATCTATACTTGTTCTTTATGCACACACAGTGCTCATTGTGCTGGTAATGGGTGCCCTGTCCGAATCACGCAAGAAGGTGTGGCAGGTACAGCAGCTATGTAGAAGCCAGCAGTGTTGCTGTTTCAGAAATGTGCTGTGTCAACTACTCTCAGGGCTGGTGACACAAGATGTTGGAATGTACCATTTGGCATTCACATAGTCAGAATCTGTTTTGGGTGTACTCACTATGTACAAACTGGCCACGTGAACAACTACTTTAGATCAAGTTGTCTCTACATGTGACTTGTGCTGTAAGCTGTAGTTTCAGGCCAGTCATTGTTGGCACTGTGTCAGTCAAAATGTAAGATGTTGAACACATCTCATAGGGAATTGAATTGACATGTGTCCTCTTTCATCTTACCTAGGAGGTGACCAAATGTGCATCCTCCATTCACATTGCTTGCTGATATGGAGGATGAGGACATCATACGTAAAATTCTTTTGGATCGACCTACCTTTCTAGACCTATGTGCTCAGATGGAACCCCATCTGAGGCCTCGCAGAACCTATCCGACGGCTTTGACACCAACATGTGAGGTGATGGCGGCCCTGCATTTTTTTGCAACTGGTTCGTTCCAGTACACGGTGTCCAGCTCAGTTGGGATGGCTCTACCAATGTTCAGCATGGTGCTATGTAATGTCCTGTCCGCTATGATGACCTACAAAGACAGCTACATCCATTTTCCTAGGAGACATAAATTGGCAGCTGTGAAGGGTTATTTTCATGACCCTCCTCACATCCCTAATGTTGTTGGTGCCATTGACTACACACATGTTGGGCTGGTTCCACCACAGGCATGTGAGCACATCTACAGGAACAGGAAGCATTTCCATTTCATTAATGTGCAAGTGGTATGCCAAGCGGATATGATAATCTCCCATCTCTGTGCTAAATTTCCAGGATCAGCACATGGCTCCTACATACTGCGTAACAGCATCGTACAACAGCTTGTGGCAAATCTGCATCCGGAGCGTGCATGGATTTTGCGTGAGTACCCAGAGTCAAGTAGCGTGCTGTATGTGTGACATGCTGTCCTCAGCCACATTTATATTACAAAATTGCCCTGTGTATCTCATACCTAGGTGACTCCACATACCCCAACCGGCCTTTGTTGCTGAGCCCACTGAGGAATTCCAGGACTCCCGGTGAAGTCCGCTACGATGAGGCCAATGGGAGGACACTTTGTGTGGTGGAGTGTACTTTGGTCTTCTGAAGTCTAGATTCCGGTGTCTGGAAAAGAGCAGAGATGCACTACTCTACTCAAAAGGTGTGTCAGATCGTAGTTGCATGCTGCATGCTCCACAACCTAGCCTTGCGCAAAGAGAGCCCCCTGACCCTGGCCAATGATGAGCAGCAGATCCCCCCACCTGAAAACCCACACATGTCCAGTGATGAGGATAGTGGAGAGGAGGAAGGTGTCGACCTGCGTCAACAGCTCATCAACCGCTACTTCCCTAGAGTGAGTGATATTGTACAACAGTGCCATTTTCTGCTGTCTTTGATAGTAGTGAAAAGGCCTAGGAGCGCTTTTTGACTGCTGCATGTTGTTGGCTATGGGCTGATGTTTGTTGCACAGCGTAGTCATGACCAGACACATGATGTCTTTGTTGGTATTGTTTCTCATTGTAATGTGTGCTGGTTTGTGTACCTTGATGGCTACTGTTGTCTACTGGCTGTGAAGTCATCACCTGACAAGTAAATGTCTTTCTCTTGTGTCTTTCTAGGTCCTTTCAGCCTCAATGCCTCGTCACAATCAGAGCTTCTGGTACATTGGAATCTGAGTCTACATTGTACATCCTGTGATAAACATGGAGTGTTAGACCTGGCACCTTGGCGTGAGTCTCCCTTCCACTTTTTGCTGATGTGCCTCAGATGTTTTGCTGGTGTTAGCTGCTCAGGGCACTGCACCATGGCCAATCTGTGCCGCAGTGCAAGTGCTCCCAATGTAAAGTGTATACATTAATTGATTTCCATGATTGGCTTATTTTGGTTTACTATCAGAAGTAAAGTGCACCAGGAGTGCCAGGGCTTGTAAATACAAATACTGCTAGTGGGCCTGCAGCGCTGGTTGCGCCACCCACAGAAGCAGCCTTTTAAAATGTGTCTAAGGTCTGCCATTTCAGAACCTGCGTGCAGTCTGGTACTGACATGCTGGCTGGGCAAGTGCACACACTTGCCAGCATCTAATCCTTCCCTTTACTTCATGTGAGTCACCCCTATGGTAGGCCCAAGGGCAGGGTGCATTGTAAGCATAAGGTAGGACATGCCCGGATGTGTGTGGCATGTCCTAATAGTGAATTACAGCCATTTTCGTTTTTTCACTATTGTAAGGCTACCTACTCTCCATAGGCCAGAATGGGCTGCTGTAATTATTACACTATATAATCCCAACAGGCTCAGGGAGCATCGTAAAAAGTCAAGTTTAGTATGCCTGAACTCAGAATAATAAAATACTTATTTTAGTAAAGTTTATTTTAATATCCTGTGTTTGCAAATGCTACTTTTAGAAAGTTAGCATTTGCTTGCCTAACCATTTCAGCCCGCCTCTGCCAGGATGTGTATCTGCTGTCTGGGTTGTGTGAGTGACAAGGCTGGGGAAGACAGGTGGTGAATGGAGGGATTACACCAGAGTGGGTGGTGGGCGTGCCCCTTGACTCTGAATAGGGCTGTGCTCTGCCACCACAATGCTGGCTCCACCTCCTGGGGAGCGACTGATGACTCTGCCCGACACCTGGCCCAGGAAGAGGGAGGACTGTCAACAAGGTGCTCCTGGCTGTACTTGTCATCTCAATGCTGGCTCCACCTCCTGCGGAGCGTCTGCTGTCCCTGCCCCACACCCTGAAAGGAGAAGGCAGAGTCTGCACAACAAAGTGCTCCAGGATTGAAAAGGACTACGCAAAGGCCCCCCTGGCCTGAAAAGACAAAAGAAACTGACTATAAATGTAGGAGCCCTGCTCCTAAGAAATCAGATCCTGCCTGTGAACCAAGACCACCCCTCTGCCTGAGGAGAAGGAACCAAGGAAGCTGAAGGAGAGAGACTGTCCCTATCCTGGGGGACTGGCCTGCATTGGGAACCTTGCTGCCAAAGGAGAGGGAGACATCCTGAAAGACTATACTTTTATTTTGCTACAAAAACTTGTGCTTCACAGCTCATGTCCAAGGGCCTGGAAGACAGCTGGCCCCCTGACCTGAGTCCCAGGAACATTGGACTCAGCCTGCTAAAGCCGTGAAGAAATTGCTGGGTTCTCCCCCTGCCGCTGGAGCCACTACAAGTGTGTCCTGTGTCCCTGGACCTCCGCGAAGCCGTCCTGTGCCTGCCCGCCCCGTGTGACCCGCTCTGCCCTTGAGCCGCCCTCGCACCGTGTCACTGGGCTGCCTACATCCGCTTCGCCCTCCTCTAAAGGACCCCCGCACTGCCTGCCGCATCCCCACTGGGGGGTGAGATCGTGAAGGACTGCACCGCAGCACCGGAGACGCTTCGTGCATGGAAGCGCACCATTTCCTGTGCGCCGTGCCTCCCGAAGAAGAGGCACTTCCCCGTTTTCACTGGGTGCCCCCGGAGTGTTCGTGGCGTACGCCAGAAGCGTACGCAATCGCACCAGCCTTTGTTTTTGAGCCCCCCATACGAGACGTACCGCCTTGCCTTGTGGCTGTACGCCTCGCACCTGCCTGCAATCATTGAAGAACAGCACCTCTGATCCTGCGAGCCGTACCGGTGTGTGGTTCTCGGCCGGGTACGACTCGCACTAGCCTGCATCTGGTGAAGTTCGCCTCGTACGCCTGAAGCGTACCATTTGCCCGCACCTTGTCCCCGAGGCCGCGCTGCACCCGAGAGCCACACTGTACTTGAGTACAGGCCGCCCCGTGCCGCTGCCGCCTCTGGGGGAACCTTCTTGCACTCGAGGACGTCTGCCACCAGCCGGACCGGCCCTGTGAGCACCGCGTCCCGAGTACGCCTCGCACCCCGCGTGGACATTACCTCAGGTACTGTGCACGCATCGGACGGGAAAGTCCAATTGTCAATTAACTAAAGGCCAAAACTGTGCAGTTACCCCCTCGGGTTGCCCTAAACCAAGAAGTGCATTTGAGTGAAGTTAAAGGATTTCAAAAGGAATCTAAAGTATTTTATAGGAGAGCATCGTTTTGCATCACTGAAATTTCATAAGAAAGCCTCATTTGTTTGCATTAGTGAAACTTTATAAGCAAGCCTTGTTTTTCCTCACTGAAACATCCAAAGAAAGACTGGTTTCACTTTTTTGAAGCATTCTGCCTTATTTAAAGACACTTTCAAAAGCCTATATCCTCAAAACAGAAAGTATTGTGTGCATCCCAAAGTGAATGTTATTTATTGTCTTGTGATAATCCTGCACTCTACAATTTTTATATAAAGTACCAGTATTTTTATACAAGCTACAGCCTGGTGTCCATTTGTCAGGGGGTTCATTAACCTTACTGTGTATAATCATAAATGCTTAACTGACTGCGCCCTGAAGATTAGCCTTGACTGCTCGCACCACGCAACCTAGAGGGTGAGCAGGGGATATTCTTAAGGGGTACTTCCCTTGCCCTGACTAGAGGAGAGGGTCCCTGTTTGTCACAAGTGCATACCTGTGCCAACCAGAGACCCCCAAATCTAACATGGAGCGCACACGAAAACATAGGTGTGTAAAGCGTGTTTATTTACACAGAGTGTTTGTGACAGACAAATGATGTTTAAGAAAATGTTGCAAAGTGAATCAATGAGTTGTCAGTGATGGTAGATAAGACAATAGAGTAGTCACCACATTGATGTGGTGACATAGTCCAACAGACACCTACCATCAACATGGCAGTGTGGGTAAGGATAGTCAGCAAAGTCAATGTCAAGGTGAAGAGAGGTGCCATCATGGCTGGCACTTTGACTTGCGTTTTGCTGGTGCATTGCTACGTGACTCTCCTGTGGTGTTTCTCGGACGGCCTCTTTTGCGTTTTCCAGGGGGACCTCTGCAGCGGACGCAGCAGTGTCTGAGGAGTCATCCTGTTCCAGCTCACCCCTCTCTGTGGCCACAACTGAGGTGGTGGGAGTATAATCCTGCGACCACTGGTGGGAGGTTGAGCTGTCCTTTGGGCCGCAATATGGTTCCTCTGAACACCGACAAGCTGGCCCATGATGTCCACGATATGGCCCATACGTGTGTCCATGGACCTCAACAGCAGGCGGAGCTTGCGCACTTCTTCCATTACCTGGCCCATGTGTCCCTGGGTTTGTTTGTATGCCCCAAGGATTCTGGCGATATTGGCTAGGGCTTCGGCTCCAGTGTCCTGTAGATTTTGTCCTCCAGTTGCCCTCCCACCTGCCCTGCTGTTCCAGACCTGTGAAGTTGCCACTTTGCACACCAGCACACTCTCTCTGCCCTCCTCAGATTGTGGGGTGGTGTTGGTATCCTCTGAGGCAGGGAGAGTGTTGCAGGCAGCACTGGTGGTGATGGTGGTGTTTGAGGCTGCACAGGTCATTGCAGCAGGGGTCAGCGTGGCTGTTGTTGCTGAGGTGGTGGTGGTGGGGACAGTGGGGGCCTGGGACATGCTGCGCCCTGGCATTCCAGATGGGCCAGGTTCTGGCTCGGCATCCGATAAACTTAGGGAGTCTGCATCCGAAAGTCCATGTTCCGGGGGGAGACTGGCTCTGCAGGTCGGTGTTGTCATCTGCAGCAGTCAATTGTTGGTCTCCTGTTGAACAGAGGTGAAATGGTGATTGAAGTGCACCCCAAAAGACTGGTCTTAGAAGTTTGGTTGTTACATGTTATACATCACACAGTTTACATTGATATCACGTTGTATGGCTGCACGATTCTGAGCATCATGACATGATGTAGAGGTCCATTACTTGTCCATGGTGTGACATGTCAATAGATACCATGTTCCACGTACAGATTGTGTGATTACAAGGACATCTAACGACTAGCAAAACAACAACT